>NC_135236.1:413628961-413932711 GCF_051348905.1 Ranitomeya variabilis | reverse complement strand
AGAAAGCTTTGGCCCACAGCGCCCACTGCCCCTATTAGCTGCTCACCCCTGCTCCTCCAAAACCAGCTTCTCCACCATGATGGAAGATCAGCTCTCCACCCTCCTGTCAAGATCACACCTCACCACCTGCACGCTCGATCCGCTTCCGTCCCACCTCATCCGTAACCTTTCCACAGTCTTCATCCCAACCCTAACGCACCTCTTCAACCTCTCACTCACAACAGGTGTCTTTCCCTCATCCTTCAAGCATGCCAAGATCACACCCATCCTCAAAAAGCTCTCCCTCGACTCATCCTCTGTGTCTAGCTATCGCCCAATATCTCTTCTCCCTTATGCCTCCAAATTGATGGAGCAACACATCCATCTTGAACTGTCCTCCCACCTCTCCTACTGCTCCCTCTTTGATTGGTTACAATCTGGTTTCCGTTCCCATCACTCAACTGAAACTGCCCTAACTAAAGTCACCAATGACCTACTAACTGCCAGGAGCAAGCAACACTACTCTGTCCTCCTTCTCCTGGACCTGTCTTCTGCCTTTGACACTGTGGACCACTCCCTTCTGCTACAAATCCTCTCATCTCTTGGCATCACAGACTTGGCCCTTTCCTGGATCTCATCATATCTGACAGACCGGACATTCAGTGTCTCCCTCCCCCACACCACCTCCTCACCCCACCCCTTGTCAGTCGGTGTTCCTCAAGGCTCTGTTCTTGGACCCCTACTCTTCTCATTCTACACCTTCGGTCTGGGACAGCTCATAGAATCCCACGGTATGCAGTACCATCTCTATGCCGACGACACGCAGATCTACCTATCCGGACCTGACCTCAACTCCTTACTTACCAAAATCCCGCACTGTCTGCTATTTCAGCCTTCTTTTCTGCTCGCTTTCTACAACTGAACATGGACAAAACAGAATTCATCATCTTTCCCCCATCTCACTCTACCCCTCCACCAGACCTATCCATCAATGTCAATGGCTGCTCACTTTCCCCAGTCCCACACGCCCGGTGCCTCGGGGTGATTTTTGACTCTGCCCTCTCTTTCAAGCCACATATCCAAGCCCTTGCCTCCTCCTGCCGCCTCAAACTCAAAAACATTTCCAGGATCCGCGCTTTCCTTGACCGCGACACCGCAGAAACACTAGTGCATGCCCTTATCATCTCCCGCATCGACTACTGCAACCTCCTACTCTCTGGACTCCCCTCTAGCACTCTGGCACCACTCCAATCCATCCTACACTCTGCTGCCCGACTAATCTACCTGTCTCCCCGCTATTCTCCAGCCTCTCCCCTATGCCAAGCCCTTCACTGGCTTCCTATCGCCCAGAGACTCCAGTTCAAAACCCTCACAATGACCTACAAAGCCATCCACAACCTATCTCCTCCATACATCTGTGACATGATCTCCCGGTACCTACCAACACGCAACCTCCGATCCTCTCAAGACCTCCTTCTCTACTCCCCTCTCATCTCTTCTTCCCACAACCGCATCCAAGACTTCTCCCGTGCTTCCCCCATAATCTGGAACTCTCTACCCCAACACATCAGACTCTCGCCTACCATAGAAACCTTCAAAAAGAACCTGAAGACTCACCTCTTCTGACAAGCCTACAGCCTGCAGTGATCCTGAACCTACTGAACCACCGCACAACCAGCACTACCCTCTCCTAGTGTATCATCACCCATCCCCTGCAGACTGTGAGCCCTCGCGGGCAGGGTCCTCCCTCCTTATGTACCCGTGTGCCTTGTTGTTTGCTCATGTTTAATGTATTTGTCTATATTTGCCCCGTATTTCACATGTAAAGCGCCATGGAATAAATGGCGCTATAAAAATGTATAATAATAATAATAATTGCCTTCTCCACCACATCCATCATTGCCTTCTACCCCACCTCCATCATTGCCTTCCCCCACCCCATCATTGCCTTCTCCACCACCACCCCAACATTGCCTACAAACGAAAACACACACACACAACTCCATCATTGCCTTCTCCACCAGTACCCCAACATTCCCTGCCTACACACACACCACCACTCACCTCTTCGCATGTACACAAAGACACACACACACACATACCATCACTCACATCTGTGTACGTTCCCCTGCACAACCTTCTTCGCTGGCGGCTTTCTCTCTGACACAGCTGCGTGCTGAATGCTGACATCATCTAACTGCGCTGCTTTGTCAAAACGGAAGTGTGGTCGGGAAGCAGAGCATGCTGCCATTTGCTCCTGTAGGCAGCGGATCTGCAGGAACCGCTCCCTGCCCGTCGCACATGACAGTCTGTCCAGGGGCCCCCTGAAACCTCGGGGCCAGAGAAACAGGCCAGATTTCCCTCGGAGTCAACCGCACTGCAGGGGCCCCCCTTCACCTCCAGGCCCCGATGCGGCTGTACATGCGGTATGTCTGCCCCTGCCCTATATAACACATGCAGTGCTGAGCTCTACTTGTAGCCACACCATTGAAAACGCAGGATTCGCCATCCTTCTTCAATACGGAGCCCCTTAAGGGACCTTATACCATTATGTCTGCACCTTCCTGCCTAAATTCCCAGTGAGGTTTTACAAAGACCCTGAATAGGGTCAAAACGTTACCTTACCATCACTATTTTGTCCTGCTGTGTGTATTCTGCACATGTAATAAACACAATACCTTTTTGCAAAGTATACACTTGATTGAGTGCGGCTGTTTTTTTCCTTCAATATGTCCTGATATAACACATGCAGTGCTGCGCTCTAGTTGTAGACGTGCTGTATACAGCCAGTATATGTCCCGATATAACACATGCAGCGCCGCACTCTACTTGTAGACGTGCTGTACACTACCATTCCAAAGTTTAGGGTCAATTAGAAATTTCCTTATTTTTGAAAGAAAAGCACAGTTTTTTCAATGAAGCTAACATTAAATGATTCAGAAATACACTCTATACATTGTTAATGTGGTAAATGAATATTCTAGCTGCAAACGTCTGGTTTATAATGCAATATCTTCATAGGTGTATAAAGGCCCTTTTCCAACAACCATCACGCCAGTGTTCTTATGGTACTTTGTATTTGCTGTGTAAGAAGGCTAATGGATAGTAAGGGTAAGTGCACACGTTGCGGATTCTGCTGTGGATTTTTCTGCAGCGGATTTAGAAAATCCGCAGTGCAAAACCACTGCGGTTTTCACTGCGGATTTCATCGCGGTTTCTTCTGCGGATTCCTCTGCGGGTTTTCAACTGCACTTTCCTATTGGTGCATGTTGAAAACCGCTGCGGAATCCGCAGAAAGAAGTGACATGCTGCGGAAAATAATCCGCTGCGTTTCCGCGCGGATTTTTCCACAGCATGTGCACAGCGGCTTTTTTTCCCCATAGGTTTACATGGTACTGTAAACTTTGGGAAAACTGCTGCGGCGGATCCGCAGCAAAATCTGCAGCGTGTGCACATACCCTTAGAATACCCTTGAAAACCCTTGTGCAAGTATGTTATTATGGCGCACTGAGATACTCACCTTGCTTCACGGGTCCCTCGCCGTGTCCCGCCTCCTCTTCCTGGTTCTCAGCCGCGCTGGGGATCTCGTTCCCCACGCATGCACGCTAGGCCACTTAGGTTGCGCGCACTCCCGGCTTCTTTATGATGCCGGGTTGTACTGACCCGGAAGCGCTGTCCTGCCTGGGCAGCGGCCTGCGGGTATGTCAGGTTGCTTCCTGCTAGAGAAAGCGCCTGATTGTTATTGTGCTTACGGTGCTCCCTCCAGGTCCACTTAGTTTTCCGTACGTCAGGTCTCTCCAGTGTGTGCGTGTTCTGCTCTGTCCCTGTAAGCCTCCAGTGTGTGCGTGCTATGCTCAGTCCCTGTACGTTTCCAGTGCGTGCTCTGCTCTGTCCCTGTATGCTTCCAGTGTGTGTCTGCACTGCTCAGTCTCTGTACGCTTCCAGTGCGTGCTCTGCTCCGTCGAGGATACAGTAACCTCTGTGTGAATCCTGCCGTGTCCTGTGTTCCAGGTTTTCTCTGTGGCTGCTCCGCCCATCTGGTCCTCGGTGAGTACCCTGATTCTTCTTGTTGTCCTTGAGCCATTCCTCTGGCACAAGCTATCGCGGTGTATCTTCCTCCTAGGCTTGCCCCTAACGGTCCCTGTATAGGGGTCGGTTCCACCTGGTCAGCTCGCCTGGGAGCAGTCGTCAATGCGATCCAGTGGGTCCACTCCAGGAATCATAACATATGTTAGCACAGCTGAAAACAGTTTGGCTGATTAGAGAACCTATAAACTGACGACCTTCCTTTCAGCTAGTTGAGAATCTGGAGCACTACATTTGTTGATTCCATTAAACTCTCAAAATGGCCAGAAAATGTGAAATTCGACAGTCTATTCATGATCTTAGAAATTAAGGCTTTTCCATGTGAGAAATTGCCAAGAAACTGAAGATTTCCTACAATGGTGTGTACTCCCTTCAGAGGAGAGCACAAACAGGCTCTAACCAGTGTAGAAAGAGAAGTGGAAGGCCCCGCTGTACAACTGAGCAACAAGACAAGTACATTAGAGTCTGTAGTTTGAGAAATCGACGCCCAAAGGTCCTCAACTGGCAGCTTCATTAAATAGTACACGCAAAACGCTAGTGTCAACGTCTACAGTGAAGAGGCGACTCCAGGATGCTGGCCTTCAGGGCAAAGTGGGAAAGAAAAAGCCATATCTGAAACTGGCTAATAAAAGGAAAAGATTAATATGGGCAAAAGAACACAGACATTGGACAGAGGAAGATTGGAAAAAAGTATTATGGACAGACGAATCCAAGTTTGAGGTGTTTGGATCACACAGAAGAACATTTGTGAGACGTAGAACAACTGAAAAGATGCTGGAAGAGTGCTTGATGCCATCTGTCAAGCATGGTGGAGGTAATGTGATGGTCTGGGGTTGCTATGGTGCTGGTAAAGTGGGAGATTTGTACAAAGTAAAAGGGATTTTGAATAAGGAAGGCTATCACTCCATTTTGCAGTGCCATGCTACACCCTGTGGATAGCACTTGATTGGAGCCAATTTCATCCTACAACAGGACAATGACCCAAAGCACACCTCCAAATTACGCAAGAACTATTTAGAGAAGAAGCAGGCAGCAGGTATTCTATCTGTAATGGAGTGGCCAGTGCAGTCACCAGATCTCAACCCCATTGAGCTGTTGTGTGAGCAGCTTGACCGTATGGTACACAAAAAGTGCCCATCAAGCCAAACCAACTTGTGGGAGGGGCTTCTGGAAGCATGGAGTGAAATTTCTCCAGATTACCTCAGCAAATTAACTGCTAGAATGCAAAAGGTCTGCAATGTTGTAATTGCTGCAAAGGGAGCATTCTTTGACAAAAGCAAAGTTTGAAGGAGAAAATTATTATTTCAAATAAAATCTTTTTTTTCGAACATTGTCAATGTCTGGACTAGATTTTCAATTGATTTGGCAACTCATTTGATTAATAAAAGTATGAGTTTTCATGGAAAACACAAAATTGTCTGGGTGACCCTAAACTTTGGAACGTAGTGTATATAGCCAGTATATGTCCTGATATAACACACGCAGTGCTGCGCTCTATTTGTAGACGTGCTGTATACAGCCAGTATACAGTTAGGTCCATATATATTTGGACAGAGACAACATTTTTCCAATTTTGGTTATAAACATTACCACAATGAATTTTAAACAAAACAATTCAGGTGCAGTTGAAGTTCAGACTTTCAGCTTTCATTTGAGGGTATCCACATTAAAATTGGATGAAGAGTTTAGGAGTTTCAACTCCTTAACATGTGCCACCCTGTTTTTAAAGGGACCAAAAGTAATTGGACAGATTCAATAATTTTAAATAAAATGTTCATTTCTAGTACTTGGTTGAAAACCCTCTGTTGGCAATGACTGCCTGAAGTCTTGAACTCATGGACATCACCAGACGCTGTGTTTCCTCCTTTTTGATGCTCTGCCAGGCCTTCACTGCGGTGGTTTTCAGTTGCTGTTTGTTTGTGGGCCTTTCTGTCTGAAGTTTAGTCTTTAACAAGTGAAATGCATGCTCAATTGGGTTGAGATCAGGTGACTGACTTGGCCATTCAAGAATATTCCACTTCTTTGATTTAATAAACTCCTGGGTTGCTTTGGCTTTATGTTTTGGGTCATTGTCCATCTGTAGTATGAAACGACGACCAATCAGTTTGGCTGCATTTGGCTGGATCTGAGCACACAGTATGTCTCGGAATACCTCAGAATTCATTTGGCTGCTTCTGTCCTGTGTCACATCATCAATAAACACTAGTGACCCAGTGCCACTGGCAGCCATGCATGCCCAAGCCATCACACTGCCTCCGCAGTGTTTTACAGATGATGTGGTATGCTTTGGGTCATGAGCTGTACCACGCCTTCGCCATGCTTTTCTCTTTCCATCATTCTGGTAGAGGTTGATCTTGGTTTCATCTGTCCAAAGAATGTTCTTCCAGAACTGTGCTGGCTTTTTTAGATGTTTTTTAGCAAAGTTCAGTCTAGCCTTTTTATTCTTGATGCTTATGAGTGGCTTGCACCGTGCAGTGAACCCTCTGTATTTACTTTCATGCAGTCTTCTCTTTATGGTAGATTTGGATATTGATACGCCTACCTCCTGGAGGGTGTTGTTCACTTGGTTGGCTGTTGTGAATGGATTTCTCCTCACCATGGAGATTATTCTGCGATCATCCACCACTGTTGTCTTCCGTGGGCGCCCAGGTCTTTTTGCATTGATGAGTTCACCAGTGCTTTCTTTCTTTCTCAGGATGTACCAAACTGTAGATTTTGCCACTCCTAATATTGTAGCAATTTCTCGGATGGGTTTTTTCTGTTTTCGCAGCTTAAGGATGGCTTGATTCACCTGCAAGGAGAGCTCCTTTGACCGCATGTTTACTTCACAGCAAAACCTTCCAAATGCAAACACCACACCTCAAATCAACTCCAGGCCCTTTATCTGCTTAATTGAGAATGACATAACGAAGGGATTGCCCACACCTGCCCATGAAATAGCCTTGGAGTCAATTGTCCAATTACTTTTGGTCCCTTTAAAAACAGGGTGGCACATGTTAAGGAGTTGAAACTCCTAAACCCTTCATCCGATTTTAATGTGGATACCCTCAAATGAAAGCTGAAAGTCTGAACTTCAACTGCATCTGAATTGTTTTGTTTAAAATTCATTGTGGTAATGTCTGTAACCAAAATTAGAAAAATGTTGTCTCTGTCCAAATATATATGGACCTAACTGTATGTCCTGATATAACACATGTAGCGCTGCGCTCTAGTTATAGACGTACTGTATACAGCCACTATATGTCCCGATATAACACATGCAGTGCTGCTCTCTAGTTGTAGACGTGCTGTATACAGCCAGTATATGTCCTGATATAACACATGCAGTGCTGCTCTCTAGTTGTAGACGAGCTGAATACAGCCAGTATATGTCCTGATATAACACATGCAGTGCTGCTCTCTAGTTGTAGACATGCTGTATACAGCCAGTATATGTCCTGATATAACACATGCAGCGCTGCGCTCTAGTTGTAGAAGTGCAGTATACAGCCAGTATATGTCCTGATATAACACATGCAGCGCTGCGCTCTAGTTGTAGACGTGCTGTATACAGCCAGTATATGTCCTGATATAACACATGCAGCGCTGCGCTCTAGTTGTAGAAGTGCAGTATACAGCCAGTATATGTCCTGATATAGCACAATCAGCGCTGCGCTCTAGTTGTAGACGTGCTGTATACAGCCAGTATATGTCCTGATATAACACACGCAGCGCTGCGCTCTAGTTGTAGAAGTGCTGTATACAGCCAGTATATGTCCTGATATAACACATGCAGTGCTGCTGTCTAGTTGTAGACGTGCTGTATACAGCCAGTATATGTCCTGATATAACACATGCAGTGTTGCGCTCTAGTTGTAGACGTGCTGTATACAGCCAGTATATGGCCTGATATAACACATGCAGTGCTCCGCTCTAGTTGTAGACGTGCTGTATACAGCCAGTATATGTCCTCATATAACACATGCAGTGCTGCGCTCTAGTTGTAGACGTGCTGTATACAGCCAGTATATGTCCTGATATAACACATGCAGCGCTGCGCTCTAGTTGTAGACGTGCTGTATGCAGCCAGTATATGTCCTGATATAACACACGCAGCGCTGCTGTCTAGTTGTAGACGTGCTGTATACAGCCAGTATATGTCCTGATATAACACACGCAGCGCTGTGCTCTAGTTGTAGACGTGGTGTATACAGCCAGTATATGTCCTGATATAACACATGCAGCGCTGCGCTCTAGTTGTAGACGTGCAGTATACAGCCAGTATATAATAATAAATAATCTTTATTTTTATATAGCGCTAACATATTACGCAGCGCTTTACAGTTTGTACACATTATCATCGCTGTCCCCGATGGGGCTCACAATCTAAATTCCCTATCAGTATGTCTTTGGAATGTGGGAGGAAACCGGAGTACCCGGAGGAAACCCGCGCAAACACGGAGAGAACATACAAACTCTTTGCAGATGTTGTCCAAGGTGGGATTAGAACCCAGGACTCCAGCGCTGCAAGGCTGCTGTGCTAACCACTGCGCCACCGTGCTGCCCGATGTCCTGATATAACACATGCAGCGCTGCGCTCTAGTTGTAGATGTGCAGTATACAGCCAGTATGTCCTGATATAACACATGCAGCGCTGCGCTCTAGTTGTAGACGTGCTGTATACAACCAGTATATGTCCTGATATAACACACGCAGCGCTGCGTTCTAGTTGAAGTGCTGTATACAGCCAGTATATGTCCTGATATAACACACGCAGCGCTGCGCTCTAGTTGTAGACGTGCTGTATACAGCCAGCATATGTCCTGTTATAACACATGCAGCGCTGCGCTCTAGTTGTAGACGTGCTGTATACAGCCAGTATATGTCCTGATATAACACATGGGTATACATATTAGTCCATAAAAAATGAAAAAGAACACATTCAATAGGTAGACACACAAAGACCTCGCCCAATGAATTAAGACAGGCCACAAAAATGTATAGTTCAAAAATACATATCAATTTATTAAATCAAACGAATAGAAAACCTCAAGCTATAATACACAATTCAATCATGATGTAAAAAAGTACCTCCGATCTAAAACTTTTGTTGTGCAGCATTCAGCCATGGCCTTATGCGGACATATAGAATTGCACTTTGTGTGTCCCATAGCTTTTATTCATGTTGTGATTTGATTAGCCACTTCCGCACTTGCGCTTGCTAAGGGGATGTATTCACCTCATATACGGTATTTGTATTGTTATTTCTGGCACTTCCATCTTGACGTAATGGGTCCCACGTGGGGTAATGCTTGTCACACTATGCTAATTTCACCACTGCCGTAATCAGACTTGTGATTGGTTGAGGTTAGCTTAAATACACTCCCATCTCCCTCCATGCTATACGCCCCCGGAAGAAGAATTTATTTGAAACGCGCGTAGGGGTCTTTCAGGTCTCGTGTCTCTTCATGCGGTAAATATATTTTGAGGTCTCTCCATGGCTGCATATCACACCCGCAACTATTAAGCATTGCAGTTAGGTGTTTTTGATTGGACATCCAGTACCAATGTTAGGGTTGTACCCCTGGTACTATTACCTTTAGTCCTCCATATATTGTCTACATGCGAGGTGATTTGTATGCACATAGCGCTTTCCATATGGGTGCTTTCCCTTAGGTTTTCCTCATATATACTTCCCACAATCATTGTGTTTATTTATGTGATATAAAGCCTTTTGTGGCATATATATAAAATTTGCATTGTTACTGACACTTTGATATTATTATATATCTACATGTGACCTGTTTTAGATTGGAGGTACTTTTTTACATCATGATTGAATTGTGTATTATAGCTTGAGGTTTTCTATTCGTTTGATTTAATAAATTGATATGTATTTTTGAACTATACATTTTTGTGGCCTGTCTTAATTCATTGGGCGAGGTCTTTGTGTGTCTACCTATTGAATGTGTTCTTTTTCATTTTTTATGGACTAATATGTATACCTATCTGACTTCTGTTTCTAGACAGATAGTCCGCAACATTATTATGGATTACAAGGCCAGAGAATCAGTCTGGCGTAAGAAAGCAATAAACATGTTTAATATGGGTGCCTCCGCATCTAATGTTGATTCTTCTGTATTGGATAAAGAAATGTTTAGAAAGTATAAAAATGCAATGTACAAGAAAACCAGATTCTGGTGGACTAGGGCGGCATTGGAAAATTATGTCGACCAGGAGATTGTACCTAGAGGTCTGCGTGTACAGCTCTTCCCTACGTTTGATTTAAAAGATGAGAAATTGGTTAAGAGGTGGTCTAGTGCTGCCACGGCATGTTCCCTTGAGTTTCTCAGAATAATCATTGAAAGTAATATACAAACAATAACAGAGATTGAGAATGAATTGGAAAAATTAGAAGAGTCCATGAAAAAGGAGATTAAAAAGGAAACTCTAGAAGTATGGTCTAATGACTTTAACAATGATCTTGAGAAATGGGAAAATGAAATCTGTCAGAGAAAATACAAAAAATATCAGCAAGATGTGAGAGACTATGAAGAAAATAAAATTTATAGATGGCCTGTGAAGAATTATACAGATACTAATAGGCATCGTCAGTCATCCTTTAGCTCGATGTCCTCCACATCGGATACCAACGTTTCCAATACCAGTCGAGGGTCTAATATGACTACCAGACTGGGAGCAAGGAAAAATGAGTACAAAAAACAAGCTGACATCTTTTCTAGGACTCCCAAACATAGAGATGATAAATTCAAGGTAATTAATCTCTCAAATCATTGCTTTACTGAGATACAACATAGGGTTTTAACTAAGGGACTAACTTTTTCTCCTTCCCAATATCTAGACCCATTCGTAGCCATCAAGGATCTTCATCTCTTCTCTAGAAAAATGATTTTACAAAGAATTCACTATAGATCAGAACTGGATGACCTCTTCCCATCGGCCCATGAAAGGGAAGCATTGGCAAACCTAGAAGCCCTTGCGGAGGAAAACAGCACCACATCGGTAAGCCACAAATTTCCTATGTCCTTGCTGGGCAAATCCAAAAAAATTTCCCTCCCTCAGTTTCTGTTCTGCTGTTGATGTGTTTACCAGACTGGTTACCACCGATATTGAAAAATTATGTCATAATGGCTACGGTGATACTAATTGCAGCAGAGCGGAGAGGTAAGCGATCGACACTTTGGTTAATCTTATTGATGTGGTGTTTAAATCTTCTGACAAGGGCGGAAATATTGTCATCTGGCCAAATGTAATGTATGAAAAACAGGCCATGAGACTGCTTAATGACAGAAACTGTTATCGTAAATTGACTAGCAGTCCAATGCTTTCCTTTCAAAATGATCTTATTAAAATCTTGGAAGATGCCTTTGCCCAGGGTATTATTCCCAAAAAATTTGTTGATGTTATTAGGGAAATGCACCCACGACTTCCAACCCTGTATTTGATCCCTAAGATCCACAAGGATCCTTTGGATCAGCTTGGGAGACCAATTATTTCGGGGGGTGGAAGTCTTTGTGAAATTGTTACTAAAATCATTGATCATTATCTTAAGCCCCTGGTTAGCGAATTACCGTCCTATATACAGGACACAAATGCTGCTCTACGTAGAATTGAGGACATCCATCTAAGTGATTCAGCAGTATTGGTAACAGCTGATGTCGAAGCACTTTACACCTCCATTCGACACAGAGATGGATTACAGGCAACACGACTAATTTTTAATTCTAGTAATATGGATCGTGACATGGTTGATTTGCGGATGGAACTACTGGAGTATGCATTAACGCACAATATTTTTATATTCAAAAACAACACAGGGTACGGCGATGGGGGCCAGTTGTGCCCCCTCGTACGCTAACTTATTTCTTGGGGCGTGGGAACGAGACATTTTTTCATGTGCACCTGTACCTCAATCTAGCCTGGTGTCAGGCTGGATGAGATATATTGACGACATCTGGTTTATATGGGACGGCCCCATAAATAATCTGAGCACATTCATGGCCCAACTCAACGATAATGATCTAAATATCAAACTTACCTTCAAAGTTGGTAGGGAGGTAGAATTTTTGGATCTTGCCATTAGTGTAGACTGGGATGGTCGCCTTCAGACTAACTTGTACAGAAAACCCACTGCTACAAATTCCTTTTTGCACGCAACCTCTTCCCATCCACTCTCCACCATCAGGGGTATTCCGGTTGGACAATTCCTTAGAGCAAAAAGAATATGTACCAACCCTGAGGACTTTGAAGCCCAAGCTAGGGATTTGGCTGACCGATTCCAAGAAAGGGGTTATAGCAAAAGGAGTATTAAGAGAGGTTACCAAAGGGCAGTGAGGAGTTCCAGACAGGAATTGTTATTCGGACAAATAAAATCAGAAACAAGGATTTTGAACAGGTCAGAATGATCACTACCTATCATAATAAATGGCATCAATTCAGGGATATTATTGATAGGCATTGGCAAATACTTTTCACTGACCCAATATTGACAAAAATTTTACCAACTAAACCACTAATTACGGCAAGGAGATCCAAAAATTTGTCTGATATCTTGGTACATAGCTTTTATAATCCTATTGGGCCAAACAAAAAATCTCTTGATGGTGCCAATATTGGCTTTTTTCCTTGTGGCCTATGTAAGGCCTGTGCCAATACAATCAAGACAAAAACTTTCACCAATTTTGATGGTTCCAGAAAATTTGACATTAGGAAGTATATCAATTGCTCTACCCGTGGTGTCATATACCATGCCACCTGTGTTGTGATTTTGCTTTTTGCTCCCTCTAGTGGTCATTAGTGATTTGACTCTGGAGCTTCTGTCTTTTCCTATATCCTCACCTGGGCCGTTAGTTCAGGGGCGTTGCTATATAAGCTCCCTGGACCTTCAGTTCAATGCCTGGCATCGTTGAAATCAGAGCTAATCTGTTGTGCTCTTGTCCTATGATCCTGGTTCCTGTATTTCAAACTAAGTCTGCTTCCTTGCTTTTTGCTTTTGTTTTGTTTGGTATTTTTGTCCAGCTTGTTCCAATCTGTATCCTGACCTTTGCTGGAAGCTCTAGGGGGCTGGTGTTCTCCCCCCGGACCGTTAGACGGTTCGGGGGTTCTTGAATCTCCAGCGTGGATTTTTATAGGGTTTTTGTTGACCAGATAAGTTATCTTGCTATATTCTGCTATTAGTAAGCTGGCCTCTCTTTGCTGAACCTGGTTCATTTCTGTGTTTGTCATTTCCTCTTACCTCACTGTTATTATTTGTGGGGGGCTTGTATCTTGCTTTGGGGTCCCTTTCTCTGGAGGCAAGAGAGGTCTTTGTTTTCTTCTCCTAGGGGTAGTTAGATTCTCCGGCTGGCGCGAGTCATCTAGCTATCACCGTAGGCATGATCCCCGGCTACTTCTAGTGTTGGCGTTAGGAGTAGCTATTTGGTCAACCCAGTTACCACAGCCCTATGAGCTGGATTTTTGAATCTCGCAGACTTACACGTTCCTCTGAGACCCTGTCCACTGGGGTCATAACAGTATGCCAGGCCAGTATTAAATGTTTAATGCATTGCAGAAGTGGGATTATAAGAAAGAAAATTTTGAGGTTTTTTTTTCCCTCTCTCATTTTTTTTTTTTTTTTTTTTTTTTCTTTTCCCCTTTACCTCAGAGTGGCTTAAGCTTGCTGCAGACATGAATGTCCAGACCTTGATTACAAGTGTGGACCAGCTTGCCGCTCGTGTGCAGGGTATACAAGATTATGTTACCAGAAATCCTAGGTCTGAACCCAAGATTCCGATTCCTGAACTGTTTTCAGGAGACCGATTTAAGTTTAGGAATTTCAGGAATAATTGTAAATTTTTTTTTGTCCCTGAAACCTTGTTCGTCTGGAGACTCTGCTCAACAAGTAAAAATTGTTATTTCATTCTTACGGGGTGACCCTCAAGATTGGGCTTTTTCGTTGGCGCCAGGAGATCCGGCATTGGCTGATATTGATGCGTTTTTTCTGGCGCTCGGTTTACTTTATGAGGAACCCAATCTTGAGATTCAGGCAGAGAAAGCCTTGCTGGCTATGTCTCAGGGCCAGGACGAGGCTGAGGTGTATTGCCAAAAATTTCGGAAATGGTCCGTGCTGACACATTGGAACGAGTGTGCACTGGCCGCTAATTTTAGAAATGGCCTTTCTGAGGCCATTAAGAATGTTATGGTGGGTTTTCCCATTCCCACAGGTCTGAATGATACCATGTCCCTGGCTATTCAAATTGACCGGCGGTTGCGGGAGCGCAAAACCGCAAATTCCCTCATGTTGTTGTCTGAACAGACACCTGATGTGATGCAATGTGATAGAAAAACCGCAAATTCCCTCATGGTGTTGTCTGAACGGACACCTGATTTGATGCAATGTGATAGAATCCTGACTAGAAATGAGAGGAAAATTCATAGACGCCGGAATGGCTTGTGCTACTACTGTGGTGATTCTACACATGTTATCTCAGCATGCTCTAAACGTATATCTAAGGTTGTTAGTCCTGTCACCGTTGGTAATTTGCATCCTAAGTTTATTCTGTCTGTAACTTTGATTTGCTCACTGTCATCTTATCCTGTCATGGCGTTTGTAGATTCAGGTGCTGCCCTGAGTCTTATGGATCTCTCATTTGCTAAGCGCTGTGGTTTTATTCTTGAACCATTAGAAAATCCTATCCCTCTTAGGGGTATTGATGCTACGCCATTAGCAGAAAATAAACCGAAGTATTGGACACAGGTTACCATGTGCATGACTCCTGAACACCGCGAGGTGATACGTTTTCTCGTTCTACATAAAATGCATGATTTGGTTGTTTTGGGGCTGCCATGGTTACAGACCCATAATCCAGTCCTTGACTGGAAGGCTATGTCAGTGTCTAGTTGGGGCTGTCGTGGTATTCATGAGGATTCCCCGCCTGTGTCTATTGCTTCTTCTACGCCTTCGGAAGTTCCGGAGTATTTGTCTGATTATCAGGATGTCTTTAGCGAGTCCAGGTCCAGTGCATTGCCTCCTCATAGGGAATGTGACTGTGCAATAGATTTGATTCCAGGCAGTAAATTTCCTAAGGGAAGACTGTTTAATCTGTCGATACCTGAACATACCGCTATGCGTTCATATATCAAGGAGTCTCTGGAGAAAGGACACATCCGTCCGTCTTCTTCCCCTCTTGGTGCGGGATTCTTTTTTGTGGCTAAAAAGGACGGATCTTTGAGGCCTTGTATTGACTATCGGCTTTTAAATAAGATCACTGTCAAATTTCAGTATCCTTTGCCGCTGTTGTCTGACTTGTTTGCCCGGATTAAAGGTGCCAAGTGGTTTACCAAGATAGACCTTCGTGGTGCGTACAACCTTGTGCGCATTAAGCAAGGGGATGAATGGAAAACCGCATTCAATACGCCCGAAGGTCATTTTGAGTACTTGGTGATGCCTTTTGGGCTCTCTAATGCCCCTTCAGTTTTTCAGTCCTTTATGCATGACATTTTCCGGAACTATCTGGATAAATGTTTGATCGTTTATCTGGATGATATTCTGTTTTTTTCTGATAATTGGGACTCGCATGTGGAGCAGGTCAGGATGGTCTTTAAAATTTTGCGTGAAAATTCTTTGTTTGTCAAGGGCTCAAAGTGTCTTTTTGGTGTACAGAAGGTTCCCTTTTTGGGGTTCATTTTTTCCCCTTCTGCTGTGGAGATGGACCCAGTCAAGGTCCGAGCTATTCTTGATTGGACTCAGCCCTCGTCAGTTAAGAGTCTTCAGAAGTTCTTGGGTTTCGCTAACTTCTACCGTCGTTTTATCGCTAACTTTTCTAGCATTGTGAAACCTTTGACGGATATGACCAAGAAGGGCTCCGATGTGGTTAATTGGGCTCCTGCTGCCGTGGAGGCTTTCCAGGAGTTGAAACGTCGGTTTACTTCGGCGCCTGTTTTGTGCCAGCCTGATGTCTCGCTTCCCTTTCAGGTTGAGGTGGATGCTTCAGAGATTGGAGCAGGGGCCGTTTTGTCGCAGAGAGGCCCTGGTTGCTCTGTTATGAGACCTTGCGCCTTTTTCTCTAGGAAGTTTTCGCCTGCAGAGCGAAATTATGATGTGGGCAATCGGGAGTTGTTGGCCATGAAATGGGCATTTGAGGAGTGGCGTCATTGGCTCGAGGGTGCTAAGCATCGTGTGGTGGTCTTGACTGATCACAAAAATCTGATGTATCTCGAGTCTGCTAAACGCCTGAATCCTAGACAGGCCCGCTGGTCATTGTTTTTCTCCCGTTTTGACTTTGTTGTCTCGTATTTACCAGGTTCAAAAAATGTGAAGGCCGATGCTCTTTCCAGGAGCTTTGTGCCTGATGCTCCTGGAGTCGCTGAACCTGTTGGTATTCTTAAGGATGGTATTATCTTGTCAGCTATTTCTCCAGATCTGCGACGTGTGTTGCAGAGATTTCAGGCTGATAGGCCTGATTCTTGTCCACCTGACAGACTGTTTGTGCCTGATAAGTGGACCAGCAGTCATTTCCGAGGTTCATTCCTCGGTGTTGGCAGGTCACCCAGGAATTTTTGGCACCAGAGATCTGGTGGCCAGATCCTTTTGGTGGCCTTCCTTGTCTAGGGATGTGCGGTCATTTGTACAGTCCTGTGGGACTTGTGCTCGAGCTAAGCCTTGCTGTTCTCGTGCCAGCGGGTTGCTCTTGCCCTTGCCTGTCCCTAAGAGACCTTGGACACATATCTCCATGGATTTCATTTCTGATCTTCCGGTGTCTCAAGGCATGTCTGTTATCTGGGTGATATGTGATCGCTTCTCCAAGATGGTCCATTTGGTTCCTTTGCCTAAGCTGCCTTCCTCTTCCGATCTGGTTCCTGTGTTTTTCCAGAACGTGGTTCGTTTGCACGGCATCCCTGAGAATATTGTGTCAGACAGAGGATCCCAGTTCGTTTCCAGATTCTGGCGATCCTTTTGTAGTAGGATGGGCATTGACTTGTCGTTTTCGTCTGCTTTCCATCCTCAGACTAATGGACAGACGGAGCGAACTAATCAGACTTTGGAGGCTTATTTGAGGTGTTTTGTCTCTGCTGATCAGGACGATTGGGTGACCTTCTTGCCGTTGGCTGAGTTTGCCCTTAATAATCGGGCTAGTTCCGCCACCTTGGTTTCGCCGTTTTTCTGCAACTCTGGTTTCCACCCTCGTTTTTCTTCGGGTCATGTGGAACCTTCTGACTGCCCTGGGGTGGATTCTGTGGTGGATAGGTTGCAGCGGATCTGGAATCTTGTGGTGGACAACTTGAAGTTGTCACAGGAGAGGGCTCAGCGCTTTGCCAACCGCCGCCGCGGTGTGGGTCCCCGACTACGTGTTGGGGATTTGGTGTGGCTTTCTTCCCGCTTTGTTCCTATGAAGGTTTCCTCTCCCAAATTTAAACCTCGTTTTATTGGTCCTTACAAGATATTGGAAATCCTTAATCCTGTATCCTTTCGCCTGGATCTTCCTGTGTCGTTTGCTATCCACAACGTGTTTCATAGGTCCTTGTTGCGGCGGTACGTTGTGTCTGTGGTTCCTTCTGCTGAGCCTCCTGCTCCGGTGTTGGTTGAGGGCGAGTTGGAGTACGTGGTGGAGATCTTGGATTCTCGTCTCTCCAGGCGGAGGCTTCAGTACCTGGTCAAGTGGAAGGGCTATGGTCAGGAAGATAATTCCTGGGTGGTCGCCTCTGATGTTCATGCGGCCGATTTAGTTCGTGCCTTTCACGCCGCTCGTCCTGATCGCCCTGGTGGTCGTGGTGAGGGTTCGGTGACCCCTCACTAAGGGGGGGGTACTGTTGTGATTTTGCTTTTTGCTCCCTCTAGTGGTCATTAGTGATTTGACTCTGGAGCTTCTGTCTTTTCCTATATCCTCACCTGGGCCGTTAGTTCAGGGGCGTTGCTATATAAGCTCCCTGGACCTTCAGTTCAATGCCTGGCATCGTTGAAATCAGAGCTAATCTGTTGTGCTCTTGTCCTATGATCCTGGTTCCTGTATTTCAAGCTAAGTCTGCTTCCTTGCTTTTGTTTTGTTTGGTATTTTTGTCCAGCTTGTTCCAATCTGTATCCTGACCTTTGCTGGAAGCTCTAGGGGGCTGGTGTTCTCCCCCCGGACCGTTAGACGGTTCGGGGGTTCTTGAATCTCCAGCGTGGATTTTTATAGGGTTTTTGTTGACCAGATAAGTTATCTTGCTATATTCTGCTATTAGTAAGCTGGCCTCTCTTTGCTGAACCTGGTTCATTTCTGTGTTTGTCATTTCCTCTTACCTCACTGTTATTATTTGTGGGGGGCTTGTATCTTGCTTTGGGGTCCCTTTCTCTGGAGGCAAGAGAGGTCTTTGTTTTCTTCTCCTAGGGGTAGTTAGATTCTCCGGCTGGCGCGAGTCATCTAGCTATCACCGTAGGCATGATCCCCGGCTACTTCTAGTGTTGGCGTTAGGAGTAGCTATTTGGTCAACCCAGTTACCACAGCCCTATGAGCTGGATTTTTGAATCTTGCAGACTTACACATTCCTCTGAGACCCTGTCCACTGGGGTCATAACACACCTGCCCTTGTAGTAAGATCTACATCGGCCTCACCACTCGTGAACTTAAGATCCGTATCAGAGAACATTGCAGAGATATTGAGAAGGCGAAAACAATTGAAGAAGAAACGGTATTAAAAACTCTACCCCGTCACTTCAAGATGTACCATAACTGCAGCACGGTGGGTCTTGTGGTGAGGGGGATTGACTCAGTCTCTATGGGTATACGAGGTGGTGATTTCAGTAGACTTCTTGCATAGACTGAAAGCCGTTGGATATACAGGTTGGGTACCATGGCTCCCCAGGGGTTAAATGAAAGCCTGGGTTTTGGGGCCTTCTTATAAGCATACTTGTAACATTGTCCTATCTGATACAGTTTTATGGGTTGTGGGTGTTTTATTGCGTACTTTTAAGTTTCTCATTTTTTGTTTGTTTATTTTGTTCACTAGTGTACCTCAGCCTCATGATTCGGTATGTGGATATGTTTGGACTTACGTATTTCCGATATTTTGGAAACTGGACATCAACTCCATGCCATAATGGACACTCAAACATTAACCCCTTCCCGACATCGGACGTACTATCCCGTTCGATGTCGGGTCCCCTGCTTTGATGTGCGCTCCGGCGGTGAGCGCACATCAAAGTCGCGACATGTCAGCTGCTTTTTACAGCTGACATGTGCGCGCAATAGCGGCGGGTGAAATCGCGATCACCCGCCGCTATTAACTAGTTAAATGCCACTGTCAAACGCAGACAGCGGCATTTAACTACCGCATCCGGCCGGGCGGCCGGAAATGAGCGCATCGCCGACCCCCGTCACATGATCGGGGGTCGGCGATGCTTGTATATAGTAACCATAGAGGTCCTTGAGACCTCTATGGTTACTGATCGCCGGTGGCTGTGAGCGCCACCCTGTGGTCGGCGCTCACAGCACACCTGCATTTTAGCTACATAACAGCGATCTGATGATCGCTGTTATGTAGCAGAGCCGATCGGGCTGTGCCTGCTTCTAGCCTCCCATGGAGGCTATAGAAGCATGGTAAAAGTTAAAAAAAAAGTTAAAAAAAGTGTGAAAAAAAAAAATATATAAAAGTTTAAATCACCCCCCTTTCGCCCCAATCAAAATAAATCAATAAAAAAAAATAATCAAACCTACACATATTTGGTATCGCCGCATTCAGAATCGCCCGATCTATCAATAAAAAAAAGCATTAACCTGATCGCAAAACGGCGTAACGAGAAAAAAAATCGAAACGCCAGAATTACGTTTTTTTGGTCGCCACGATTTGCATTAAAATGCAATAACGGGCGATCAAAAGAAAGCATCTGCACCGAATTGGTATAATTAAAAACGCCGTCTCAGCACGCAAAAAATAAGCCCTCAACCGACCCCAGATCATGAAAAATGGAGACGCTACGAGTATCGGAAAATGGCGCAATTTTATTTATTTATTTTTTTGCAAAGTTTGGAATTTTTTTTCACCACTTAGGTGAAAAATAACCTAGTCATGTTAGGTGTCTATGAACTCGTACTGACCTGGAGAATCATAATGGCAGGTCAGTTTTAGCATTTAGTGAACCTAGCAAAAAACAAACAAACAAAAAACAAGTGTGGGATTGCACTTTTTTTGCAATTTCACCGCACTTGGAATTTTTTTCCTGTTTTCTAGTACATGCCATGGTAAAACCAATGGTGTCATTCAAAAGTACAACTCGTCCCGCAAAAAATAAGCCCTCACATGGCCAAATTGAAGGAAAAATAAAAAAGTTATGGCTCTGGGAAGGAGGGGAGTGAAAAACGAAAACGGAAAAACAAAAAATCCCACGGTCATGAAGGGGTTAATGAAATTTTATTACTCCCTTTGGAACCATTACTGTGACGCATTCCCATTAATGGACTCTACAACGTGGTTGCGATTTTTCTTCATCTGATTCCTTAACATGGATTTTATTATATGTATTATGGTCATGTGTAAACATTATTTATTGTTTTGGTCATGTTTTAACATTATGAATCCATATTAGATTGTCAAGGTGGCACTTTATATTTATTCAGGCAGTTATCCCTTTTCTTGCCTTTTATCCTTATGCACTGCATTGTTCAGGCACAGGCATCAGGTTGTGCGCATGCGCCTTGGTGTCGCAGCTGGACCCTCCCTTCTGCGGCACAGATCGGACCCGTGACCTCACCCAGCTTATCCGGGTCAGTGCGCGGAGCCTGGTCGCTGACGCTGATGGATGGATCCCCTTGGCTTGTGGCCCCGATGGTGCATGCGCCATTACACTTGTTGCCATGTAGCACTGACATGGTTTTGTCTTTTTTAGGTGTCGGGGTTTATTGTCCTAATTACTCCTGGTGCCCAGTCACACGTTTGCTGATGGGTCAACTTTTATTTGAGCAAAAAGAGGGGAGAAGCCAGCACTGCTGAAGGTCAAAACGCAATATCTAAAGTGCACATGCACATAATAAATTCTGACTGTATTTCAAATATGAGATATTTAGCAAATAATTGATCAATTCTTTGATCTTTTAACTTTTATTTATGGCCCTGTTTGTGTATGTGTTGTTACCAGGCAACACCGACGTATGTCCGTCACTTCCGGTATTCGGGCCTCCGGCTTTATTTATTCCGTTGCTTAGTTATGCGGTTGTCCTGGCATTTCCGGTTCTCCGTGGCTGTTGATCTGTTACATTACGAATATTTGGCACTTTTGTTGTGCAGCATTCAGCCATTGCCTTATGCGGACATATAGAATGGCACTTTGTGTGTCCCATAGCTTGTATTCATGTTAAGATTTGATTAGCCACTTCTGCACTTGCGCATTTGTGCTTCCTAAGGGGATGTATTCACCTCATATACGGTATTTGTATTGTTATTTCTGGCATTTCCATCTTGACGTAATGGGTCCCACGTGGGGTAATGCTTGTCACACTATGCTAATTTCACCACTGCCGTAATCAGACTTGTGATTGGCTGACGTTAGCTTAAATACACTCCCATCTCCCTCCATGCTATACGCCCCCGGAAGAATTTATTCGAAACGCGCGTAGGGGTCTTTCAGGTCTCGTGTCTCTTCATGCGGTAAATATATTTTGAGGTCTCTCCATGGCTGCATATCACACCCGCAGCTAGTAAGCATTGCAGTTAGGTGTTTTTGTTTGGTCATCCAGTACCAATGTTAGGGTTGTACCCCTGGTACTATTACCTTTAGTCCTCCATATATTATCTACATGCGAGGTGATTTGTATGCACGTAGCGCTTTCCATATGGGTGCTTTCCCTTAGGTTTTCCTCATATATACTTCCCACAATCATTGTGTTTATTTATGTGATATATAGCCTTTTGTGGCATATATAGAATGTATGTCCGCAAGGACAGGGTCCTCTCCCCTCTGTACCAGTGTGTCACTGTATACCTGTTTACTGTAAATGATAACTATAACCCTGTATGTAACCCCTTTCTCATGTACAGCACCATGGAATTAATGGTGCTATATAAATAAATAATAATAATAATATATAAAATATGCATTGTTACTGACACTTTGATATTATTATATATCTACATGTGACCTGTTTTAGATCGGAGGTACTTTTTTACATCATGATTGAATTGTGTATTATAGCTTGAGGTTTTCTATTCGTTTAATAAATTGATATGTATTTTTTAACTATACATTTTTGTGGCCTGTCTAAATTCATTGGGCGTGCTATACACAGCCAGTATATGTCCTGATATAGCACATACAGCGCTGCGCTCTAGTTGTAGACGTGCTGTATACAGCCAGTATATGTCCTGATATAACACATGCAGCGCTGCGCTCTAGTTGTAGACGTGCTGTATACAGCCAGTATATGTCCTGATATAACACATGCAGTGCTGCGCTCTAGTTGTAGACGTGCTGTATACAGGCAGTATATGTCCTGATATATGTCCTGATATAACACATGCAGCACGGCGCTCTAGTTGTAGACGTGCTTTTTACAGCCAGTATGTGTCCTGCTATAACACATGCAGCGCTGCGCTCTAGTTGTAGACGTGCTGTATACAGCCAGTATATGTCCTGATACAACACATGCAGCGCTGCACTCAAGTTGTAGACGTGCTGTATACAGCCAGTACATGTCCTGATATAACACACGCAGTGCTGCGCTCTAGCTGTAGACGTGCTGTATACAGCCAGGATAGGTCCTGATATAACACATGCAGCGCTGCTCTCTAGTTGTAGACGTGCTGTATACAGCCAGTATAGGTCCTGATATAACACATGCAGCGCTGCTCTCTAGTTGTAGACATGCTGTATACAGCCAGTATATGTCCCGATATAACACATGCAGCGCTGAGCTCTAGTTGTAGATGTGCTGTATACAGCCAGTATATGTCCTGATATAACACATGCAGCGCTGCGCTCTAGTTGTAGACGTGCTGTATACAGTGATAGAACACAAGCAGCGCTGCGGTCTAGTTGTAGACGTGCTGTATAAAGCCAGTATATGTCCTGATATAACACATGCAGCGCTGCGCTCTAGTTGTAGACGTGCTGTATACAGCCAGTTTATGTCCTGATATAACACATGTAGCGCTGCGCTCTAGTTGCAGACGTGCTGTATACAGCCAGTATAGGTCCTGATATAACACATGCAGCGCTGCTCTCTAGTTGTAGACGTGCTGTATACAGCCAGTATAGGTCCTGATATAACACATGCAGCGCTGCTCTCTAGTTGTAGACGTGCTGATACAGCCAGTATATGTCCCAATACAACACATGCAGCGCTGCGCTCTAGTTGTAGACGTGCTGTACACAGCCAGTATAGGTCCTGATATAACACATGCAGCGCTGCGCTCTAGTTGTAGACGTGCTGTATACAGCCAGTATAGGTCCTGATATAACACATGCTGCGCTCTAGTTGTAGACGTGCTGTATGCAGCCAGTATAGGTCCTGATATCACACATACAGCGCTGCGCTCTAGTTGTAGACGTGCTGTATACAGCCAGTATATGTCCTGATACAACACACGCAGTGCTGCGCTCTAGTTGTAGATGTGCTGTATACAGCCAGTATATGTCCTGATATAACACATGCAGCGCTGCGCTCTAGTTGCAGACGTGCTGTATACAGCCACTATATGTCCCGATATAACACATGCAGCGCTGCGCTCTAGTTGTAGACGTGCTGTATACAGCCAGTATAGGTCCTGATATAACACATGCAGCGCTGCGCTCTAGTTGCAGACGTGCTGTATACAGCCACTATATGTCCCGATATAACACATGCAGCGCTGCGCTCTAGTTGTAGACGTGCTGTATACAGCCAGTATAGGTCCTGATATAACACATGCAGCGCTGCGCTCTAGTTGCAGACGTGCTGTATACAGCCAGTATATGTCCTGATATAACACATGCAGCGTTGTGCTCTAGTTGTAGACGTGCTGTATACAGCCAGTATATGTCCCGATATAACACATGTAGCGCTGCGCTCTAGTTGTAGACGTGCTGTATACAGCCAGTATATGTCCTGATATAACATGCAGCGCTGCGCTCTAGTTGTAGACGTGCTGTATACAGCCAGTATATGTCCTGATATAACACATGCAGCGCTGCGCTCTAGTTGTAGACGTGCTGTATACAGCCAGTATATGTCCTGATATAACACATGCAGCGTTGTGCTCTAGTTGTAGACGTGCTTTATACAGCCAGTATAGTGTTGTGAATTCTGCTCTTGGGCTCCCTCCGGTGGTTGTTGGTGGTAGTGCAGTTGTCTTGGGGTTGTAATCCAGGGCAGGTGTTTCTGCTGATTGCAGCTCTACTAGGTATTTAGGTTTGCAGGATCCATGAGTCCTTGCCAGTTGTCCATTGTTCTTGGCGGGATTGCATCTCTCTCTGGTTCCTCTTGCCCGGCTGCCAATTCAGCTAAGATAGTTAGATGCAGAATATTTGTATTATCTGCTGTGGATATTTTTAGGATTTTAATACTGACCGCTTAGAATTCTGTCCTATCCTTTTCTATTTAGCTAGAAGTGCCTTTTTTGCTAAATCCTGTTTTTCTGCCTGCGTGTGTCTTTCCTCTTATACTCACAGTCAATATTTGTGGGGGCTGCCTATCCTTTGGGGTTCTGCTCTGAGGCAAGATAGAATTCCCATTTCCATCTATAGGGGTATTTTGTCCTCCGGCTGTGTCGAGGTGTCTAGGACGTGTTAGGTACATCCCACGGCTACTTCTAGTTGCGGTGTTAGTTTAGGGTTTGCGGTCAGTACAGGTACCACCTACTCCTGAGAAAGTCTCTCATGCGGCTCCAAGGTCACCGGATCATAACAGTACAACTGGCCAACAATGAGTTAAATGCATCTCAGAAGAAGGGAAGAGCCATTTTTTTTTCTGTAGCCTGCTTTGTCTTTTCTTCCCTCTTTTCCTCTGGGTGACTGAGGAGTCTTGTGCTAGCATGGATGTTCAGGGATTAGTTTCTCGTGTAGACCAGCTTGCTGCTAGGGTACAGGGTATTTCTGATTATATTGTTAAGACTCCGCTTTTAGAGCCTAGGATTCCTACTCCTGATTTGTTTTTTGGGGACAGGTCCAAATTTTTTAGTTTTAAAAACAACTGTAAACTGTTTTTTGCTCTGAAGCCTCGTTCCTCTGGTGATCCCATTCAGCAGGTTAAAATTGTCATCTCCCTGCTGCGTGGCGAGCCTCAGGATTGGGCATTTTCCCTGGAATCTGGGAATCCGGCCTTGCTTAATGTAGATGCCTTTTTTCAGGCTCTAGGATTATTATATGATGAACCAAATTCTGTGGATCAAGCAGAGACCTTGTTGGCCCTGTCTCAGAGTCAAGAAGCGGCAGAACTGTATTGTCAGAAATTTAGAAAATGGTCTGTGCTGACTAAATGGAATGAGGATGCTTTGGCGGCAATTTTCAGAAAGGGTCTTTCTGAATCTGTTAAAGATGTTATGGTGGGGTTTCCCACGCCTGTTGGTCTGAGTGATTCTATGTCTCTGGCAGATTGATCGGCGCTTGCGGGAGCGCAGAACTGTGCGCGCTGTGGCGTTGTCCTCAGAGCAGATGCCTGAGCCTATGCAGTGTGATAGGATTCTGTCTAGAACGGAACGACAAGGATTCGGACGTCAGAATAGGTTATGTTTTTATTGTGGCGATGCTTCTCATGTCATTTCAGTCTGCCCAAAGCGTACAAAGAGAATCGCTAGTTCAGTTACCATCGGAACTGTACAACCTAAATTTCTGTTATCTGTGACCTTGATCTGCTCATTGTCATCATTTTCTGTCATGGCGTTTGTGGATTCAGGCGCCGCTTTGAACTTAATGGACTTTGAATTTGCCAGACGTTGTGGTTTCCCCTTGCAGTCTTTGCAGAACCCTATTCCTTTAAGGTGCATTGATGCTACATCTTTGGCTAAAAATAAACCCCAGTTTTGGACACAGGTGACCATGTGCATGGCGCCAGCCCATCAGGAAGATTGTCGCTTTCTGGTGGTGCATAATTTGCATGATGCTATTGTGCTGGGTTTTCCATGGTTGCAGATACATAATCCTGTGTTGGATTGGAAGTCTATGTCTGTGACTATTTGGGGTTGTCAGGGGGTTCATATTGACGTTCCTGTGATGTCAATCTCCTCTTCCTCCTCTTCTGAAGTTCCAGAGTTTTTGTCTGATTTTCAGGATGTATTCGATGAGCCCAAGTCCAGTTCCCTTCCACCGCATAGGGACTGTGATTGTGCTATTGACTTGATTCCAGGCTGTAAGTTTCCTAAGGGCCGACTTTTCAACCTGTCTGTGCCTGAACATACCGCCATGCGGAGTTATGTTAAGGAGTCTTTGGAGAAAGGGCATATTCGGCCATCTTCTTCACCATTGGGAGCGGGATTCTTTTTTGTTGCTAAGAAGGATGGCTCCTTGAGACCCTGTATTGATTATCGCCTCTTGAATAAGATCACGGTCAAGTTTCAATACCCTTTACCTTTGCTTTCCGATTTGTTTGCCAGGATTAAGGGGGCTAGTTGGTCTACTAAAATTGACCTTCGGGGGGCATATAATCTTGTTCGTATTAAGCAGGGTGACGAATGGAAAACTGCATTTAATACGCCCGAAGGCCAATTTGAATACCTTGTGATGCCATTCGGGCTCTCTAATGCTCCAACTGTTTTTCAGTCCTTCATGCATGATATCTTCCGGAATTATCTTGATAAATTCATGATTGTATATTTGGATGACATCTTAATTTTTTCTGATGATTGGGAGTCTCATGTGAAACAGGTCAGGATGGTATTTCAGATCCTTCGTGATAATGCTTTGTTTGTGAAGGGGTCTAAGTGTCTCTTTGGAGTGCAGAAGGTTTCTTTTTTGGGCTTCATTTTTTCTCCCTCATCTATAGAGATGGATCCGGTTAAGGTTCAGGCCATTTATGATTGGATTCAGCCCACATCCGTGAAGAGCCTTCAGAAATTTTTGGGCTTTGCTAATTTTTATCGCCGTTTCATTGCTAACTTCTCCAGTGTGGTTAAACCTCTGACCGATTTGACGAAGAAAGGCGCTGATGCAACGAATTGGTCCTTTGTGGCTGTCTCTGCCTTTCAGGAGCTTAAACGCCGATTTACTTCTGCCCCGGTGTTGCATCAGCCAGATGTTTCTCTTCCGTTTCAGGTTGAGGTTGACGCTTCTGAGATTGGGGCAGGGGCCGTTTTGTCTCAGAGGAATTCTGATGGTTCCTTGATGAAACCGTGTGCCTTCTTTTCCCATAAGTTTTCGCCTGCTGAACGCAATTATGATGTCGGCAATTGGGAGTTGTTGGCTATGAAGTGGGCGTTTGAGGAATGGCGACATTGGCTTGAGGGAGCAAAGCACCGTATTGTGGTCTTGACCGATCATAAAAATCTGATTTACCTCGAATCTGCCAAACGGCTGAATCCTAGACAGGCTTGATGGTCCCTGTTTTTCTCCCGTTTTGATTTTGTGGTCTCGTATCTTCCGGGTTCTAAGAATATTAAGGCTGATGCCCTCTCTAGGAGTTTTTTGCCTGATTCTCCTGAGGTACTTGAGCCGGTCGGCATTCTGAAGGAAGGGTTGGTCCTTTCTGCCATTTCCCCTGATTTGCGACGGGTTCTGCAGGAATTTCAGGCTGACAAACCTGACCGCTGTCCAGTGGGGAAACTGTTTGTTCCTGATAGATGGACTAGTAGAGTGATTTCTGAGGTTCATTGTTCTGTGTTGGCTGGCCATCCTGGTATTATTGGTACCAGAGATTTGGTTGGTAGGTCCTTTTGGTGGCCTTCTTTGTCACATGATGTGCATTCTTTTGTGCAGTCCTGTGGGACTTGTGCGCGGGCCAAGCCTTGTTGTTCCCGTGCTAGTGGGTTGCTTTTGCCTTTGCTGGTCCCTGAGAGGCCCTGGATGCATATTTCTATGGATTTTATTTCGGATATTCCGGTTTCCCAGAGGATGTCGGTTATCTGGGTGGTTTGTGACCGGTTTTCTAAGATGGTTCATTTGGTGCCTTTGCCTAAATTGCCTTCCTCTTCTGATTTGGTTCCGTTGTTTTTTCAGCATGTGGTTCGTTTGCATGGTATTCCGGAGAATATTGTGTCCGACAGACGTTCCCAGTTTGTTTCTAGGTTTTGGCGGGCCTTTTGTGCTAGGCTGGGCATTGATTTGTCTTTTTCTTCCGCATTTCATCCTCAGACAAATGGCCAGACCGGGCGAACTAATCAGACTTTGGAAACTTATTTGAGATGCTTTGTGTCTGCTGATCAGGATGATTGGGTGGCTTTCTTGCCATTGGCCGAGTTTGCCCTTAATAATCGGGCTAGTTCGGCTACCTTGGTTTCGCCCTTCTTTTGTAATTTTGGTTTTCATCCTCGTTTTTCTTCGGGGCAAGTTGAACCTTCTGATTGTCCTTGTGTGGATTCTGTGGTTGATAGGTTGCAGCAGATTTGGGCTCATGTGGTGGACAATTTGGTGTTGTCTCAGGAGGAGGCTCAGCGTTTTGCTAACCGTCGTCGGTGTGTTGGTTCCCGGCTTCGGGTTGGGGATTTGGTCTGGTTGTCTTCCCGTCATGTTCCTATGAAGGTTTCTTCCCCTAAGTTTAAGCCTCGGTTTATTGGTCCTTATAGGATTTCTGAGATTATCAATCCGGTGTCTTTTCGTTTGGCCCTTCCAGCCTCTTTTGCCATCCATAATTTTTTCCATAGATCTTTATTGCGGAAATATGTGGTGCCCGTTGTTCCCTCTGTTGATCCTCCTGCTCCTGTGTTGGTTGATGGGGAGTTGGAGTATGTGGTTGAGAAGATTTTGGATTCTCGCTTTTCGAGGCGGAGGCTTCAGTACCTTGTCAAATGGAAGGGTTATGGCCAGGAGGATAATTCTTGGGTTTTTGCCTCTGATGTCCATGCTGCTGATTTGGTCCGTGCCTTTCATCTGGCTCGTCCTGATCGGCCTGGGGGCTCTGGTGAGGGTTCGGTGACCCCTCTTCAAGGGGGGTACTGTTGTGAATTCTGCTCTTGGGCTCCCTCCGGTGGTTGTTGGTGGTAGTGCAGTTGTCTTGGGGTTGTAATCCAGGGCAGGTGTTTATGCTGATTGCAGCTCTACTAGGTATTTAGGTTTGCAGGATCCATGAGTCCTTGCCAGTTGTCCATTGTTCTTGGAGGGATTGCATCTCTCTCTGGTTCCTCTTGCCCTGCTGCCAATTCAGCTAAGATAAGTGTCTGTTTTTTTGTCTCTGTGCACACATGCAGTGTGCTTTGCAATTCAGTGCAATTCATTGTGTTTTTGTCCAGCTTAGACTTTGTTTGGATTTTTCAGTCATGCTGGATTCTCAGGAGATGCAGATAAGCCTGATTACTCACCGGTAATGCTCTTTTAATGAGTCCACGACAGCACCCCACATGAGAGAGAGGGATCCGCCCATAGGAACAGGAAACCTACAGAATAAAAGGAGGCGGTCCCCTCTCCTCCTCAGTTTAGTTTACAGAGTATAAAAAGGGAACCGCAAAAGCTTTAGTATTAATTCTTATTCAGCAAAATATCTTAAAAACTCTATACAACCATTATTTGTGAATTAAAAAAAGGGCTGTGCATAATCAGGGAGGGTTGTAAATGGGTGCTGTCGTGGACTCATTAAAAGAGCATTACCGGTGAGTAATCCGGCTTTTTACCCTTCGCCACGACAGCACCCCACATGAGAGACTTTCAGAGAGTCATTATTCGGGTGGGATTACTGTACTAAGAACAGCTCTACCAAAGGTCAAATCAGAAGATGAGGATAGATCAAGTCTATAATGGTTGTAAAAGGTAGAAGGTGTAGACCAAGTTGCGGCCTTACATATTAAATGGATCGGGACATCCGCTTGTTCCGCCCAGGAGGAAGCCATGGCTCGTGTTGAGTGCGCTTTAATACCCACTGGAGGAATCTCGCCTTTCGATGTATAGGCCAAGCAGATAGCATCTCTGATCCACCGAGATATGGTAGCTCTCGTGACCCCATGTCCTTTCTTGTGGCCCTGAAAGGAGATAAACAGAGCCCTACTCTCCCTCCATGTTTGACACCTTTCTATATAAGTCAGGATGGCTCTTCTGACATCTAAGGTGTGGAACTTATGTTGTTCAGGGGTTACAGGAGAATCAAAAAAGGAAGGGAGAAATATTTCCTGTGACCTGTGGTAGGTGGATGCTACCTAAGGGAGGTATGAGGGGTCTGGTTTTAGGACTATTCTATCATGGAATATCAGTAAGAATGGTGGGTCTACTGATAGGGCTTGGATGTCGCTAACACGTCTGGCTGAGGTCAGGGCTACCAAGAGGGCTACTTTATATGTGAGGACATTTAGAGGTATAGAATCTAGAGGCTCAAATGGGGAGCTGGTTAAGGCTTCTAGCACTAGATTTAAATCCCACGGAGGTAGACGGGGAATATGTACCGGGTTACTTCGTTCACAAGACTTAATGAATCTGGAGACCCATCTATCAGCGGCTATATTATATCCATATAGGGCTCCTAACGCTGATATCTGGACTCTTAAGGTGTTCACTGATAATCCTAATTCTCTACCTTTTTGTAGGAACTCTAGAATAGGTGTTATCGGAACCTGTTTAGTGAATGGTATTGTATGAAAGTCTAAGAATTTTTTCCATACCCTGCTATATATCAGGGTGGTAGATCTTTTTCTACTTAGTAGCAGGGTTTTTACTAGCTTTTCTGAAAAACCCCTTGAGCTTAGTAACTGCCGCTCAAGTTCCACGCCGTCAAGTGAAGCCCTTTCACTTGCGGGTGGAAAAACGGCCCCTGGAACAGTAGTTCCCTGTCCAATGGAAGAATCCATGGATCGCATAGACACATGCTTTGGAGGCAGGAGGACCACGGCCTTTTTGGCCAGAAGGGTGCAATGAGGATCACCCTTGCACGTTCCCTCCTGATCTTCCTGATCACTAGCGGAATTAGAGACATTGGAGGAAAGGCGTAAGCCAGTTTGAAGTTCCAAGGATGATGTAGGGAGTCCAGCATGTCTGGATGATCCATAGAGTTCAGAGAAGCGAATCTTTCTACCTGTCTGTTGCCTCTTGTGGCAAATAGATCTATCTGAGGCACTCCCCATGCTCTTGTTATTAGTCTGAACACGGTTCTGTTTAAGGACCATTCTCCCTGGCGCAACCTGTTTCGACTGAGGTAGTCCGCTTTGGTATTCTCTATTCCTCTGATGTGTAGGGCTGTTAGGGACGCAAGATGAGTCTCTGCAAACTGGAAGATCTCCCCTGCGATGGTCATCAGACTTCCTGACCGTGTACCGCCCTGACGGTTTACATAGGCCACTGTGGTGGAGTTGTCTGAGAAAACTCTTACATCTGCTCCTTGAATCTGTGGAAGAAAATAATTTAAGGCTTTTCCTACTGCTGTTAATTCTTTCCAATTTGACGAACATGATGATTCTGACTGATTCCAGGTATCCTGGACTATGTCATCCTCCATATGTGCACCCCATCCCGTAGGGCTGGCGTCTGTAGTAATTATTTTGGATGGATCTACTATCCACGGTACACCCCCTGAAAGGTGTCCCATATCTAGCCACCAGGATAGAGATTCTATGACATCTCTAGAGAGAGTTAGTTTACTCTCTAGGTGTGCTTCCCGTCCCTGGGCTGACAGTACTTCGTACTGTAATTGGCGGGTATGGAATTGAGCCCATGGTACAGCCGGGATACATGAGGACAATGATCCTAGTAAGGACATAGCCTTTCTTAGTGTCATGTAGGGGTTTTTTATTGCTTCTGACACCTTTGACTGTATAGTCCTTTTCTTTGAATGCGGGAGGAAGCTTTTTTGACTTACGGAGTCTAGCTGGATCCCTAGATACATTTGAGTAGTGTCTGGATTCAGTCTGGACTTTTCGAAGTTGATAATCCAACCCAACTCCTGCAGGGGTGAGATTGTGTTAGACAACCGCAATTTACATTGAGCCACAGAATTCCCTATCACTAAAAAGTCATCCAGGTAGGGTATTATTAAAGTGTTCCGTTGGCGTAGATGAGCCATTACCTCTAACATCACTTTTGTAAAAATGCGGGGGGCCATAGAAAGCCCAAATGGCATTGCTACATATTGGAAGTGACGAACCTGTCCCTCCAGGATGACCGCTACTCTTAGATACTGCTGGTGTTCGGCATGTATAGGAAGGTGATAGTAAGCATCTTTTAGGTCTATCCCGGCCATGACACACCTAGGGAACAAAAGCTTGATGGTAGAACTAATGGATTCCATTTTGAAAGTGTGGTTACGTAAAAAGGAATTTAGTTTTTTGAGGTTTATGATGGTTCTGAATGAACCATCTGGTTTATTGATCAAGAATAAAGGGGAATAGAACCCCCTCCCTTCTTGATCTCGGGGAACCTCTATCAATACTTTTTTAGATAGAAGCGACAGGATCTCTGATTCCAGAGCTTCTTGTTGTTGTTCACCTCTCGGAGATGTTACAATAAAAGAATCCCAAGGGATCCTATCAAATTCTGATGTTATCAACTTCCATTTAGAAAAGAAATATTTCAATCTACCGCCCACTTCATAATTAACGGTACTTATTACGTTTTTGGTTATAGGATCCGGAAAACAGAGCACCTCTTTGTTTTGGATCCTTTGCCTCCCAGCGCTCCCTTTGTTCAGTAGGTTTGTTCCTGGTGAAGGGGCGTCTCCTGAAAGCTCTCCTGTAAGAGGGAAGGTACTGGTTAGGGAAGCCTTTCTTCCGCTCTCCTGCCTTATTTAAGAGCTCGTCCAGAGTTTTCCCAAATAGGAACTCACCCTGGCAGGGGATCGCACAAAGTTTTGCCTTGGCCTGTGCGTCCCCTTTCCAATTTTTCAACCAGAGTGCTCGCCGGGCTGTGTTTACTAGGCCGGCTGACCTGGCTGTTAGACATAGCAAATCCACCGACGCATCGGCTAGAAATGCTACTGCATCTTTCATTAGAGGGATTTTCGACAGAATTGTATTTCTCGAAGCTCCACTTCTAATTTGTTCCTCCAGTTGCTCCGTCCATACTAGCAGTGACCTTGCAGTACAGGTGCTAGAGATGGCTGGTCTGAATGCCCCCGTATTAGCCTCCCATGACCTCTTAAGTAAGGCTTCTGCTTTTCGGTCTAACGGATCAGTTAGAGTCCCTGAGTCCTCCACAGGCAAGACCGACTGTTTAGAAGTTGAAGCCACTGCAGCATCAACTTTTGGTATCTTTTGCCAGGAATTAAGATCTTCATCACTGAAGGGGTAGCGTCTTTTAGCAGAGGATGGTAAGAATCCTCTTGTATGTTGTTTCTCCCACTCATTTTTAACCAGCTCCTTAATTGTGGGTATGGCGGGGAAGGACCTTCGTTTTCTTTGTCCTAACCCCGCGAACATGATGTCCTGCGCTGACTTCTTTCCCTTCTCATCTGGGCACCCCATCGTGCCCCTGACGGCTTTAATTAAACTGTCTACACTACTATTTGGTAGACAAAGCACTCCTTCATATTCCGATGAACTTGGCTGGGACTCCTCTTCATCAGAGGCTTTTTGTACTACCTCTGACTCCGAGCTTACTGGAGATCGGGACCTGCTAGGCTGACGGGTACTGGTGCTACTTGTATGCGCCAGACCCTGCATCTCTTCGCGAATTATGGCTCTAACGTGGGAGAAGAGGGGAAAAGGGGGTCCCGCCGGCTCATCCACCGGCGGGACCCCCTTTTCCCCTCTTCTCCCACGCAAGGGTAAGCTTTTTATTGTCAATCGTTATAGTGCCACACATGGGGTTACTTATTACAGTCAAACGGCATGCATCCATTCCAGACTGCCTGATATATGTACAATGATTGAGTTTTTAGCTTCCCATGCTGTTACTAGCCCCTGCATTTGGGGGCTGTGGTGCCTATACACTAAGGATATTTCCTTTTGCTATACTTGCCAAAGGGCATGCACTGATTCTAACTAGTTACATCTGCACCGCCATAATTTCTGGGGGTTTTGGGGTCTCGGGGCTTTCTCTTTTATCCCCCAATCCGTGTGGTGTTGTGTAACACCTGTCATGATTACGCATGTTTTGTTTTTAATATTCTTGCACTAATAAAGATTTCTATGGTTATTTACTTCCGGCTCCTGGTTCTCCTGTTTCTAGTCTTTAGTTAGATGTAGAATATTTGTATTATCTGCTGTGGATATTTTTAGGATTTTAATACAGACCGCTTAGAATTCTGTCCTATCCTTTTCTATTTAGCTAGAAGTGCCTCTTTTGCTAAATCCTGTTTTTCTGCCTGCGTGTGTCTTTCCTCTTATACTCACAGTCAATATTTGTGGGGGGCTGCCTGTCCTTTGGGGTTCTGCTCTGAGGCAAGATAGAATTCCCATTTCCATCTATAGGGGTATTTAGTCCTCCGGCTGTGTCAAGGTGTCTATAACGTGTTAGGTACATCCCACGGCTACTTCTAGTTGCGGTGTTAGTTTAGGGTTTGCGGTCAGTACAGGTACCACCTACTCCTGAGACAGTCTCTCATGCGGCTCCAAGGTCACCGGATCATAACAGTATAGGTCCTGATATAACACATGCAGCGCTGCTCTCTAGTTGTAGATGTGCTGTATACAGCCAGTATAGGTCCTGATATAACACATGCAGCGCTGCTCTCTAGTTGTAGACGTGCTGTATACAGCCAGTATAGGTACTGATATAACACATGCAGCGCTGCTCTCTAGTTGTAGACGTGCTGTATACAGCCAGAATAGGTCCTGATATAACACATGCAGCGCTGCTCTCTAGTTGTAGACGTGCTGTATAAAGCCAGTATATGTCCCGATATAACACATGCAGCGCTGAGCTCTAGTTGCAGACGTGCTGTATACAGCCAGTATATGTCCCGATATAACACATGCAGCGCTGCACTCTAGTTGTAGACGTGCTGTATACAGCCAGTATAGGTCCTGATATAACACATTCAGCGCTGCGCTTTAGTTGCAGACGTGATGTATACAGCCAGTATACAGGTCCTTCTCAAAAAATTAGCATATAGTGTTAAATTTCATTATTTACCATAATGTAATGATTACAATTAAACTTTCATATATTATAGATTCATTATCCACCAACTGAAATTTGTCAGGTCTTTTATTGTTTTAATACTGATGATTTTGGCCTACAACTCCTGATAACCCAAAAAACCTGTCTCAATAAATTAGCATATCAAGAAAAGGTTCTCTAAACGACCTATTACCCTAATCTTCTGAATCAACTAATTAACTCTAAACACATGCAAAAGATACCTGAGGCTTTTAAAAACTCCCTGCCTGGTTCATTACTCAAAACCCCCATCATGGGTAAGACTAGCGACCTGACAGATGTCAAGAAGGCCATCATTGACACCCTCAAGCAAGAGGGTAAGACCCAGAAAGAAATTTCTCAACAAATAGGCTGTTCCCAGAGTGCTGTATCAAGGCACCTCAATGGTAAGTCTGTTGGAAGGAAACAATGTGGCAGAAAACGCTGTACAATGAGAAGAGGTGACCGGACCCTGAGGAAGATTGTGGAGAAGGACCGATTCCAGACCTTGGGGAACCTGAGGAAGCAGTGGACTGAGTCTGGTGTGGAAACATCCAGAGCCACCGTGCACAGGCGTGTGCAGGAAATGGGCTACAGGTGCCGCAGTCCCCAGGTAAAGCCACTTTTGAACCATAAACAGCGGCAGAAGCGCCTGACCTGGGCTACAGAGAAGCAGCACTGGACTGTTGCTAAGTGGTCCCAAGTACTTTTTTCTGATGAAAGCAAATTTTGCATGTCATTCGGAAATCAAGGTGCCAGAGTCTGGAGGAAGACTGGGGAGAAGGAAATGCCAAAATGCCTGAAGTCCAGTGTCAAGTACCCAGTCAGTGATGGTGTGGGGTGCCATGTCAGCTGCTGGTGTTGGTCCACTGTGTTTCATCAAGGGCAGGGTCAATGCAGCTAGCTATCAGGAGATTTTGGAGCACTTCATGCTTCCTGGCACCTGCTCACAGTGCCAAAACCACTGGTAAATGGTTTACTGACCATGGTATTACTGTGCTCAATTGGCCTGCCAACTCTCCTGACCTGAACCCCATAGAGAATCTGTGGGATATTGTGAAGAGAATGTTGAGAGACGCAAGACCCAACACTCTGGATGAGCTTAAGGCCGCTATTGAAGCATCCTGGGCCTCCATAACATCTCAGCAGTGTCACAGGCTGATTGCCTCCATGCCACGCCGCATTGAAGCAGTCATTTCTGCCAAAGGATTCCCGACCAAGTATTGAGTGCATAACTGAACATTATTATTTGATGGTTTTTTTGTTTGTTATTAAAAAACACTTTTATTTGATTGGACGGGTGAAATATGCTAATTTATTGAGACAGGTTTTTTGGGTTATCAGGAGTTGTAGGCCAAAATCATCAGTATTAAAACAATAAAAGACCTGACAAATTTCAGTTGGTGGATAATGAATCTATAATATATGAAAGTTTAATTGTAATCATTACATTATGGTAAATAATGAAATTTAACACTATATGCTAATTTTTTGAGAAGGACCTGTATGTCCTGATATGACACATGCAGCGCTGCGCTCTAGTTGTAGACGTGCTGTATACAGCCTGTATAGGTCCTGATATAACACATGCAGCGCTGCGCTCTAGTTGTAGACGTGCTGTATACAGCCTGTATATGTCCCGATATAACACACGCAGCGCTGCTCTCTAGTTGTAGACGTGCTGTATACAGCCAGTATATGTCCCGATATAACACATGCAGCGCTGCTCTCTAGCTGTAGACATGCTGTATACAGCCAGTATATGTCCCGATATAACACATGCAGTGCTGCGCTCTAGTTGCAGACGTGCTGTATACAGCCAGTATATGTCCCGATAAAACACATGTAGCGCTAAGCTCTAGTTGCAGACGTGCTGTATACAGCCAGTATATGTCCCGATATAACACATTCAACGCTGCGCTCTATTTGTAGACGTGCTGTATACAGCCAGTATATGTCCTGATATAACACAAGCAGCGCTGCGCTCTAGTTGTAGATGTGCTGTATACAGCCAGTATGTCCCGATATAACACATGCAGCGCTACGCTCTGGTTGTAAACGTGCTGTATACAGCCACTATATGTCCCGATATAACACATGCAGCGCTGCGTTCTAGTTGTAGACATGCTGTATACAGCCAGTATAGGTCCTGATATCACACACGCAGCGCTGAGCTCTAGTTGTAGACGTGCTGTATACAACCAGTATATGTCCTGATATAACACATGCAGCGCTGCGCTCTATTTGTAGACGTGCTGTATACAGCCAGTATATGTCCTGATATCATACATGCAGCGCTGCGCTCTGGTTGTAGACGTGCTGTATACAGCCAGTATATGTCCCGATATAACACATGCAGTGCTGCGCTCTAGTTGTAGACGTGCTGTATACAGCCAGTATAGGTCCTGATATCACACATACAGCGCTGCTCTGTAGTTGTAGACGTGCTGTATACAGCCAGTATATGTCCTGATATCATACATGCAGCGCTACGCTCTGGTTGTAAACGTGCTGTATAAAGCCACTACACTGTGTTCCAAATTATTATGCACATAGAGTTTAGGAGTGATAAGGATAGAATTTTTTTGTTTGTCATTTAAACTCATTGATGGTGATGTGTGTCAGGGCTCTTTTTATCACTGAAAGCAATTGCAGATACCTGTGCACATTAGTTTGGAAGGTGTGTCCAAATAAAGGCAAGACTACTTAAGAAGGCTGTTCCACATTATTAAGCAGCCTACATTTTTTGCCAAAATGGGAAAGAAAAAGGATGTGTCGGCTGCTGAGAAGCAACAAATTGTGGAGTATTTAGGTCAAGGTATGACTACAATCAACATTGCCAAGACACTTCATCGTGATCATCGCACAATCAAGAAGTATGTAGCTGATTCCCAGCACACACGTGTGCGTGCTGATAAGGAAAAATTGAGGACTCTTTCCAACAGGCAATTGCGTAAGGTTAAAAGAGCAGCTGCAAAAATGCCTTGTCATAGCAGCAGACAAGTTTTTGAAGCTGCTGGTGCCTCCAACGTCCCCAGAACAACAAGATGCAAGGCCCTTCAGAGGTTTGCAGCTGTGCGTAAGCCATCCTGTCGACCACCTCTATCCACTGCAACAAGCAGAAACGGCTCCAGTGGGCCAAACGATACATGATGACTGACTTCCAAACTGTTTTGTTCACCGATGAGTGCCGTGCAACGCTCGATGGTCCAGATGGATGGAGTGGAGGATGGACACCCCATGAAAACACGGCTAAGGCGCGAACAAGGAGGAGGTGGAGTAATGTTTTGGGCTGGAATCATGGGGAGAGAGATTGTCAGCCCCTTTATGATCCCTGAAGGGTAAAGATGAACTCCATAATCTATGTGGAGTTTCTAAAACAACACTTCCTGCCATGGTTCAAGAGGAAGAACCGTGCTTTCCGCAGCAAGATCATTTTCATGCATGATAATGCACCGTCTCATGCTGCAAAAAACAAATCTGCATCTCCGGCTGCTATGGGCATAAAAGAGGACAAACTTATGGTGTGGCCACCATCTTCCCCTGGCCTCAACCCCATTGAGAACCTCTGGAGCATCATCAAAAGGAGTGTCTATGATGGCGGGAGGCAGTTCACATCTAAGCAACAGCTCTGGGAGGGTATTCTGTCCACATGCAAAACAACTGAAGCAGAAACCATCCAAAAACTGACAAATTCAATGGACGAGAGAGTTCAGAAGCTTCTTTCCAACAAGGGGTCCTATGTGCAAATGTAACATCACCTAGAATAAAGTTTTCACGTGAAAACTGTTTGATTTCATTTTGTAATAAGCTGATAATGCTTATAACTTCACAATTGACCATTTTTTTGTTCAAAATAAAAAAAAAAGGTTGAAAACTCTGCTGTGCATAATAATTTGGAACATGCATTTTGAGTGTTTATTTTTTTTTTAAATATACTGTTTTCATAGGCAGTTTTTTCCAAAACATTGCAATTATACTAGAATAGTAGATGACTGGAAAATAACAATGACTGCAATTCAGATAGGTAATTTAGAGAAAATATGAGGAAATGTTATTTGCATAATAATTTGGAACACAGTGTATATGTCCCGATATAACACACGCAGAGCTGCGCTCTAGTTGTAGACGTGCTGTATACAGCCAGTACATGTCCCGATATAACACACGCAGCGCTGCTCTCTAGTTGTAGACGTGCTGTATACAGCCAGTACATGTCCCAATATAACACACGCAGCGCTGCTCTCTAGTTGTAGACGTGCTGTATACAGCCAGTACATGTCCCGATATAACACATGCAGCGCTGCGCTCTAGTTCTAGACGTGCTGTATACAGCCAGTACATGTCCCGATATAACACATGCAGCGCTGCTCTCTAGTTCTAGACGTGCTGTATACAGCCAGTACATGTCCCGATATAACACATGCAGCGCTGCTCTCTAGTTGTAGACGTGCTGTATACAGCCAGTACATGTCCCGATATAACACATGCAGCGCTGCTCTCTAGTTGTAGACGTGCTGTATACAGCCAGTACATGTCCCAATATAACACGTGCAGCGCTGCTCTCTAGTTGTAGACGTGCTGTATACAGCCAGTACATGTCCCGATATAACACGTGCAGCGCTGCTCTCTAGTTGTAGACGTGCTGTATACAGCCAGTACATGTCCCGATATAACACATGCAGCGCTGCGCTCTAGTTCTAGACGTGCTGTATACAGCCAGTACATGTCCCGATATAACACATGCAGCGCTGCTCTCTAGTTGTAGACGTGCTGTATACAGCCAGTACATGTCCCGATATAACACATGCAGCGCTGCTCTCTAGTTGTAGACGTGCTGTATACAGCCAGTACATGTCCCGATATAACACATGCAGCGCTGCTCTCTAGTTGTAGACGTGCTGTATACAGCCAGTACATGTCCCAATATAACACGTGCAGCGCTGCTCTCTAGTTGTAGACGTGCTGTATAAAGCCAGTACATGTCCCGATATAACACGTGCAGCGCTGCTCTCTAGTTGTAGACGTGCTGTATACAGCCAGTACATGTCCCGATATAACACGTGCAGCGCTGCTCTCTAGTTGTAGACGTGCTGTATACAGCCAGTACATGTCCCGATATAACACATGCAGCGCTGCGCTCTAGTTGTAGACGTGCTGTATACAGCCAGTACATGTCCCGATATGACACATGCAGCGCTGCGCTCTAGTTGTAGACGTGCTGTATACAGCCAGTACATGTCCCGATATAACACATGCAGCGCTGCTCTGTAGTTGTAGACGTGCTGTATACAGCCAGTACATGTCCCGATATAACACATGCAGCGCTGCGCTCTAGTTGTAGACGTGCTGTATACAGCCAGTATATGTCCTGATATAACACATGCAGCGCTGCGCTCTGGTTGTAGACGTGCTGTATACAGCCAGTATATGTCCCGATATAACACATGCAGCGCTACGCTCTGGTTGTAAACGTGCTGTATAAAGCCACTATATGTCCCGATATAACACACGCAGAGCTGCGCTCTAGTTGTAGACGTGCTGTATACAGCCAGTACATGTCCCGATATAACACACGCAGCGCTGCTCTCTAGTTGTAGACGTGCTGTATACAGCCAGTACATGTCCCTATATAACACACGCAGCGCTGCTCTCTAGTTGTAGACGTGCTGTATACAGCCAGTACATGTCCCAATATAACACACGCAGCGCTGCTCTCTAGTTGTAGACGTGCTGTATACAGCCAGTACATGTCCCGATATAACACATGCAGCGCTGCGCTCTAGTTCTAGACGTGCTGTATACAGCCAGTACATGTCCCGATATAACACATGCAGCGCTGCTCTCTAGTTGTAGACGTGCTGTATACAGCCAGTACATGTCCCGATATAACACATGCAGCGCTGCTCTCTAGTTGTAGACGTGCTGTATACAGCCAGTACATGTCTCGATATAACACATGCAGCGCTGCTCTCTAGTTGTAGACGTGCTGTATACAGCCAGTACATGTCCCGATATAACACGTGCAGCGCTGCTCTCTAGTTGTAGACGTGCTGTATACAGCCAGTACATGTCCCGATATAACACGTGCAGCGCTGCTCTCTAGTTGTAGACGTGCTGTATACAGCCAGTACATGTCCCGATATAACACGTGCAGCGCTGCTCTCTAGTTGTAGACGTGCTGTATACAGCCAGTACATGTCCCGATATAACTCATGCAGCGCTGCTCTCTAGTTGTAGACGTGCTGTATACAGCCAGTACATGTCCCGATATAACACACGCAGCGCTGCGCTCTAGTTGCAGACGTGCTGTATACATCCAGTATATGTCCCGATAAAACACATGTAGCGCTAAGCTCTAGTTGCAGACGTGCTGTATACAGCCAGTATATGTCCCGATATAACACATGCAACGCTGCGCTCTATTTGTAGACGTGCTGTATACAGCCAGTATATGTCCTGATATAACACATGCAGCGCTGCGCTCTGGTTGTAGACGTGCTGTATACAGCCAGTATATGTCCCGATATAACACATGCAGCGCTACGCTCTGGTTGTAAACGTACTGTATAAAGCCACTATATGTCCCGATATAACACACGCAGAGCTGCGCTCTAGTTGTAGACGTGCTGTATACAGCCAGTACATGTCCCGATATAACACACGCAGCGCTGCTCTCTAGTTGTAGACGTGCTGTATACAGCCAGTACATGTCCCGATATAACACACGCAGCGCTGCTCTCTAGTTGTAGACGTGCTGTATACAGCCAGTACATGTCCCGATATAACACATGCAGCGCTGCTCTCTAGTTCTAGACGTGCTGTATACAGCCAGTACATGTCCCGATATAAAACATGCAGCGCTGCGCTCTAGTTCTAGACGTGCTGTATACAGCCAGTACATGTCCCGATATAACACATGCAGCGCTGCTCTCTAGTTGTAGACGTGCTGTATACAGCCAGTACATGTCCCGATATAACACATGCAGCGCTGCTCTCTAGTTGTAGACGTGCTGTATACAGCCAGTACATGTCCCGATATAACACATGCAGCGCTGCTCTCTAGTTGTAGACGTGCTGTATACAGCCAGTACATGTCCCGATATAACACATGCAGCGCTGCTCTCTAGTTGTAGACGTGCTGTATACAGCCAGTACATGTCCCGATATAACACATGCAGCGCTGCGCTCTAGTTCTAGACGTGCTGTATACAGCCAGTACATGTCCCGATATAACACATGCAGCGCTGCTCTCTAGTTGTAGACGTGCTGTATACAGCCAGTACATGTCCCGATATAACACATGCAGCGCTGCTCTCTAGTTGTAGACGTGCTGTATACAGCCAGTACATGTCCTGATATAACACATGCAGCGCTGCTCTCTAGTTGTAGACGTGCTGTATACAGCCAGTACATGTCCCGATATAACACATGCAGCGCTGCTCTCTAGTTGTAGACGTGCTGTATACAGCCAGTATATGTCCCGATATAACACATGCAGCTCTGCGCTCTAGTTCTAGACGTGCTGTATACAGCCAGTACATGTCCCGATATAACACATGCAGCACTGCTCTCTAGTTGTAGACGTGCTGTATACAGCCAGTACATGTCCCGATATAACACGTGCAGCGCTGCTCTCTAGTTGTAGACGTGCTGTATACAGCCAGTACATGTCCCGATATAACACGTGCAGCGCTGCTCTCTAGTTGTAGACGTGCTGTATACAGCCAGTACATGTCCCGATATAACACACGCAGCGCTGCTCTCTAGTTGTAGACGTGCTGTATACAGCCAGTACATGTCCCGATATAACACACGCAGCGCTGCTCTCTAGTTGTAGACGTGCTGTATACAGCCAGTACATGTCCCGATATAACACATGCAGCGCTGCTCTCTAGTTCTAGACGTGCTGTATACAGCCAGTACATGTCCCGATATAAAACATGCAGCGCTGCGCTCTAGTTCTAGACGTGCTGTATACAGCCAGTACATGTCCCGATATAACACATGCAGCGCTGCTCTCTAGTTGTAGACGTGCTGTATACAGCCAGTACATGTCCCGATATAACACATGCAGCGCTGCTCTCTAGTTGTAGACGTGCTGTATACAGCCAGTACATGTCCCGATATAACACACGCAGCGCTGCTCTCTAGTTGTAGACGTGCTGTATACAGCCAGTACATGTCCCGATATAACACACGCAGCGCTGCTCTCTAGTTGTAGACGTGCTGTATACAGCCAGTACATGTCCCGATATAACACATGCAGCGCTGCGCTCTAGTTCTAGACGTGCTGTATACAGCCAGTACATGTCCCGATATAACACATGCAGCGCTGCTCTCTAGTTGTAGACGTGCTGTATACAGCCAGTACATGTCCCGATATAACACATGCAGCGCTGCTCTCTAGTTGTAGACGTGCTGTATACAGCCAGTACATGTCTCGATATAACACATGCAGCGCTGCTCTCTAGTTGTAGACGTGCTGTATACAGCCAGTACATGTCCCGATATAACACGTGCAGCGCTGCTCTCTAGTTGTAGACGTGCTGTATACAGCCAGTACATGTCCCGATATAACACGTGCAGCGCTGCTCTCTAGTTGTAGACGTGCTGTATACAGCCAGTACATGTCCCGATATAACACGTGCAGCGCTGCTCTCTAGTTGTAGACGTGCTGTATACAGCCAGTACATGTCCCGATATAACTCATGCAGCGCTGCTCTCTAGTTGTAGACGTGCTGTATACAGCCAGTACATGTCCCGATATAACACACGCAGCGCTGCGCTCTAGTTGCAGACGTGCTGTATACATCCAGTATATGTCCCGATAAAACACATGTAGCGCTAAGCTCTAGTTGCAGACGTGCTGTATACAGCCAGTATATGTCCCGATATAACACATGCAACGCTGCGCTCTATTTGTAGACGTGCTGTATACAGCCAGTATATGTCCTGATATAACACATGCAGCGCTGCGCTCTGGTTGTAGACGTGCTGTATACAGCCAGTATATGTCCCGATATAACACATGCAGCGCTACGCTCTGGTTGTAAACGTGCTGTATAAAGCCACTATATGTCCCGATATAACACACGCAGAGCTGCGCTCTAGTTGTAGACGTGCTGTATACAGCCAGTACATGTCCCGATATAACACACGCAGCGCTGCTCTCTAGTTGTAGACGTGCTGTATACAGCCAGTACATGTCCCGATATAACACACGCAGCGCTGCTCTCTAGTTGTAGACGTGCTGTATACAGCCAGTACATGTCCCGATATAACACATGCAGCGCTGCTCTCTAGTTCTAGACGTGCTGTATACAGCCAGTACATGTCCCGATATAAAACATGCAGCGCTGCGCTCTAGTTCTAGACGTGCTGTATACAGCCAGTACATGTCCCGATATAACACATGCAGCGCTGCTCTCTAGTTGTAGACGTGCTGTATACAGCCAGTACATGTCCCGATATAACACATGCAGCGCTGCTCTCTAGTTGTAGACGTGCTGTATACAGCCAGTACATGTCCCGATATAACACATGCAGCGCTGCTCTCTAGTTGTAGACGTGCTGTATACAGCCAGTACATGTCCCGATATAACACATGCAGCGCTGCTCTCTAGTTGTAGACGTGCTGTATACAGCCAGTACATGTCCCGATATAACACATGCAGCGCTGCGCTCTAGTTCTAGACGTGCTGTATACAGCCAGTACATGTCCCGATATAACACATGCAGCGCTGCTCTCTAGTTGTAGACGTGCTGTATACAGCCAGTACATGTCCCGATATAACACATGCAGCGCTGCTCTCTAGTTGTAGACGTGCTGTATACAGCCAGTACATGTCCTGATATAACACATGCAGCGCTGCTCTCTAGTTGTAGACGTGCTGTATACAGCCAGTACATGTCCCGATATAACACATGCAGCGCTGCTCTCTAGTTGTAGACGTGCTGTATACAGCCAGTACATGTCCCGATATAACACATGCAGCGCTGCTCTCTAGTTGTAGACGTGCTGTATACAGCCAGTACATGTCCCGATATGACACATGCAGCGCTGCGCTCTAGTTGTAGACGTGCTGTATACAGCCAGTACATGTCCCGATATAACACATGCAGCGCTGCTCTGTAGTTGTAGACGTGCTGTATACAGCCAGTACATGTCCCGATATAACACATGCAGCGCTGCTCTCTAGTTGTAGACGTGCTGTATACAGCCAGTATATGTCCCGATATAACACATGCAGCTCTGCGCTCTAGTTGTAGACGTGCTGTATACAGCCAGTACATGTCCCGATATAACACATGCAGCGCTGCTCTCTAGTTGTAGACGTGCTGTATACAGCCAGTACATGTCCCGATATAACACGTGCAGCGCTGCTCTCTAGTTGTAGACGTGCTGTATACAGTCAGTACATGTCCCGATATAACACGTGCAGCGCTGCTCTCTAGTTGTAGACGTGCTGTATACAGCCAGTACATGTCCCGATATAACACGTGCAGCGCTGCTCTCTAGTTGTAGACGTGCTGTATACAGCCAGTACATGTCCCGATATAACACGTGCAGCGCTGCTCTCTAGTTGTAGACGTGCTGTATACAGCCAGTACATGTCCCGATATAACACGTGCAGCGCTGCTCTCTAGTTGTAGACGTGCTGTATACAGCCAGTACATGTCTCGATATAACACATGCAGCGCTGCTCTCTAGTTGTAGACGTGCTGTATACAGCCAGTACATGTCCCGATATAACACACGCAGCGCTGCGCTCTAGTTGTAGACGTGCTGTATACAGCCAGTACATGTCCCGATATAACACATGCAGCGCTGCGCTCTAGTTCTAGACGTGCTGTATACAGCCAGTACATGTCCTGATATAACACATGCAGCGCTGCTCTCTAGTTGTAGACGTGCTGTATACAGCCAGTACATGTCCCGATATAACACATGCAGCGCTGCTCTCTAGTTGTAGACGTGCTGTATACAGCCAGTACATGTCCCGATATAACACGTGCAGCGCTGCTCTCTAGTTGTAGACGTGCTGTATACAGCCAGTACATGTCCCGATATAACACGTGCAGCGCTGCTCTCTAGTTGTAGACGTGCTGTATACAGCCAGTACATGTCCCGATATAACACGTGCAGCGCTGCTCTCTAGTTGTAGACGTGCTGTATACAGCCAGTACATGTCCCGATATAACACACGCAGCGCTGCTCTCTAGTTGTAGACGTGCTGTATACAGCCAGTACATGTCCCGATATGACACATGCAGCGCTGCGCTCTAGTTGTAGACGTGCTGTATACAGCCAGTATATGTCCTGATATAACACATGCAGCGCTGCGCTCTAGTTGTAGACGTGCTGTATACAGCCAGTATATGTCCTGATATAACACATGCAGCGCTGCTCTCTAGTTGTAGACGTGCTGTATACAGCCAGTACATGTCCCGATATAACACATGCAGCGCTGCTCTCTAGTTGTAGACGTGCTGTATACAGCCAGTACATGTCCCGATATAACATATGCAGCGCTGCTCTCTAGTTGTAGACGTGCTGTATACAGCCAGTACATGTCCCGATATAACACATGCAGCGCTGCTCTCTAGTTGTAGACGTGCTGTATACAGCCAGTATATGTCCTGATATAACACATGCAGCGCTGCTCTCTAGTTGTAGACGTGCTGTATACATCCAGTACATGTCCCGATATAACACATGCAGCGCTGCTCTCTAGTTGTAGACGTGCTGTATACAGCCAGTACATGTCCCGATATAACACATGCAGCGCTGCTCTCTAGTTGTAGACGTGCTGTATACAGCCAGTACATGTCCCGATATAACACATGCAGCGCTGCTCTCTAGTTGTAGACGTGCTGTATACAGCCAGTACATGTCCCGATATGACACATGCAGCGCTGCGCTCTAGTTGTAGACGTGCTGTATACAGCCAGTACATGTCCCGATATAACACATGCAGCGCTGCTCTGTAGTTGTAGACGTGCTGTATACAGCCAGTACATGTCCCGATATAACACATGCAGCGCTGCTCTCTAGTTGTAGACGTGCTGTATACAGCCAGTATATGTCCCGATATAACACATGCAGCGCTGCGCTCTAGTTCTAGACGTGCTGTATACAGCCAGTACATGTCCCGATATAACACGTGCAGCGCTGCTCTCTAGTTGTAGACGTGCTGTATACAGCCAGTACATGTCCCGATATAACACGTGCAGCGCTGCTCTCTAGTTGTAGACGTGCTGTATACAGCCAGTACATGTCCCGATATAACACGTGCAGCGCTGCTCTCTAGTTGTAGACGTGCTGTATACAGCCAGTACATGTCCCGATATAACACATGCAGCGCTGCTCTCTAGTTGTAGACGTGCTGTATACAGCCAGTACATGTCCCGATATAACACATGCAGCGCTGCGCTCTAGTTCTAGACGTGCTGTATACAGCCAGTACATGTCCTGATATAACACATGCAGCGCTGCTCTCTAGTTGTAGACGTGCTGTATACAGCCAGTACATGTCCCGATATAACACATGCAGCGCTGCTCTCTAGTTGTAGACGTGCTGTATACAGCCAGTACATGTCCCGATATAACACGTGCAGCGCTGCTCTCTAGTTGTAGACGTGCTGTATACAGCCAGTACATGTCCCGATACAACACGTGCAGCGCTGCTCTCTAGTTGTAGACGTGCTGTATACAGCCAGTACATGTCCCGATATAACACGTGCAGCGCTGCTCTCTAGTTATAGACGTGCTGTATACAGCCAGTACATGTCCCGATATAACACACGCAGCGCTGCTCTCTAGCTGTAGACGTGCTGTATACAGCCAGTACATGTCCCGATATGACACATGCAGCGCTGCGCTCTAGTTGTAGACGTGCTGTATACAGCCAGTATATGTCCTGATATAACACATGCAGCGCTGCGCTCTAGTTGTAGACGTGCTGTATACAGCCAGTACATGTCCCGATATGACACATGCAGCGCTGCTCTCTAGTTGTAGACGTGCTGTATACAGCCAGTACATGTCCCGATATAACACATGCAGCGCTGCGCTCTAGTTGTAGACGTGCTGTATACAGCCAGTACATGTCCCGATATAACACATGCAGCGCTGCTCTCTAGTTGTAGACGTGCTGTATACAGCCAGTACATGTCCCGATATAACACACGCAGCGCTGCTCTGTAGTTGTAGACGTGCTGTATACAGCCAGTACATGTCCCGATATAACACATGCCGCGCTGTTGTAGACGTGCTGTATACAGCCAGTATATGTCCTCATATAACACATGCAGCGCTGCTCTCTAGTTGTAGACGTGCTGTATACAGCCAGTATATGTCCCGATATAACACATGCAGCTCTGCTCTCTAGTTGCAGACGTGCTGTATACAGCCAGTACATGTCCCGATATAACACATGCAGCGCTGCTCTCTAGTTGTAGACGTGCTGTATACAGCCACTATATGTCCCGATATAACACATGCAGCGCTGCTCTCTAGTTGTAGACGTGCTGTATACAGCCAGTACATGTCCCGATATAACACATGCAGCGCTGCGCTCTAGTTGTAGACGTGCTGTATACAGCCAGTACATGTCCCGATATAACACATGCAGCGCTGCTCTCTAGTTGCAGACGTGCTGTATACAGCCAGTACATGTCCCGATATAACACATGCAGCGCTGCTCTCTAGTTGTAGACGTGCTGTATACAGCCAGTACATGTCCCGATATAACACATGCAGCGCTGCTCTCTAGTTGTAGACGTGCTGTATACAGCCAGTACATGTCCCGATATAACACACGCAGCGCTGCGCTCTAGTTGTAGACGTGCTGTATACAGCCAGTACATGTCCCGATATAACACATGCAGCGCTGCGCTCTAGTTCTAGACGTGCTGTATACAGCCAGTACATGTCCTGATATAACACATGCAGCGCTGCTCTCTAGTTGTAGACGTGCTGTATACAGCCAGTACATGTCCCGATATAACACATGCAGCGCTGCTCTCTAGTTGTAGACGTGCTGTATACAGCCAGTACATGTCCCGATATAACACGTGCAGCGCTGCTCTCTAGTTGTAGACGTGCTGTATACAGCCAGTACATGTCCCGATACAACACGTGCAGCGCTGCTCTCTAGTTGTAGACGTGCTGTATACAGCCAGTACATGTCCCGATATAACACGTGCAGCGCTGCTCTCTAGTTATAGACGTGCTGTATACAGCCAGTACATGTCCCGATATAACACACGCAGCGCTGCTCTCTAGCTGTAGACGTGCTGTATACAGCCAGTACATGTCCCGATATGACACATGCAGCGCTGCGCTCTAGTTGTAGACGTGCTGTATACAGCCAGTATATGTCCTGATATAACACATGCAGCGCTGCGCTCTAGTTGTAGACGTGCTGTATACAGCCAGTACATGTCCCGATATGACACATGCAGCGCTGCTCTCTAGTTGTAGACGTGCTGTATACAGCCAGTACATGTCCCGATATAACACATGCAGCGCTGCGCTCTAGTTGTAGACGTGCTGTATACAGCCAGTACATGTCCCGATATAACACATGCAGCGCTGCTCTCTAGTTGTAGACGTGCTGTATACAGCCAGTACATGTCCCGATATAACACACGCAGCGCTGCTCTGTAGTTGTAGACGTGCTGTATACAGCCAGTACATGTCCCGATATAACACATGCCGCGCTGTTGTAGACGTGCTGTATACAGCCAGTATATGTCCTCATATAACACATGCAGCGCTGCTCTCTAGTTGTAGACGTGCTGTATACAGCCAGTATATGTCCCGATATAACACATGCAGCTCTGCTCTCTAGTTGCAGACGTGCTGTATACAGCCAGTACATGTCCCGATATAACACATGCAGCGCTGCTCTCTAGTTGTAGACGTGCTGTATACAGCCACTATATGTCCCGATATAACACATGCAGCGCTGCTCTCTAGTTGTAGACGTGCTGTATACAGCCAGTACATGTCCCGATATAACACATGCAGCGCTGCTCTCTAGTTGCAGACGTGCTGTATACAGCCAGTACATGTCCCGATATAACACATGCAGCGCTGCTCTCTAGTTGTAGACGTGCTGTATACAGCCAGTACATGTCCCGATATAACACATGCAGCGCTGCTCTCTAGTTGTAGACGTGCTGTATACAGCCAGTATATGTCCCGATATAACACATGCAGCGCTGCGCTCTAGTTGCAGACGTGCTGTATACAGCCAGTACATGTCCCGATATAACACATGCAGCGCTGCTCTCTAGTTGTAGACGTGCTGTATACAGCCAGTACATGTCCCGATATAACACATGCAGCGCTGCGCTCTAGTTGTAGACGTGCTGTATACAGCCAGTACATGTCCCGATATAACACGTGCAGCGCTGCTCTCTAGTTGTAGACGTGCTGTATACAGCCAGTACATGTCCCGATATAACACATGCAGCGCTGCTCTCTAGTTGTAGACGTGCTGTATACAGCCAGTACATGTCCCGATATAACACATGCAGCGCTGCGCTCTAGTTGTAGACGTGCTGTATACAGCCAGTACATGTCCCGATATAACACATGCAGCGCTGCTCTCTAGTTGTAGACGTGCTGTATACAGCCAGTACATGTCCCGATATAACACATGCAGCGCTGCGCTCTAGTTGTAGACGTGCTGTATACAGCCAGTACATGTCCCGATATAACACATGCAGCGCTGCTCTCTAGTTGTAGACGTGCTGTATACAGCCAGTACATGTCCCGATATAACACATGCAGCGCTGCGCTCTAGTTGTAGACGTGCTGTATACAGCCAGTACATGTCCCGATATAACACATGCAGCGCTGCGCTCTAGTTGTAGACGTGCTGTATACAGCCAGTACATGTCCCGATATAACACATGCAGCGCTGCGCTCTAGTTGTAGACGTGCTGTATACAGCCAGTACATGTCCCGATATAACACATGCAGCGCTGCGCTCTAGTTGTAGACGTGCTGTATACAGCCAGTACATGTCCACACATGCAGCGCTCTGTTGTCGCCGCCTCCTCAGGAGGGATTCCCTGGCTTGGAGCGGGCCACTCAGTGCTTGTAGCCATGCAGCCACATGAGGTAGCCCCCGTGTTTCCCTCACCAGCAGCGCTGCTGTGTAACTTGTGTTATATCTGGCCGGCTTCCAGCCTCCACTCGCTGCCTCCTTCTCCGCTTTCCTCCTCCTATTTTTTCCACCCACGGGTAAAGGTGTTTTTTTTTACCCATCCCACTATAATCCGTGGGCCGGCCTTGTATCACATGCCCTACTCACACAAACACAAGCCCTCCCTTACCCCCCAAATCACACACACGTGTGGCCGTTCAGCAATACTTATATGTGGCCAGAGCCAAGCAGCAGAGTTGTGTCAGCGCTCACTAGTCGTTACCTCCGCTGCCCTGTGACCTCCATTGTCCCCGTCACATCACATATCTCCTAGCCATCCCCCTGTCTGCCAGCAGCAGTGTGTAGGGAAGCCCTGGGCTCAGGACCTCAGGAGACACAGCGCTGCGCTCTCCTCCTCTCACTTTGGTGGCAGCAGCAGGACGTCCGGTGCGGCGGCGGCGGCGGCGGCTCCTCGCGTGGATCCCTGGAGGTGCAGCAGATCATCGTTGGGGGAGAGCAGCTACCATGAGTTCAAAGGAAAGTGGCCGCCAGTCCACATCTGTGGAGCATCCTGCATCCCCCTCATCAGAATCACCGAAGAGAGCGAGGGGAAGACCTCGGAAACCGCAAAAAGTCAGTACTGCATCCTTACCTCACCCTGCACCTCACAGGGCGCACACTGCCACACAAGGCGCACACTGCCTGGCTGCACCGCACAAGGCGCACACTTTACCTCTCACCTCACACAATTATGGTGCACTGCGGGCTGGAAGCACAGAACTCCCTGCACTGTGCGCTCTCATTCATACAAGTCCACCATGGGGGTCTCCCTGTGCCAGCTCCTCACCGTGACTTGGGGGAAGGGGAACTGCTCTCTGTCCTCTTGGCTGCATAATGCAATATTGCACTGAATGCCAAACATCTCACCCCGTGGTCGTGCTGACCTCTTCAATAGGACTTCCATGGCAAGCTGGCTGCACCAAAGGTATCCATGTGTATATATCTGCCTCACACGGCACCATACAGTATAAGAATATATATATGCCTCACTCGGGCACCATACAGTACAAGAATATAAATATTCCGCACATGGGCACCATACAGTACAAGAACGTATATATGCCTCACACGGCCTCCATACAGTACAAGAATGTATATATGCCTCACACGGCCTCCATACAGCAGAAGAACGTGTATATGCCGCACACGGGCACCATACAGTACAAGAATGTATATATGCTGCACATGGGCACCATACAGTACAAGAACGTATATATGCCTCACACGGCCTCCATACAGTACAAGAACGTATATATGCCGCACACGGCCTCCATACAGTACAAGAACGTATATATGCCACACACGGACACCGTACAATACAAGAATGTATGCCGCACACGGACACCATACAGTACAAGAATATACTGTATATATGCCTCACACGGGCACTGTACAATGCAAGAACCCATGTGAGATACATGTGTATCTCCCTCAGTCACTATACAAGAATACTATGTATCTCTCTCCCTCAGTCATTATACAAGAATACCTGTGTATATCCCTCAGTCACTATACAAGAATACATGTGTATCTCCCTCAGTCACTATACAAGAATACTATGTATCTCCCTCAGTCACTATACAAGAATACTATGTATCTCCCTCAGTCACTATACAAGAATACAAGTGTATCTCCCTCAGTCATTATACAAGAATGCATGTGTATCTCCCTCAGTCATTATACAAGAATACATGTGTATCTCCCTCAGTCACTATACACGAATACTATGTATCTCTCTCCCTCAGTCATTATACGAGAATACCTGTGTATATCCCTCAGTCACTATACAAGAATACATGTGTATCTCCCTCAGTCACTATACAAGAATACTATGTATCTCTCTCCCTCAGTCATTATACAAGAATACCTGTGTATATCCCTCAGTCACTATACAAGAATACATGTGTATCTCCCTCAGTCAATATACAAGAATACTATGTATCTCCCTCAGTCACTATACAAGAATACAAGTGTATCTCCCTCAGTCATTATACAAGAATGCATGTGTATCTCCCTCAGTCACAATACAAGAATACTATGTATCTCCCTCAGTCATTATACAAGAATACATGTGTATCTCCCTCAGTCATTATACAAGAATACATGTGTATCTCCCTCAGTCACTATATAATACAAGTATACAAGTGTATCTCCCTCACACAGAATACATGTATATATCTGCTTCACACAGGCACCATATCATACAATACAAGAATATATGGGGATATCTGCCTCACACAGGCACTGTACAGTACAAGAACACACACATTACCCTATAGTAGCCAGGTTTTTGTTCAGAACCTGTGGGAATTCCAATGAATTTAGCAAGCTTACAAATAATAGATATATTTGTTTCTGGATACCAAGCATGCTTTCATTCAAAGGGTATTTATAGAGACTACTGAATGTTTCACCACTGGTAGTATTTGGTTTTACAGGCAGGGAAAGCAGGTTTAGACACTGGTGGTGTCCTGGTACTGTCTTATCATTGCTGGATATGAATGTTCACATGTAAGGAGAGAATAGAACACCAGAGGTTTCAGCTCTAGGGTTCAGGAAATCTCCAGAAGGACCATGAAAATAACATTGTAGTCATCTGGTTGATGATACTATGCTGTAATCAGGTCACATGATGCTGTGTTTGCAGAGTGAGGGGAATATGTTGATCTGACCAAAACAAGGGCTTTGTTTACATACATTCACTTATGTATATATTTATATATAACACTTACCGTATATTTGGTGTGTTGGTCTCAACTGCACAACATTAGATCACATTTTTTTTCTGCTGTATCTATGCAATGATAAGCTGTATGCAATTCATTAGGAAATATTACAGTCCTTAAGTGCACAACTTTATTTTTACTGCCTATCTCAATGTGTAAATGTTTTCTTTTCCTGCAAATTAATGTATTTGTACATTAGTTACATATGTTTCTCTAAGGTTTTAATAGTTCAGTATATCATGGCAGAAAAAGGTTTAAATGCCTTTAGAGAGTGCACTATAATTTCCCATGTTGTTGTTGTTATTATTATTATTATTATTATTTATTGTTATAGCGCCATTTATTCCATGGCGCTTTACATATGAGGAGGGGTATACATAATAAAAACCAGTACAATAATCTTAAACAATACAAGTCATAACTGGTACAGGAGGAGAGAGGACCCTGCCCGCGAGGGCTCACAATCTACAAGGGATGGGTGAGAATACAGTAGGCGAGGATAGAGCTGGTCATGCAGCGGTTTGGTTGATCGGTGGTTGCTGCAGGTTGTAGGCTTGTCGGAAGAGGTGGGTCTTCAGGCTCTTTTTGAAGGTTTCGATGGTAGGCGAGAGTCTGATGTGTTGTGGTAGAGGGTTCCAGAGTAGGGGTGATACGCGAGAGAAATCTTGTGTGCGATTGTGGAAAGAGGAGATAAGAGGGGAGTAGAGAAGGAGATCTTGTGAGGATCGGAGGTTGCGTGTAGGTAAGTACCGGGAGACGAGGTCACAGATGTATGGAGGAGACAGGTTGTGGATGGCTTTGTATGTCATGGTTAAATTCCTTCCAGTATATCAAGTTTATTTCTGCATTCAGGAGCCAGCAGCTGGGGAACCCTCACCCAAAAGACCCAGAGGAAGACCTAAAGGGAGCAAAAACAAAGGTCCTTCAAAATCAGCACAAAAGGTGAGCTTATCAGCACATGCTTCCACAGAAACTTCCATGAATGTATGCTTGTACTATAGGATTGCTGAGAAGCTGTCCAAAATCTACAACAATTAGTTCTGTAAAACACACACACACACACACACACACACACGTTTATTACAGTGCAGAGGTATCAGTGTAATAACTTCCATACCATAAGGTAGTTGCTTGTTGTTTTTGTCTGTACAGTTGTGATTGTACAGATTTTTTTTTTTCTCCAACATGAGGTGCATATGTACCGTAATTTCCATTAGCTGATCATTCAGTGTGATCATTTACACCAATGCTACTAAAATAACAAAACTAGACATTCTAAGGGTCATTCATAACAACGAACACCCACAAAGTTGTCATGTTGCAAAGTCAGCTGCTTCCTTTATTATTTAACAACATCATTGGAACAAAATGAGATGTTCCAGTCTGCACATATCGTTTGATCTTATCTATATGCTTGAGCTTAATGTTAATTTGGCAGAAAATGAAATGTGCATTTCCCTGTAATTTTTATAAATATTACCCTTTTACCTTTAAAGCTATCATGGCTTGTAATTAATCTGTGGGGGGTTGAGGCTTTACAAGCTCGCATCAAGTAGCAAGGCTTTTCCTAGGGTTCACCATGTAATGTTTATTAGTTGAATTCTATAGCTTCCAGTTGTGTAGAAGAAAACATATCAGGACTATGTTTAAATGTTTCACTGTATAGACAATGATTCTCCAGATAGCCATGCAGCATGCTTTTTCAGTTTCTAAGTTTGGAAAGGGCATCTAAGGTCCTTCATGCGCTTTATATTTTGAGGAGATCTGAATACAATTAAGGTCACATTGAGTCTTTTATGGGTGCCATAAAACTATACCTCATATTTTTAAATGTATATATTTTTTGTTTTGAGTGTGTAAACTTACATATCTTCAGATCTATATTTTTGCAATCCGTGCATTGTTTGTGTTACATTGTTTAGCCACATTTAGCTTCCTTTCATTAAAATAGATATAATTAGCAATTAAAACATTGTTCAGAATACATGTTTAAGGAATAATAGTCCAATCTTTCACCAAGTGAAGATAGTTTAGCAGCAATTTTGGATGCCCACCTGTTTGCTGTGTCTTTTCCTATGTATTTTCTGGTTGTTCTTCACTTTCACAACTTCTGTTTGATTTTTCCAAACTGTCCTTGGAATGTTTCACAACAGCTTTGCATGTTTAGAGTTTATTGTGTGAAAAAGACTTGTATTCCCTTGACTAATATTACTAGCAAATTACAGTTTTTTTGAAACATTGATTTGATTAATACTGTGATATTCATGAGCTAGCAGCATGACAAACTTAGAAAAGGACTTTGAAAAAGCAGATTTTGTGAATGAAAATGTGAATTCTGCATGTCAGGCCGGGATCACACATACGCGAGATACAGCCGAGTCTCGCAGGTGAAAACCTAGCTCTGGCGCCGGCACTCCAGAGTGGAGCGTGCAGCTCCATGTATTGCTATGCGGCTGTACGCTCCGCTCCAGAGTGCCTGCGCCAGAGCTGGGTTTTCACCTGCAGACTCGGCCGTATCTCGCTTATGTGAGATCCAGGCCTCAGAAGTATAATCATTGTAGGTCTGACAAGTTGGTGCTCCATGAATCTTTAAAATGAAGGTCTTATAGTTGGTGGATAGATGGCTCCACATGCATTGTCACTCTCCATTAGAGTGGGTTGGGTTGGAAGAGAACCTGACACCTCTCCTAATGTGTATTTTAATATTCATATTCACCATAAAACAACATTTCTGGGGTATCTTTTCTCAGAACTCTACATCAAGTCATTGTTGTTATTCCTCCTAGATTTTGAAATTGACGCAGTATCACCAAAGGTGTGTTCCTTCATTGTTTAGCAATGTTACCACTGATTGAACAGTGTAAGTTGTGACAACAAGTTCTTCAAGGGGTTGTCTGGGACTTTTATATTGATCGCGTATCATTAGGCTAGATATAAATTTTTAATCAGCGGAGGGTGGAAAACCAGCTGTTCCCAATGTCGACAGTCTGCATGTGATCAATTGCGAAGCTGCACAGCAGAGTTCCTTCAAATGTATTGTGACCTCTGCTGGGTACTTCACATACGGTGCCTATTCGTATCAATAGGTATCTGATGTGCATTATCACTATGCAACTGACAAAGCTTTGTAGTTCCACTCTGCATCTGATCATATTAGTTGGCTGACGGCACTGGGAACAACTGATCGGTGGGGTTATTATTGTTAACTGAAACAGACATGTCAGGAGAGCAGTCTGTTCATCTTTAAGGGAACATTCAACTGCTCTCTGTTGAAGGTTTGCTAGAGGATGCTTTTACATGGCGTTAGGCACCCATTCAGTTGACCCTTCGGGGTTTATGTCCGAAGTCCCCCGAAAAAAACGGGATTCAGATGTATGCGCCGACGGGGCTATAATGGTGCCAGCAGAGTGAACGTGCTCTCTGCCACGCATCATTTTCAGGTGTATACGTCTACTACTTCTGAATGTCCACCTCCAGTAGGCACGCATGCTCGAAAATGATGCGCGATAGTGCACACTTTATGCGTTAAAAGCAGGCATGATTTGGTCATGCAAATCAATGCATTGTTTCCAAAAAAGAAGGGTTATTCCAGGCACCAAGTCACTTTTTTCTGTGTTATTTCAACCCAAATCCCCAGTAATGGCCTCGTCTGATCTCTTCTGGGTGGTGCATGCATAAAGAACATGTAATATATCGGCAAAAGTAACAAGAAAAACAGTACTCAACTGATCCCTCTTTCAAGATGTGGTTTTAACCCCTTCGCGACCCAGCCTGTTTTCACCTTTCTGACCGGGCCAATTTTTTCGATTCTGACCACTGTCCCTTTATGAGGTAATAACTCTGGAACGCTTCAACTGATCCCGGTGATTCTGATATTCTTTTCTCGTGACATATTGTACTTTATGATAGCAGTAAAATTTCTTCGATAAGAATTGCATTTATTTGTGAAAAAAACGGAAATTTGGCAACATTTTTGTAAATTTCGCGATTTTCCAAATTTTAATTTTTATGCCCTTAACCCCTGTATGACCCCAGCTTTTTTCAGTTTTGAGTTTTCGTTTTTCGCTCCCCTCCTTCCCAGAGCCATAACTTTTTTATTTTTCCATCAATATGGCCATGTGAGGGCTTGTTTTTTGCTAGACAAGTTGTACTTTTGAACAACAACATTCGTTTTAGCATGTCCTGTACTAGAAAACAGGAAAAAAAATTCCAAGTGCGATGAAATTGCAAAAAAAGTGCAATCCCACACTTGTTTTTTGTTTGGCTTTTTTTGCTAGGTTCACTAAATGCTAAAACTGACCTAACATTTTGATTCTCCAGGTCATTACAAGTTCATAGACACCAAACATGTCTAGGTTATTTTTTTATCGAATCCTCAAAGAAATGAGGGAAAATGCCTAATTGGCGCTTCCAAAAGAAGTCAACACATCAAACAGAGCAACAGGGAAGCTAGATGCCATAAAAATATACAAATTTTATTGATAGTATAGTTAAAATGGAAAATTATATGTTAAAATCCAATTAAGGCTAGTTTCACATTTGCGTTTAAATCCGCAGCGTTTAAAACGCATCCGCAAGTGGTGGAAAAAACGCATATAAACACGTACAAACGCGGCGTTTTTTTGACGCATGCGTTTAAAAAAACGCCACGTTTACATGCGTTTTTTCCTGCGTTTGCGTTTTTGGTGCGCATGATGAGAAATTTCACAAGAGAAAAATCTAGATAACCAGACACCACCAATGGGACTATAGTGGGCGTATATGATGGTCTCTCTATATTTAGACCCTACGGCTACTTAAATTTTAACAGCTTGCTACTGTATCCTGTGTCATGATGGATCTTCGCATGGAGAGCTTTTATTTCAACCTGGATTTCAGCTTCAAGATGTTTCTGGCCTGTGCTTTTGCTTGGGAGCAAGACCGAAACCGCGAAAGATGGAGAAGGAGACAACGTAGGCGTTTTTGGAGGCACCCCATTATTGAATTGCGTGAGAGCTGTGGAGCCTACCACACGCTCTATGCCGAGCTGAATGCCCAGAGAAATTCCAGGAGTACACGAGAATGTCGCAAGAATCGTTCCGTGATTTGCTGTCTCGTGTCCAAGGAGCCATACGGCGACAGGACACCCAGCTCCGTAGAGCGATTCCACCCGAGGAACGTCTGCTGGTTACATTAAGGTACGTTCAAAATCTAAACCAATGACAGTCCAAATTTAGTGTTTTCAGACATGTATTTTTGGGGTATTTTCCTTTCTTTCTTTAGCGTAACCACACCATAAAAAGAATAGATTGTAATGTTTTTTGTGTTTGTTTTTCTTCCAGATTTCTGGCCACCGGAGAGAGTTTATCATCCCTACACTTCCAATACCGGCTTGGAATATCCACCCTGTCCGGAATAGTTGTGGACACCTGCCGGGCTTTGTGGAATGTGCTCCGGGATGAGTTTATACCCCTACCCACCTTGGACATGTGGCTAGAAATTGCGGAGAAATTCTGGAGTGTGTGTGATTTCCCCAACTGTTTAGGAGCGGTGGATGGAAAGCACATTCGCATTATCAAACCAGCCAGAACAGGATCGGAGTACTTCAATTACAAAAAATACTTTTCTGTTGTGCTCATGGCAATTGCCGATGCGAACTGTCGCTTCATCGCCGTGGACATTGGAGCTTTTGGACGTGGCAACGATTCCCAGACTATATGGACAACAATTTCAATTTTCCCCCGCCAGAACCTCTCCCCAACACTCAAGGACCACCAGTGCCATTTGTTATGGTTGGGAATGAGGCCTTTCAGATGTGTGAAAACCTACTGAAGCCCTATTCCAGTCGGGACTTGAACCACACTAGAAGGATCTTTAACTACAGACTGACCAGGGCCCGAAGAACTGTAGAGTGTACCTTTGGCATTCTGGTCGCTAAATGGCGCATTCTTGCATCAGCCATTAATCTAAAAGTGGAAACAGTCGAAGAGGTGGTCAAAGCCTGTGTGGTTCTGCATAATTATATAATGGTTAACCCCTTCCCGACATGTGACGGTATAGTACGTCACATGTCGGGACCCCCGCTTTGATGTGTGCTCCGGCGGTGAGCGCACATCAAAGCCGGGACATGTCAGCTGTTTTGAACAGCTGACATGTGCCCGCAATAGGCGCGAGCAGAATCGCGATCTGCGCGCGCCTATTAACTAGTTAAATGCCGCTGTCAAACGCAGACAGCGGCATTTAACTACCGCATCCGGCCGTGCGGCCGGATATGAGCGCATCGCCGACCCCCGTCACATGATCGGGGGTCGGCGATGCTCCTCCATTGTAACCATAGAGGTCCTTGAGACCTCTATGGTTACTGATTGCCGGTGGCTGTGAGCGCCCCCCTGTGGTCGGCGCTCACAGCACACCTGCAAATCTGCTGTGTAGCAGCGATCTTATGATCACTGCTGCATAGCAGAGCCGATCGGGCTGTGCCTGCTTCTAGCCTCCCATGGAGGCTATAGAAGCATGGCAAAAGAAAAAAAAAAAAAGTTTTTAAAAATGTGAAAAAAATAAAAAAAATATAAGTTTAAATCACCCCCCTTTCGCCCCAATCAAAATAAATCAATAAAAAAAAACCCCAACCTACACATATTTGGTATCGCCGCGTTCACAATCGCCTGATCTATCAATAAAAAAAAGCATTAACCTGATCGCTAAATGGCGTAATGAGAAAAAAATTCGAAACGCCAGATTTACGTTTTTTTGGTCGCCACGACATTGCATTAAAATGCAATAACGGGCGATCAAAAGAACGTATCTACACCAAAATGCTATCATTAAAAACGCCAGCTCGGCACTCAAAAAATAAGCCCTCACCTGACCCCAGATCACGAAAAATGGAGACGCTACGAGTATCGGAAAATGGCGCAATTTTGTTTTGTTTTGTTTTTTGCAAAGTTTGGAATTTTTTTTCACCACTTAGGTGAAAAATAACCTAGTCATGTTAGGTGTCTATGAACTCGTAGTGACCTGGAGAATCATAATGGCAGGTCAGTTTTAGCATTTAGTGAACCTAGCAAAATAGGCAAGCAAAAAACAAGTGTGGGATTGCACTTTTTTTGCAATTTCACTGCACTTGGAATTTTTTTCCCGTTTTCTAGTACACGACATGCTAAAACCAATGATGTCGTTCAAAAGTACAACTCGTCCCGCAAAAAATAAGCCCTCACATGGCCAAATTGACGGAAAAATAAAAAAGTTATGGCTCTGGGAAGGAGGGGAACGAAAACGGAAAAAGCTCCGGGGGTGAAGGGGTTAAGGAGCAACCCAACATTGAACTGGATGAACCAGTTGCACACCCACTGCCCGATTTCCAGCATCACCCGCTGCGGTCAACTGCAGCAGTTGGTCACATGCGGGACCAAGTTGCGGCCTTTTTTGATTCAGATATTGGACGTGTGTCATGGCAGGACAATGTTATGTAAATGTCCAGTTGTAATTCGATCTGTACCAGTTATTTTCTGCAATGATAATATTTCTCATTAATAAACTTTCGTTTTGGTTGAGTTGACCGTGTCTCCTATCTTTTTCCTCTCCAAACCAAGCCTGTACTAAACTTGCAATATTTGATCTGTATTTAATATCATTTTTTGTAATCCCAAACCAGAAGTGGGTGATTAAAAGCCGAGGTGCTATTTAGTTATTATGTTAATATCATAATTTAACTCTAATTGTTCCACTCCTTGTTTTGGCTTACATATACTGATATAAAACACTGGCCACGTACTTCTAGTGTTATGGCAGCCATGTTGCTTTATTGGTAAGTTTGTTGACGTCATTGCGTCCTGATTCTGTTCTGCTGCATCCATTCGACACAAACTGAAGAGACAATGACTGTCACACTATCTATAATCATCAAGTCAGGTGTCAGAAATAATGAATTCATGATGCACATATTACAGCCTCATGAATTCACTATTTCTGACACCTGTGCAGGTGAGCATAGATATGCAGTGTGTGACCACTATTGTCCCCTCAATTTGTGTGTAATAGATTATGTATAAAGAAGAGAAAATGGTGGTTATACAAGGCAGTTCTCTACTGAACAGGTCAGGTATCATAACTAATGAGCTTTTTGACACCTGACCTGTTCAGTAGAGGTCTGCATTGTATTTCCACCATTTTCTCTTCAGACTGCCACACTAGTAACAGACAAAAAGAGATTATGGAGATACATGTAATATTTTTTGGCCCACCTCATATCTGTATACTAAAGACACACAAAGCTGAATTTTTTTTTTTTTAAACTACTGGAGATATGATGTGGCCCAAAAAGTAAGTGTGTGGCGAAGTTTCTTGGCGCACGGTGTGTGTTGCCGGCGGCGGAATACACAATAAACCAAACATAATTGTGGCAAATCAAACTTTTTTTTATTTAGTAACAACCAAAAAATTTATTTAGTGCGCTGGCTTGGGGTAGAGTGATGTAAACGGGGGGGGTGAAGCACTAAGGCCTGGCTAACCGCGGACGACGCAGAGGTGGCAGGAAAAGGGGCAATGAAACTAGAAGGGTCTGGAAGTTCGGGGATGGGGCTTGACATATGAGAGGCTTGAGATGCACTGGAAGGGTGAGACAAACCTGACATTAGACACATTGGGAGGTGAAGGGGGAGGAATGCTAAGAGTCCTTTGTTTGTTTTTTTCCTGTGTTTTCTTTTTGGTTTGCCTGGTTGTGGGAGGTCTTGGTGGACTCATATGGCATGGCGTGGTGGCGGGTGACCTGTCAGGGTCCGGCTGCACTGTCAGAGTCCATAGTGCTCGTAGAGCGTGCAGCCATGCCAGAGTCCATAGTGCTCGTAGAGCGTGCAGCCATGCCAGAGTCCATAGTGCTCTTAGAGCGTGCAGCCATGCCAGAGTCCATAGTGCTCTTAGAGCGTGCAGCCATGCCAGAGTCCATAGTGCTCGTAGAGCGTGCAGCCATGCCAGAGTCCATAGTGCTCGTAGAGCGTGCAGCCATGCCAGAGTCCATAGTGCTCGTAGAGCGTGCAGCCATGCCAGAGTCCATAGTGCTCGTAGAGCGTGCAGCCATGCCAGAGTCCATAGCGCTCGTAGAGCGTGCAGCCATGCCAGAGTCCATAGCGCTTGTAGAGCGGAAGGCCATGCCATGGTCCTGCTGCATCGTGGAGGTGGCGGTACGGAAGGCCATGCCAGGGTCCTGCTGCATCGTGGTGTCAGTGGAGGAGGTCCAAGCAGGAGCAGTGGAAGTCATGGTGGTGGCGGTGGGATGTCCAACTGCATTCGGCATGGTGGTGGTGCTGTAGTGGTGTCCGGCTGTGGAAGGAATTGAGGTGGCCGTGCAGTGGGATGCAGCAGAGGTCGACATTGTGGTCAAGCATGACAGTGAAGGCACAGGTGGATATGCCCCCACTGTCTGCTGGAAATACCGACTCTGCTGCATAGCCTGCACATAAGCAGCATTGCAGGCCTGCATGACACTCAGCTGGAGATCAGGAGTAAGGTGTTCCGACATGCCCTGCTCAATTTGGTTAAAAAAATGATGTGCTGGCTTCTAGAGGTCGGCTTTCACTTGATCAAGGCTTTTGCTAACCTCCTAGATACGTGCATTCAAGAGGCTATGTGACACATCCATTCGGTCACCCACAGCCTTGATTGCTTCGTGTAAAACCGAGCTCAAGTGTAAAAACTCGGGCATGAGTGACCTGTCCGAAGCCCTCTGCCGCTGCCGGGAGGAGCCCCCCCAAAAAATGGGCAGTGGAAGAGGACTGCGAAAGGGGAAGACCTGATGGACCAGCTCCCTGGTCTCCAGTTAGTGTGGAAGGCCCACTTGCGGCTGCGCTGCTGGATGGCTGGGACGGGTCCGTGGCTGTCGGATGAAGGACCGCTCCAGAACCTGGGCCAACAGTAGTGCTGTATGTGCTGTGAAAAAAGGAAAAAGAAAATTAATACCAAATATTAACCAGACGCAAAATCCTGTGGAATGTAAAAATACAGATTATGGCAATACAATACAACCTAATGCACATGATAAATACTTACGTTCCCTGGGCAAGGACCGGTCTTAAAAATGCCAGAACTCGATGGTATTTGTATCTTCTGATCCTTGCTCCTGAACCACTGGGAACACGGCTCTCTTGACGCAGGTCCTTGTTGAAGCGGTCCTTCATCGAACGCCAACGTGTTTTGACTTTAGATACTGTTAAAAAAAAAAAAAAAAAAAAAAAAGGTGGTCAGAAAAAGTACTTTTGGCCATGCTCACACAACTGTGTGTGATGAGAGAAACTCCAGAAAGTTTCTTTCATCACACACAGTCGAGTGAGCACGGCCAAGATCTCTGCTGCTTCACACTGCAGTGCAATACTTACCAAATGCAGCTCGGACCCGTGTCGGGGCGTTGTCCCAGCCATACCACATCGCTTGGGCCACCTCATTCCATAACCGCCGGATCGTCACGTTGTTTGAGTGCAGTGGATCCCGGGTGTCCCACAACGGAACTCTCTCCTGGACCAGGGGGATGAGGAGGTCATTCTCGATAAGATCATCCTCCCGTTGTGAAACCTAAAAATTAAAGAAAGTCATTACAGTTTGCTCAATTAACAGAAGGAAAAGAAAGAAAAAAGATGCTGATAAATGGCATGAATAGGAAAGTCAACATACAAAAGGATTCCACAAGAAAAAAGTAAAGAAATAAGAATGGAAAGAAAGGAAGATTCAAGAATATTACACTGACAGTCAGCCTTGTATATGTACCCGCTGCTGTCTTTCCACCGGACCTTGACTCCGCTGCTCCTGCCCTGTCTCTGTCGCAGTAGAAGAGCTCTAAAAAAGTGTCGATGTGACAGTGAATACTTACCAATCTGACGAGGCAAGTACTCACCTCACTGACATGCTCCACTTCCGACTGTCCTGGCCGAAACTCCTCACCAGATGAAGAATCCGAAGACATTCTGATGCATGTAGAAAGAAAGAAATTGCAGAAATTAGGACATGTAGAGACAGAAAATAGAAAATAAAGGCATTGGCTAGGATATACTCACATTGTTCTGAGGCTTGTTTGCTCCAAGGTGCTGTCGTCCGTCTGCTCTGCTTGGCTGTCCGCCGTGGGCCGTCTGCTCTGCTTGGCTGTCCGCTGTGGTCCGTCTGCTCTGCTTGGCTGTCCGCTGTGGGCCGTCTGCTCTGCTTGGCTGTCCACTGTGGTCCGTCTGCTCTGCTTGGCTGTCTGGTGAGAAGTGACCTGCAACTGTCCACACCCTCCCTTTTATCACCTTGATGGTGGGGGGTGGCTTATCAGTGTCTAGACATGTTTTTCTCAATTGAAACGCATGCGTTCAAAAACGCAACCAAACGCATTTGCTAAAAAACGCATGCGTTTACATAGACAGCAATGCGTTTTTTGGTCGCAATCCTTGTGCAATCGACCACATGCGTTTCCTGGCGGCAAATAGACGCCTCTAGAAATTACATGTTGCATTTCCGCACCAAGCCGCAAACGACGAGACGACGCATGCGTCGTCAAATGCGGCAAAACGCGAACAAAAAAAACCCGCATGCGTTTTTAATGTTAAATATAGGAAAACACGACACATGCATTTATATGCGGTACAAACGCTGCGGCAACAAACGCAAATGTGAAACCAGCCTAAATGGGACAACAGTGCAATGAGAGCAACCAACCATCCAAAAAACTATAATACCACAGTACAGTAACATAACCACAATGGAAAATATGTTGAAAATTTTACTAATATGAAAAGGAGGGCATTTTATGTCAAAACTTTCAATGAGCAAAAACCTGCTTCAGGTCGGTTTCACACGTCATTGGCTCCGGTATGTGTGGTGACAGTTTTCTCACGTACCGGAGACACTGACTCACGTAGACACATTAAAATCAATGTGTCTCTGCACATGTCAGCGTGTTTTCACGGACCGTGTGTCCGTTTGAAAAACACAGAGACATGTCAGTGTTCGTGGGAGCGCACGGATCACACGGACCTATTAAAGTCAATGGGTCCGTGTAAAACACGTACCGCACACGGATGCAGTCCGTGTGCCGTCCGTGTGCCGTGCAGGAGACAGCGCTACAGTAAGGCTGGTTTCACACTTGCATTTTGATCTGCAGCGTTTTTAAAAAAAACGCATGTGGTGAAAAAACGCATGTAAACGCGGCAAAATGCAGCGTTTTTTAGACGCATGCGTTTTTGCATGCAGAAAAAAAAACGTGGCGTTTTGCCGCATTTACATGCGTTTTTTCGTGCGTTTGCGTTTTTTAAACGCATGCTGAGAAGTGTGTGACAGCTGACAATCATCAAAATCAACTAGAAAACCCACTATAAACAGAAATAGCTAGGGTTAGGGTTAGGATCCCTAGTAACCCTAGGGATCCTAACCCTAGGGACCCTAACCCTAACCCTAGGGATCCTAACCCTAACCCTAAGGGTTAGGGTTAGGATCCCTAGGGTTAGGGTTAGGATCCCTAGGGTTACTAGGGATCCTAACGTTAGGGTTAGGATGGGTTAGGGTTTTCTTGTTTTTTCTTGTGGTTAGGGTTAGGGTTTTCTTGTTTTTTCTTGTGCTTTCTTGTGTTTTTCTATAAAAACGCATGCGTTTTTAACGCAAGCAAACGCATGTGCTTAAAAACGCATGCGTTTACATAGACAGCAATACATTTTTTTGCCGCGAATAAACGCATGCGTTTTTTTGCGGCAAAAAAACGCCGCTAGAAATTACTACAGGTTGCATTTCTGCAACTCAACGCACGCATCAAACGCATGCGTTGCCGAAAACGCGTCAAAACGCATGCTAAAAAAATGCATGCGTTTTTAATTTTAAGTATAGGGAAAAAAAACGCATGTGTTTTTTAGCGCTAAAACGCTGCAGATCAAAACGCAAGTGTGAAACCAGCCTAAGCGCTGTCCCCCCAGCTTGTGGTGCTGAAGCCGCCATTCATTTCTTCTCTCCAGCAGCGTTTGCTGGAGAGAAGAAATGAAAAATCAGTTTTTTGGGGTTTTTTTGCGGTTGAAATAAAGATCTTTGTCACCACCCCCCTCCCACCCCCTGTGCGCCCGCCCGCTGGAAATAAAATACCCAGCTCCCTCGATGCGTCCTCTCAGCGCCGCAGCTTCTCCTGTATGAGCGGTCACGTGGTACCGCTCATTACAGTGATGAATATGCGGCTCCACCTCCCATAGGGAATGAATTCCGGCTTCAGCACCAGATGCAGGGGACAGCGCTTATCTCTAGCGCTGTCTCGTTCACGGTCCGTGTGGTACCCAGTCGGCACACGGGCGGCACATGGCTGCCGCACGTGTGCCACACTGATGTGCCACGTGAGCACACGGACACGGATAACTCCGGTACCGATTTTTCCGGTACCGGAATTATCTGGACGTGTGGGACAGGCCTCAGTGAGAATCATGCTATGCCTCAAATCAAAAATGAGTAAGCAATTAATTAATGTCCAGATTATAAGAAAGTGCAAGTGTGCATGTATCCAAGTGGGGAATTAAGGTGCCTAATATGCGTATCCTTAAGGATGAAGAAAATAAACCTGGAATAATTCATAACAGTGTAAGTTATATGAGTAAAAAAGTCATTGGTAGTTCGTTGGTACTATACCTTTAGGATGGTGCTGACACCCCGACACGTGTTTCGCGTTAGCTTTTTCGAGGGTAGGTGTGTATGAATGTGCCTATTAATCATGCTTATATAGTGGTGGCAGCGGCTGATATGCGACGCTTTCAGTGGCGCTCCCGCCTGACGTCACATGAAGCCCAGCCTACGCCCCCCTCGACGCCTCAGAGCGAGGTGGAGGTACGAACGGCAATGAAGACGCGTCGCCAAGGAAACTGCAGCGGGCGGGGAGCCAGAGGGAAGCGCTCACCGCATGAATGTGAAGGGATTGAAGGGGAATGCTACGGAGTAAAGAGAAAAGAAAATCGCGGACTTTGATGTTGTAGGATAAATCCCATTAGAGTGTAAGTATGATGATGCTAAAGTGGATGAGGGTGATTGAATAAAAGCGAATAAGTGTAGAAATATATGCGGAGCCCGCATCAAAGCAGGGGATCTGACCTCGGACGTACTATCCGAGGTCAGAAAGGGGTTAAATCAGAGAGTCATATTGCACAAAATAGTTAATAAAGAACATTTCCCACATGTCTACTTTACATCAGCACAATTTTGGAACCAAAATGTTTTTTTGTTAGGAAGTTATAAGGGTTAAAAGTTGACCAGCGATTTTTTTTTTTTTTTTTCAACAAATTTTACCAAGCCATTTTTTTTAGGGACCTCATCACATTTGAAGTCTCTTTGAGGGGTCTATATGAAACAAAATAACCAAAGGTGACACCATTCTAAAAACTGCACTCCTCAAGGTGCTCAAAACCACATTCAAGAGTCGTGAAAATAAAAAAAAATCACGTTTTTTCCACAAAAATTATTTTTCAGCGATTTTTTTTTATTTTCACTAGTGTAAAAGGAGAAAATGCACCACTAAAATTGTTGTGCAATTTCTCCTGAGTATGCCGATACCTCATATGTGGGGGAAAACCATTGTTTGGGCGCACGGCAGGGCTCAGAAGGGAAGGAGCACCTTTTGACTTTTTGAACGCAAAATTGGCTGGAATTGAGAGCGGACGCTATGTCGCATTTGAACAGCCCCTGATGTGCCTAAACAGTGGAAGTCTCCCACAAGTGACCCCATTTTGGAAACTAGACCCTTTAAGGAACTTATCTAGCTGTGTGGTGAGCACTTTGAATCCCCCGCTGCTTCACAGAAGTTTTGAACTGAGATCTGTGAAAATAAAAAAAAAAAATCACATTTGTTTTTTCTACAAAAATGATCTTTTGGCAACAATTTTTTTTAATTTCACAAGGGTAACAGGAGAGAATGGTCTGCTAAAGTTGTTGTGCAATTTTCTCCTGAGTACACCGATAACCCATATGTCAGGGAAAACCACTGCTTGGGTGCACGGCAGGGCTTGGAATGGAATGAGTGACGTTTTCTATTGCAGACTTTGATGAAATGGTCTGCGGGCGTCATGTTGCGTTTGAAGAGCCCCTGATGTGCCTAAACAGTGGAACTCCCCCACAAGTGACCCCATTTTGGAAAATCCCTGAAGGAATTTATCTAGAGGCATAGATTTATATTAATGATTCTAGTGCTTTTGGTTTTACAGGTGTATGAATTTATAATGTGGTATTATGTGTAAAATGTGTGGGATACATCAGATTCTAAAAGTGTGTTGTGTCAACAGAGTATAAACTAACTTTATTAATTTGTGTATGTGTGGTACGCTTTGAAACAATCCTTAATGCAAAGGCCAGGTTTCTCAGGGCAGGTTTCACAATGATAAGTTGTGTCCTTTCGGATTTCCCTCTTGGAGCATACTCTGCACTGTTTTTGTGATCATCCTGTTTTCACTGTTTGGGGAACCTGTCCTGGGAAATGTTGACCTGGGACAATACGGGCACTTTCAGATTCAGTCGTACTGGGACCCTCACCTCCCTGAGTGCCAAACATTAGGGCCTTGATGACTACCTCCTGAAACTGAGGGAAGGACCCCGTATTGCCTGCAGATTGGAACAGCACAAAAGCATTGTACAGTGCCATCTGTACAATGTGCATGGCCATTTTTTTTGTACCATACTTTGGCTTTTCGCATGGCACTGTATGGTTGGAGGAACTGATCTGAGAGATCTACACCCCCCCCATGTAACGATTGTAATCCAAGATACAATCTGGCTTTGGGACTCGTGTTGTGGTCCCACGAACAGTGACAAGGGAGTTGTTGTCACAGTGAATGGTGGTCAGGATAATGATATCCCTTTTGTACTTATACTTGACCACCAGCATGTTGTCGCTGCATTGAGCTCTGCTTTCACCTTTTCTCAGCGTTTGCCCAATTAGCCGCTTAGGGAGGCCTCGCTGTGTTTTTTTTTTTGTTTTTTTTTTGCACAGTGCCACATGCAGCTGTACCTCTGGCAGAGAGGGCCTTGAAGAGCGGGATGCTAGAGTCAGGCTATTTGCACACGTTGCAGAATAGCCTCGGAAATGTCAGCGGCTATTCTGCAACTCCCTGCCGTGGGAAATACGCATGCATAATTGGCGTTTTCCAAGTGATCTGTAGCATCGCTTGGAAAACTGATTGACAGATTGGTCAGACTTGTAAAACATAGTGTTACTATTGATGCTGCCTATGCAGCATCAATAGTAAAAAATATATAATGTTAAAAATAATTAAAAAAAATAAAAAATCATGATATTCTCACCTTCCGACGGCCCCCGCATCCTTCCCGCACCTTGCAATCCTCCCAGCAGCTCCCGTTCCCAGTAATGCCTCGCAGCAATGACCCCAGATGATGTAGCATCACGCTAGACCGCTACGTCATCACAGGTCATTGTCGCAAGGCATTACTGGGAACCGGAGCATCGCGAGGAGTGGGAAGGCTGCGGAGGCCGCTAGAATGTGAGAATATCACGATTTTTTTATTTTAATTCTTTTTTCTTTTTTTTACAGGTACCGTATATGGTTCCCAGGTACCTTGGGTACCAACCGCACATGATCCGCTTACTTCCCGCATGGTGGGCATAGCCCCATGCGGGAAGTAAGCGGATCAATGCATTCCTGTGTGTGCGGAATTGTCGCGATTCTGCACAAAGAATTAACATGCTGCGTTATTTTCCGAAATGTGATTCTTCCGTGGAACAAAATGTAGCATGTGCACAAAAAATGCGGAATGCATTAAAAATGATGGGATGCTTATGTAAGTGTTTTTTTTAGCATTTTTTATTATTTCATCACTGAAAAAGAATTAGAAGAAGTCAATTTCAGTGAAGCCAGTAGTGTCAAACTGGATTCCTGAGTTGCCGATGAAATCCGGAATGACAGGCTGATAATTTTCAGGGGGTGCAATCCATATGAGATGGATTGCTGCAGGAGTTGCCTGGGGCCTAGGGCGCCTTGTTGGGGGTCCTTCCTCACTAAATGAGGAGGAGGAGGATGAGGAATAGAGGAATCTGGGATCTTCCTCACTGGCTGAATCCGTGTCGGACGAATGGGCCATTTTTTTTTTCTTTCCCAAACCCCAGGGATGTGTGTGGAAGTGGTGCAAAAACGTGTAATATGTGGGGCTTGTGTAATAGGGTACACTTTATTTTATGATAAAACAGAGAAAAAAAGAGAGATAAAATGTAGAAAAAAAATGAAAAGAAAAATCAGATGTAAAAAAAAGTTTGTATTAAACAAAAAAATATAGACGTTCACTACACTAATGCCCCTCCCTATAAATTTACCAGACGCATATAATTATTTTTTACAAAAGAAAAACTAACTAACGCTGTGACGCCGCCTACGCTACCTCTAAAATACACTGTACAAACTATTTTTTTTCTTCTAAAACAAAAAACAAAATCGGTCGTCACTAACACTGACACCGGCTACGCTATGCCTAAAACTACACTGTACTATTATTTTCTCTAGTCACCTTCCACGACCGCATAGGAGGATGTCTCCATTCCCTAATGGGGGATACGAAGTGCAAGAGGTTAAAAGGCCCCTCCTACCTCCTATTCACCAGTGTCTTTCCTGTCCTGCATGGGGCCTGGAGAGGTTTTTTCGTATGCTGCATGGGCGGCGACTGCAGTGTACCTGTTTTTTCCTGCTGGTCAGTGGTGGTCGTGGGCTCTGCCTTCCTCCTCCTGTACTGCTCCTGTCTCCCTGGTGGATTTGGGACCTTCCTGGCCCACCTGTGCCTCCGTGGGGGGGGAAGCGGGCCAGTGATCCCAGCTGGTGGCCTCCATGAGCTCACCGGCTTTTCCTCCTCTGCAGCGCGCGCGTCACTTCCGGTCCTTGTGTTCCATACACTGGAACGCAAATCACTTCCGGGTTTTCGGCCTTCTGCGGCCTCCGGACCTCCGAACGCCGCATGGAGCACGCCGATCCACATGGAGGCCTGCTCTTGGACTCAGGGAGGAGGATGGGAAAATCTTGATCCGCGCTGGGGGCAGGGTTTATTTCTATATAACCCTGCCTGAAGACACCTCCAGGTAAGACTGATCCCTTCAGTATGGATGGTGCCTCCTGCCCTGCATCTGCAGAGCCCAGCGCTGCCCCAGCTTCAGTAAGTGTGATGCGGGGTGGGTTCGAGGCCAAGGATAGTGGAGAGGGTCCCTTCTTACACCACTTTCCCTCTTTTGCAGGGAGTCAAGTCTGCCCAGAAAGCCCTGGCCAAAAAGACTCCAAAATGTGCCATGTGCAATTTGAAGCTTCCCTCTCTATGGGAGAAGAAGCTTTGTCAGGCGTGCATCGATAAAGTAGTCAGAGCCGAACAACCCTCTCTCCTTGAAGAAATCCGTGCCCTGGTTAAACATGAGGTCTAGTCCTCTCTAGCTGCCTTCAATCCTCCCCCTCCGCCACCTTCACTGCCAGGCCCATCTCCTTCTAAAAAAAGAAAAATTCAGATTGAGGACTCCGGCTCTGAATCTGAACGCTCTTATTCCTCATCCTCAGAAAAATGGGCAGAATCTTCATCCTCTAAGTCTACAGTGGCGAGAAAATATTTTTTCTCTTCAGAGTATATAGAAGAGCTGTTGAGTGCTATACGTAGCACTATGGGATTGCAAGAGGAGTCAGTTCCTCAGTCCATACAGGACGAAATGTTTGGAGGCTTGAGGTCAAAGAGACAGATTGGTTTACCGGTGCATAAAAACATACTGGACCTAATATCTCAGGAGTGGGAGCTCCCAAAGAAACTTCTTTCCACCCCCTCAGAACTGAAACATAGGTCCCTTAGAAGGTGGTTCCCCTACATGGGACGTACCTAAAGTGGACATACAGGTGGCGAGAGTAGCAAAAAAAAATTTGCTTCCCTTTGAGGATTCCACACAGCTGAAGGATTCGATGGACAGAAAAATAGAAAGCTTGCTGAGGAAATCATGGGAAACATCCACCTCTGGGTTAAAAACTAACATAGCCTCCACCTGTGTTGCCAGAGTCCTCTTCAGATGGATGGATGAGCTGGAAAAGCATATTTCCCAGGGTACCTCGAGAGGGGAGTTACTGGACTCTCTGCCCATTCTCCAAAAGGCTACTGCCTTTCTAGCTGACGCATCCATGAAGTCAATTAGGATTGCTGCCAGATCCTTGGTCCAATCCAACTCTGCCAGAAGAGCTCTCTGGCTCAAGATGTGGAGAGGAGATGTCACCTCAAAAGTTAAACTATACTCAATCCCCTTTAAAGGCGATTATGTTTTTGGTACCGCTCTGGACGAAATCCTGGAAAAGACCACGGATAGGAAAAAGGCTCTTCCTGAGCAAAAACCTACCAGGAAACGTTTTTTTCGTGCCTCCCAGTCACAAACCTCCCAGACAAGAGGTAAAGGGAAAACCGGGAGCTGGAGCTATGCTAAAGGGAAGGGGAAAAATATCCTCGTTCCCCAGCAGCACAAACAATGACTCCGTCCCAGTGGGGGGAGGCTCGCAAAATTCTTCCATCATTGGCGGGCCATTACCAATTGTCAGTGGGTCCTCAATGTCATCCGAGAGGGCCTCCTTATAGAGTTCGTTCCCCCCCTCCAAATTCTGAGAGTTACCCTCCTGACATCCCAGGGGGCACTTACAATGATGACAGCAGGCCTTGGGGATCTCTTAAGATCAAATGCAATCTCCCCAGTACCCCCCGAGGAATGGGGTTCAGGCCATTACTCTTGACTCTTCCTGGTAAAGAAACAATCAGGGGAGGCACAAGTCATAATAAATCTAAAAGACCTCAATCATCACATTATTTATTGCAGATTCAAAATGGAATCAGTAAAATCTGCCGTTCCCCTGATAGGTCCGCACTTCTTCATGGCAACTATCGACCTGAAAGATGCGTACTTCCATGTGCCGATTCACCCCCGGCACAGAAAATATCTCAGGTTTGCCATACAGCACGATCAGGTGAGACACTACCAGTTCAACGTGCTCCCTTTCGGCATTTCTTCAGCACCGAGAGTCTTCTCCAGGATAATGGCGGAGGCAGTATCATATATCTGGAAACAAGGAGTCTGCATCTTACCATACTTGGACGATCTGCTAATAATAGCCCCCTCAGCACAGACTCTCAGGGATCATGTTTAAAGGACTCTCGATATTCTCAGAACCTTAGGGTGGCTCCCAAATCTGAAGAAGTCTCAGCTCCAGCCTTCCAAAACAAGGACGTTTCTGAGGGTTCTATTAGACTCTGAAGAAAAAGTATTTTCTCTTGTAAGATCATCGCCTGGCTGTAATGGAAAAAATTACAAATTTCAGGGAAGAGAGGTCCCCGACCCTTTGAAAAGCCATGTCGGTTTTAGGCTCCATGACAGCCTGCATTCAATCAGTGTCCTGGGCGCATCCTCGCAAACTGGAATGGAAATCCTGGCTCTCTGAACAAAAGAGTGCACACTCCGGGGCGTGTAAAAGCATCCCTGGCATGGTGGTTGAACTCCAGGAATATTCGCAACGGTGTGAGCTGGTCACAATCCCCTCTGGTGATGATAACAACCGATGCCAGCAAGCAAGGCTGGGGGGCCATGATATCGCATACTCCTTTCAAGGGACACTGGAATCAGGATAAGCGCCAGGTCCTCCAACTTCAGGGAGCTGAAGGCAGTGGAGGAAGCCCTCCTGGCTGCAGACGACCTAATATCAGGAAATAATGTCAAAATCTACTCAGACAACACGACTACAGTTGCTCACCTCAAACATCAGGGGAGCTCAAAGTTCAACAGCCTAAGGGGCATCTCAAACTGCATATTCTGTTGGGCCGAAAAGCACCTTCTTTCCCTAACAGCTGTCCATTTAATGGGGTCTTCCAACCTACAGGCAGATTTCCTGAGTCGCCGAGACATTCAACCGGGGGAATGGAGCCTAAACAGGAGAGTCTTCAAGATGCTGGTAGACAGATGGGACCTACCAGAAATCGATTTGTTCGCCTCAGACCAAAACACCCAGGTCCAAGCCTTTTTTTCCCTGAATCCCAGGGACAACTCCAGGGGAGTGGATGCCTTTGTCCAACCATGGAGTTTCCAATTGGCCTATGCTTTCCCGACAATTCCAACACTGGCAAAAATCCTTCGGAAGATCTAGGAGGATCATGTTCCAACCATACCAGTGGCTCCGGTATGGCCAAAGAGAAGCTGGTTCAACCTCATCTTCGAGTTACAGGAAGACGAACCAGTCCATCTACCATTAGAAGCCGACATTCTTCTACAGGGGCCCCTTCAACATCAAAATCCACAAAATTTGAACCTAGCTGCCTGGATACTGAGACCCAGGTCCTGAGTGCTAGAGGGCTTTCAGATGCTGTAATTGACACTTTACAGAGATCCAGGAAACCAGTTACTTATGCGATCTATTATAAAGTGTGGAAAAAAAATTCTTCCTTCTGTCTACCTAATAGTCCAGATCCATTTCACCCAAATATTTCACAGATATTGGACTTCCTTCAGCAGGGGCTACAGTGAGGCCTTAAACCCAGTACGCTGAAGGTTCAGGTCTCTGCTCTCAGCTCCGTGTTCGACCGGGACTTAGCCAATCACCGTTGAATCAAAAGATTCATGGTATCAGCTCTCAGATCACATCCCAGAAAACAAACTATTGTACCTTCATGGGACTTAAATTTAGTCCTCAGGTGTCTCACACGCCCGCCGTTTGAGCCCTTGTCTTCCTGTACTCCTCAACTCCTATCATACAAAGCTGCCTTCCTTGTTGCCATAACCACAGCAAGGCGTGTAGGAGAATTACAGGCCTTATCAATAAGAGAACCTTATTTAATAATTAGAGATGACTCTATAGTCCTCCGTCTTGATCCATCTTTTCTTCCTAAAGTTGTGTCCGATTTCCACCTATCTCAGGACATTATCCTCCCTTCCTTCTGCCAGAATCTGGCAAATTCAAAAGAAGAAGAGTTCCATACTCTCGATGTTAGGCGTACTATTTTGCACTACCTTGAACAAACCAGTTCCTTGAGACTTGATCAGAATTTGTTCGTCCATCTGTCAGGCAGGGCTGTGGAGTCGGTAAGCCACAGTTGCGACTCCGACTCCTGGATTTTATCAGGTTCCGACTCCGGCTCCGACTCTGACTCCTTCATAAATAGCCAATTTGTAACAATAAATTTACTGTTGTAAAATATTAACATTGTGCTTATTCAGTTTCTCACCATCATATAAGTAATCAGACCACTTAGAGTAAAAACTATATTTATTAGAATACAATTCGAATATAGCAAATAACTTTTCTAAACTCTTGTAAGTAAATATGCAATAAACACTGTTATGCAGTTAAGAAGAGATCTAAAAATTTGTCCTCAGAAAATGTATTGCCTCTGTCAGATTCTCCTTCATGGATGCCCTCAAATCTGATCTAATTATTTTGAGAGCAGAGAACAACCTCTCTACACTAACTTGGGTTGGTGGCAAAGCAGTAACCACTCGGGCAACATCTCTGACAATGTCAGGATACAGAGGAATCGCTTGTTGCACTGTTATTTTTGATGAACGGTCAAATTTCTCAATTTCTTTTAGTGCACATGAAAAATTCTGCTGAAATGTACTTGCTGTGTTCTTTGATGGGGATGACTCTTCTATGCGGGAACGCTTTGCACGGTCCTTGTAATCCAAATATTTTTCGAAATTAAATTCTTCATCAGTTGATGAGGGTGAAGATGTGGCAGGACGACCAAATTCTTCTTTTTCCTCCTGACTTTTCTGCAACCCTTTCATGCTTACTGCTATTTCAAACAGAGCTTCTTTTCCTTTAGTTAGCTGTTGATCATCTAGAAGAATCCGATGCATTGGGTCTACATAAACAGCTGCCAGAAGAATGTTATTTTGTAATAGTAGCTCCTCTCTCCGTTTCATTGATGTAGCAATGCCACTTGCAATTAACCCTCCTCTTTGGGACAGGCGAAACATCAGGTTCTTCCACTCCTTTAAGAAAATACCTGGAGTTAAGTCCTCTGCTTGTAATTTTTTAATCACTGTAAATGGGTGCTCTAGCAATTTGTCCAGCTCAGTCACCTGATTCCACTGACTTTCATTTAGCGTCAGTTGAGGGTTAGCCATGTCTACAAGAAAGGTTTTCAGTTCAAGCGCTGAATCATTAAGTACTGCCCCATCATGTGGCTTGATCAATAATTGACCCTTTTCCAGCGCGTCTCTTCAAAATTGAGTCAACTTTAGGGGTTCTGGCAACAGTGGCCAATTTTCTCACCTTGCCAATCAGTGCAGCAGCATGTCCTTCTTGCAGACTGTCTCTTATAGCCTGCTGTAGCGTATGCACAACACAGCGCATGTGATGAATGAAAGAAGGTATTGACACAGTTTCAACAAGATCATCTAAACTATCATGTTGCTGTTCATCTGAAGCAACTTCAGTTTGCTCCTCAGTTACAATACTGTGTTCCTCTATTTCAAACTTTTCTGTGTCTGTGGACCCAGAATGTTCTTCTAGCTGCTGGTCACCATCATTACCCTCATTCATTAGCTTAATAGTACTTATCATATTTGAAGCATTGTCAGTTATGACAGAACTTGCTCTTTTTTAAGTTCGTAGTCTTGCAGAACCTTTTCCACCAAGACCTGGAGAAACTCACTGGTGTGATGATCTTTGGTGTCTTTTACTGCCAATGTCTTGGTAACTATTTCATTTTTGTCACAAACAAATCGGACATTGATGGCAAAATAGTTCACTCTGTGACGTGTGCAGGCATCCATTTTAAGAAACAGAAAGCGTCCCTTGAGAGTTTTTTTTAAGTTCTTCCTTTTGTTTAAAAGCTTCTTCGATTTACTAATTTTCTAATACTCTCTCTCTCTCTCTCTCTCTCTCTCCAGAGAAACACCAAGCTTGCGGGCCATTTCCCCATTCAGACACACAAAAGCTGGTCATGAAAATAATGAAATAGGCACACTATCCTTTACAACAAGCTCTATGATCTGTTTTTTAAATGTATCTACTGTCATTGTCACAGTAACTTTGTCATTGACAAAATATCTTGCAACTGATGGCTGCAAAGTTCTCTGCTCCTTTGTTTGGCTGGAAGATCTGGGCACTGGTTCATTGGTTTGGATGCAGTCTTTCTCATCCACTGCTTTCAGTACTTCTGGATGAAAGCGCTGTAAATGTCTCTTTAGATTAGAAGCTCTGGTAGGAGCATTTTTATCTTTGCCTGAATATGCACTGATCTTGGCTTCACAGCATTTGTTTTCGTCTGGATCATTTGTCATACACTGACAGACATAATGTTTTCTATCTTGAGTGATGGTGAAATGTTCAAATATAGCTGTTTAATGTGACGCTTCTTTGACATTCTCAGGTTTTTAATTCTGCATTCACAATCCAAATGACAATTGTTTTTCCTAAAAACAATTGTACAAAATTATTGCCAGGTCGTACAACTGATAGTGGTCAGTAATACTGTTATTCCTCATGTACTCAGTTAACTGATGCAAAGTTTGTTGAAAGGATAATACTTCTTACAGTCTTCCTCTTCTGAGTAGCAGCTGTAAGATGCTTGGAAGACTCACACCTAGTGAACATCTAGTCTAGAAGAGGAGCTTTACTACTAAGAATTTGCAACACATTTTCACTTTCAGTTTCATACATTGTAAGTAGGGGGGTTGGGGCAGCATGAGGTTAACCAAGTATAAGATTAGATAAGGGCAGTGGAGAACAGTGACACAAGAAGTAAGAAATGTCTCTATCTGCAGCAGAACTGCTTATCACTGTTGTTCATAGTTTGATAGAACATATATATTTGAGTGTAACATTTGTAAAATTCATATGAAAGTTCAATTATGAAATATTAATACATTTTTTTAAAGCTGGAGTTGGAGTCGGTACATTTCTACCGACTCCGACTCCAACCAAAACTAACTCCGACTCCATGACTCTGACTCCGACTCCACAGACCTGCTGTCAGGACAGAATAAGGGGGAAAAAGGTGGCAAAAAGTACCATCTCCAATTGGATCAAGATTGCCATACATGAAACATATCTGGCCCAGAACATGACACCTCCAATTGGGGTCAAGGCCCACTCTACAAGATCTACTTCAGTCTCATGGGCAGAAAGAGCAGGTGCATCCACCGAGCAGATCTACAGGGTTGCAACATGGTCTTCACGTCATACCTCCACCAAACACTACAAATTGGACTTATTGTGCAATAGGGATCTAGTCTTTGGCCGGAAAGTTCTCCAGGCTATTATCCCCCCCAGCGCAGAATTGGTTGGTACTCCTCCTATGCTGTCGTGGAAGGTGACTAGAGAAAATAGAATTAGACTTACCGGTAATTCGGTTTCTAGGAACCTTCCACGACAGCACTAATTCCCTCCCTTTGTTTCCTTGGATAATTCCTGGGAGCATTAAGGTAGCTAGTGCTATGGTATCTTTTATAAGTCACTGGTGAATAGGAGGTAGGAGGGGCCTTTTAACCTCTTGTGCTTCCTGTCCCCCATTAGGGAATGGAGACATCTTCCCATGCTGTCGTGGAAGGTTCCTAAAAACCGAATTACCGGTAAGTCTAATTCTATTTTTTTCTAAAAAAAAAAAAAATCGAACGTCGCTTAGACTGTGATGTCCGCTACGCTAACTAGCTAAAAAATTCCTGTGGCGCAATCTCTGATCAGCAGCGATGAATGCTCTGCGCAGGACGGCGCACACAGGGAAAAAAATGCAAAAAAGTGCGCTAAAAATTCAATTAGACTACATTGTACTAACTATTATTTTTTTCTAAAAAAAAAAAATCGAACGTCGCTTAGACTGCGAAGTCCGCTATGCTAACTAGCTAAAAAAAAAACTTCCCGTGGCACAGTCTGATCAGCAGCGATACTGATCAGAGAGCTGCGGACACAGGAAGAGCACGAATGCACTGCGCAGGACGCCGGGCACTAGAAAAGCACAAAAAGAAATAAGCTAAAAATTCAATTGGAAGGGAAGGGGGAGGGGGGTACTGGAACAGGGATGGGGGGATTAGGAAAGGGCTGGGGTAGGTGCTGCTACTGCTTTTTTTTTTTCTTTTTATATCAATACTGTATAGGTTGCAGAGCGCACTGGTCTGTCGAGTTGACCAGTCAGTGCGCTCTGTGACCGCGTTGATGGCTGTACAGCCTGACCCCACAGCCCCCCTTGCAGGCATTGCATCTACGTCTGCATGAGGTATGTTGGGGGTCAGGTCGTGACTGGCTGGTGGCCTGCGCTGCTGGGTGGGTTAGAGGGGGCTGTGATCTATGGGAGCTAGCTGTGGGGACTAGTGAGTGCAGCCTGCGGGGCGAAGGGACATGTGATGAGGTGGAGGGAGGCTCACGGTCTCGCGCTGCACCCTGGGTAGCTGCTCGGGCCTGGAGGAGCGGGCCGCAAGTGGGCGGAGCCTGCCCGGACTGCCGACGGGGGGCCTGGGCCAGAGGCGCTTTTTGCGGCCAATGCCACATCTCCACATCCCCCGTGCAGGCAGTGCGGCCGTGCCTGCGGGAAGAGAGGTAATGGATGGGCACCAGAAGTGGCGCTAGGATGTGGACGTGGCCGAGAGGGGAGGACGGAGTTTGCAGACAGGAGGCAAAGCTTCCTGTGGACGGGTAGTAGGCCCAAGCCGGGGCCTAAATTTGTATCACGTCATGACGGGGAGAAGGCCGCCGCCGCGCACAGCCACCCGAGGACAGTGTCGTTGCATCTCGGGGCAGACCCGGTGGAGCAGCACGGGCGCAGCGGTCAGCGACTGCTGATGCACCGCCGGCATGGAGCCGTCGGCGGGCGGGCGTGAGAACAGCGCGGATCGCCTTCTCTCCCGCACCACTGCACCGGAAGAGCAGCCAGGGTAGTGAGAGGCGGTTTGCTTTCTAAAACCGAGATCTGGAGCGCCGACAGAGGGGGTAGTAGCAGGCGACCTGGAGGCCGAACTGGACTGCCATACCGGAGGCCAGCGGGGATGGGATAACAGGAGAGGACACGGGAGAACGTGCGGCCCGGCCTTGGGAGAAGGCAGGAGGGAACCGAGGCCCGGGGGGGGGGGGATTGTGAGTTAGTAGCCGGGGACATGGTTAGGGGTCTTGAGAGGGCACAGGGAGATGAGCTCCGAGGCCAGTAATAAGGGCTTGTAACCATGTCTCACCTTCCTGTGCTGCTCTCTGGGGTGCCTCAATGGTGACGTCGGACATGGGTGCGAGGTCAACCACTTCCATTGTCAGCCGGGGAGAAAGAGGGAAGCACTGACCCCGGCACCTGAATTTAACCCCCGAGGGTGTGGCCGGACGCTCCTTACTCTTTCTTCCCTTTGGTCAGTTGGGCTTCCCAATTATGGCGTCACCTGGGGAGTAGTGGGAAGGGGGAATTGGGCACTGCACAGAGTTTACTTCTAGCTTTAACCCTATGTGCTCCGCAGTCAGAGGCACATTCCTTAATCAGTACTGTGCCTGCCATACATGGTATGCCACTTTGTGGCCGAGTTGTTGTGGTTGCTAAAAAAAAAAAATTCACTCATAATTGACCCCCTGAATATTTATGAGGGAAAAAATTTTGTAAACTGACTTGATTTAATTGTGACATAGTATAACCGTATCATTTTCAAATCCAGTGAGCTCTTTAGAACAACCCATTATTTTACAAATGTTTGTAATGGCAGACTGCATGGCTAGGGATTGGATTACATATACCTTTTGGCAAAGGGACTGGAAGAAAAACCTGAATTTAGTGATTAACGGTACCGTCACATTAAGCGATGCTGCAGCGATATAGACAACGATGCCGATCGCTGCAGCGTCGCTGTTTCGTCGTTGTGTGGTCGCTGGAGAGCTGTCACACAGACAGCTCTCCAGCGACCAACGATGCCGAAGTCCCCGGGTAACCAGGGTAAACATCGGGTTACTAAGCGCAGGGCCGCGCTTAGTAACCCGATGTTTACCCTGGTTACCAGTGTAAATGTAAAAAAACCCAAACACTACATACTTACATTCCAGTGTTTGTCGCGTTCCCCGGCGTCCGCTTCCCTGCACTGTGTAAGCGCTGGCCGTAAAGCAGAGCGGTGACATCACCGCTGTGCTCTGCTTTACGGCCGGCCGGCGCTGACACCGTGCAGGGAAGGGAAGCGGACGCCGGGGGACGCGACAGACACCGGAATGTAAGTATGTAGTGTTTGGTTTTTTTTACATTTACAATGGTAACCAGGGTAAATATCGGGTTACTAAGTGCGGCCCTGCGCTTAGTAACCCGATGTTTACCCTGGTTACCAGTGAAGACATCGCTGAATCAGCGTCACACACGCCGACTCAGCGATGTCAGCGGGTGATCCAGCGACGAAATAAGGTGCTGGCCTTCTAGCTCCGACCAACGATGTCACAGCAAGATCCTGATCGCTGCTGCGTGTCAAACTCAACGATATCACTATCCAGGACTCTGCAACGTCACGGATTGCTATCGTTATCGTTGTTAAGTTGTTCAGTGTGAAGGTACCTTAAGAGTTGTGGCACAATACTTTTGTTCACATAAGTGTGTACCATCAATAATTACGGTATCTCTGGATCTTTTCACCTGTTTTAGTATATGTTACACTGGCCATTGTAGATGTATTAGATTGTAAAGTTTAACTTAGAAAGGTATTCCCATTTCCCAGATCCTCTCCCAATGTGTAGTAAGTGAAATAATAATGATATTCGCAAATGCCTTCAATTAGAAATGTAGTATATTTCTCCTGTTTCGCTATGTCACTTACGCCATGTGCAGGGAATTGCAGTAAATTAGGTATCCATGGTTACGACCACTCATATAGTGACTGTTAGTTCCTAGTGGTCGTAACCATGGATACCTTAAGCTACTGTATTTACCTGCACATGGGGTAAGCAACATAACTTATCAGAAAAACTATACTAGATTTGTAATTGAAGGTACTTGCCAATATCATTATTACACCAACTTACATATTGGGATATAATCTTGGAGATGGGAATACCCTTTATGTCCAAGGAGGGGTTTGCAGAGATTTTTCACTGAGGGCGTTTACTTCTTCCCCTGCGTGTGATTGACCAATAATAAAAAGGTAGCAACATATAGGGCAAAGAACAACACGCCTCCACAATTGCTTGGAGCAGGTTTCTCAGTGTGAGAAATGTAATGTGTGATTACAAAATTCTGGAAGTAGAATAAAGAACCTTTTATCTCTCTGTCACGGGTGTGTCACATTCTGATGTCTCCCAGAGGATCGGGGTTCAGAAGGTCACAAAGTTTAATAGATCACAGGTCCTCTTCAGGATCCGTGTATCGTTTACCTTGAATTGGAGTGGATTTACTTTTGTTCGATACTGAAAGGGTTCAGGTCCCTTTCTCTTTTGGCTGTGAACTTGGAGCTTGAGTTCTCAGTTGCAGCACCTTGTGACCACTTCCTTCCACAATATATACCCACTGCTAACTTCATTCCTCGCTGGTTATAGTTTATCTATCTTGACCTACAGTGGAGAAAAAAAATATTTAGTCAGCCACCAATTGTGCAAGTTCTCCCACTTAAAAAGATGAGGCCTGTAATTGACATCATAGATAGACCACAACTATGAGAGTCAAAATGAGAAAACAAATCCAGAAAATCACCTTGTCTGATTTGGCAAGATTTATTTTGCAAAGTATGGTGGAAAATAAGTATTTGGTTATTAATATAGATAAACACTGGCGCTCCGCGTGCGAGTAAAAGAAAGAGAAATCGGAATGGAATCTACTATATAATTGTCTAAGGGTTTCTTCCGTCTGTCTGTCTGTCACTGATATTCATTGGTCGCGGCCTCTGTCTGTCATGGAAATCCAAGTCGCTGATTGGTCGTGGCAAAATAGCCACGACCAATCAGCGACGGCCATAGTCCGGCGGCAAAATGGCCGCTCCTTCCTCCCCGCAGTCAGTGCCTGCTCCATAATCCCCACCAGTCAGCCCTCACACAGGGTTAATGCCAGCGTTAATGGACCACGGTGTAACGCACTCCGTTACCGCTGCTATTAACCCTGTGTGACCAACTTTTTACTATTGATGCTGCGTATGCAGCATCAATAGTAAAAAGATCTAATGTTACAAATAAAAATAATAATAATAATAATAATAATAAAAAAAGGTTATTCTCATCTTCCGTCGCGCGCTGTCCTCGGCAGTGCAAGCGGCAGGTTCCGGTGCCAAGGATGCTATGCGAGAAGGACCTGCCTGTCATCACAGGTCCTGCGCTCATTCCAACCCTGGGACCGGAAGCTGCCGCGTGCACCGCACACAGGCGCCAGGACTTCAAGGGGCCTTCGGAAGGTGAGTATATGTTTATTTTTTATTTTACGTTTTTTTAACCACGCATATAGTGCCCACATTGCTATATAATACGTGGGCTGTGTTACATACTGCGTGGGCTATGTTATATACTACATCTCTGTGCTATACACTATATAGCTAGGCGCAGTGTTATATATTACGTCTGCTATATACTACATGGCTGTGCAATATACTACGTAGCTGTGCAATATACTACGTGACTGTGCAATATACTACGTGACTGTGCAATATACGTGACTGTGCAATATACTACGTGCTGTGTGTTATATACTACGTGGCTGTGCAATATACTACTTGACGGCAATATACTACATGGCTGTGCAATACACTACGTCGTGGCTGTGTCAAATACTACGTGGCTGTGTTATATACTACATGGCTATGCTATATACTACGTAGCTATGTTATATACTACGTCTGTTTTGTTATATACTATGTGACTGTGCAATATAGTACATGGCCTGTGCTATATACTACCTACATATTCTAGAATACCCGATACGTTAGAATCGGGCCACCATCTAGTGTGTGTGTGTGGTGTGTGTGTGTGTGTGTGTGTGTGTATGTGTATATACACACACACACACACACACACACACACACACACACACACACACACACACACGCGCACACGAGTGATAGATCTGAATGGTCCTGTAAATATATGGAATATATATATGGAGAAGAACTTACTCCGTTAAGCCGTGAATCCTGATTTGATACAAGGTGCTTGTTAAAAGATGTAATATTCCCGAGGTTTCGTGGGATGAGTTCTCCACTGTTTAGAAAAAATGTTGCTGTCAGATCTTAGTGGGACTTTATAGTACCACTAATTATGAGTGAAAGGATAGGATAATGAATATACAAATGTACTAAATATGGTGATAATTGATGGTATACTATGTTGATAATCCGTATTTAGACTTTGCTTGTTGGGAACGTGATGATAGGAGGTTTAATCCCCTTTGAATTTCCCCTAGTTAAGAAATAGGGATTTATAATGAATTTGTAGTTTTGCGCTGGTGATAAGGTGCATGTGCTGTATCTCCAGTCCTACTGTGCACCCGTCCTTCCATTTCGGTGACGCCACCCTAAAACTCCGCCTCCTCAATTCCCGCCGCGTCCTCAGTGCTGCTTCCGGCCGAGGCACGCGAGGATCTGCCAGCTTCCAGCGTAGCGGTCAGCCTTCTACAGCTTAGCAGTCATCCTCTACAGCAGTGTTCCCCAACTCCGGTCCTCAAGAGCCACCAACAGGTCATGTTTTCTGGATTTCTTTAGTATTGCACAGGTGATTGAATTCTTGCTTGCCCAGGTGATGCAATTATCACCTGTGTAATACTAAGGAAATCCTGAAAACATGACCTGTTGGTGGCTCTTGAGGACCGGAGTTGGGGAGCACTACTCTACAGCATAGCGGTTATCTCCCTGGACTGGAGATACAGCACATACACCTTACCACCAGCGCAAAAACCAGTGAGTACTACAAATCTATATAGATAATTGTCTAAGGGGTTCTTCCTTCTTTCTGTCTGCAACTTCCGTCACTGAAATCCCGCGTCGCTGATTGGTCTCGCCAGCTGTCTGTCATGGCTGCCGCGACCAATGAGCGACGGGCACAGTCCGATTAGTCCCTCCCTACTCCCCTGCAGTCACTGCCCAGCGCCCGCATACTCCCCTCCAGTCACCGCAAACACGGGGTTAATACTTAATACCAGCGGTAACGGACCGCGTTATGGCACGGGTAATGCACTCCGTTACCGCTGCTATTAACCCTGTGTGTCCCCAACTTTTTACTATTGATGCTACCTATGCAGCATCAATAGTAAAAAGATGTAATGTTAAAAATAATTAAAAAAAGGCTATTGTCACCCTCCGTCGTCGGACGATGCGCTCGCGCCCGCCGCCATCTTCCATTCCCAGAGTTGCATTGCAAAATTACCCAGAAGACTTAGCGGTCTCGTGAGGTCTCGTGCCAGATACTGCGTCGGCTGTGCTATATACTATGTGGGCAATGTTAGATACTACATGGCTGCTGTATACTGCGTGGGCTGCTATATACTGCGTGGGCTGCTATATACTGCATGGGCTGCTATATACTGCGTGGGCTGTGCTACATACTATGTGGGCAATGTTATATACTGCGTGGGCTGTGTTATATACTACGTTACCTGTGCTATATACTGCGTGGCTGCTATATACTGCGTGGGCTGTGCTATATACTGTTTGGGCTGTATTAACGCATCAGGTATTCTACAATATGTATGTATGTATGTATGTATGTATATAGCAGCCACATAGTATGTAGCACAGGCCACGTAGTATTTGTCTGCTATATACTACGTAGCTCCTATATACTACATGGCCTGTGCTATATACTGTATGGCTGCTATATACATACGTACGTACGTACGTACGTACATACATACATACATACATATTCTAGAATACCCGATGCGTTAGAATCGGGCCACCATCTAGTTCATTATAAATCCCTATAACATCATTAATATATATACTGATATACCCCTCGTTTTTTTCTAAGATGCGGCTACAGCATAATGCAAGCATACCCATGTTTAGATACCACGCTCCCCCTCTTCTATCAGCACTATACGTAATTCAAATCAGGGTAAACCCAGAATTACGACCTTAGCGTCTGCAAACTACACATCGGCAGACGCCCACATATATATGTAGATTTTATGTGTGTATGTATGTGTGTGTGTGTGTGTGTGTATATATGTATATATATATATATATATATATATATATATATATATATATATATATATATATATATATATATATTTATTACAGACCAAAAGTTTGGACACACCTTCTCATTTAAAGATTTTTCTGTGTTTTCATGACTGTGAAGATTGTACATTCACACTGAAGGCATCAAAGCTATGAATTAACGCATGTGGAATTATATACTTAACAAAAAAGTATGAAACAACTGAAATTATATCTTATATTCTAGGTTCTTCAAAGTAGCCACCCTTTGCTTTGATGACTGCTTTGCACACTCTTGGCATTCTCTTGATGAGCTTTAAGAGGTAGTCACCGGGAATGGTTTTCACTTCACAGGTGTGCCCTGTCAGGTTTAATAAGTGGCATTTCTTGACTTATAAATGGGGTTCAGACCATAAGTTGTGTTGTGCAGAAGTCTGGTGGATACACAGCTGATAGTCGTACTGAATAGACTGTTAGAATTTGTATTATGGCAAGAAAAAAGCAGCTAAGTAAAGAAAAACGAGTGGCCACCATTACTTTAAGAAATGAAGGTCAGTGTTATGACCCCAATGGCAGAGGGTCTCATAAATAAATACCAAGTCTGCAAACACAAAAAACCAGCTCATAGGGCAGTGGTAACTGGGCTGACCGTATATCTAATCCTAGCACCACAAATAGCAGCAGCCGGTGAACGTGCCTACGTTGGTTCTAGACGTCTCGCGCCAGCCGGAGAACTAACTAACCCTAGAAGGGAAAAGATAGACCTTTCTTGCCTCCAGAGAAAAGACCCCAAAAGTTGGATACAAGCCCCCAACAAATAATAACGGTGAGGTAAGAAGAAAAGACAAACGTAAGAATGAACTAGGTATTTAGCAAAGAGAGGCTCACTGACTAATAGCAGAATATAGTAAGATGACTTATACGGTCAGCAAAAACCCTATCAAAAATATCCACGCTGGATATTCAAGAACCCCCGAACCGTCTAACGGCCCGGGGGGAGAATACCAGCCCCCTAGAGCTTCCAGCAAAATCAGAAATCACATTTAGTACAAGCTGGACAAAAAATAAGAGCAATACAAATAACCAAAAAACAAGGAAGCAGGACTTAGCTTAATTTTGCAAGAACCAAGACCAGCAGACAGGAGCAAACAGAAAGAACTGATTACAACGATGCCAGGCACCAGACTGAGAATTCAGGAAGTTCATATAGCAACACCCCTGGACTAACGACCCAGGTGGTGCCAAACTGAGGAAAGAAAATCCCAGAGTCATATCACTAGTGACCACAAGAGGGAGCCAAAAAAGTCTAATTCACAACAGTACCCCCCCTTTAAGGAGGGGTCACCGAACCCTCACCAAGACCACCAGGGCGATCAGGATGAGCAGCGTGAAAGGCACGAACTAAATCGGCTGCATGCACATCAGAGGCAACCACCCAGGAATTATCCTCCTGACCATAGCCCTTCCACTTGACCAGATACTGAAGCCTCCGCCTGGAGAGACGAGAATCCAAGATCTTCTCCACCACGTACTCCAACTCGCCCTCAACCAACACCGGAGCAGGAGGCTCAACAGAAGGAACCACAGGTACAACGTACCGCCGCAACAAAGACCTATGGAACACGTTGTGAATGGCAAACGACACCGGAAGATCCAAGCGAAAGGACACAGGATTAAGAATTTCCAATATCTTGTAAGGACCGATGAAGCGAGGCTTAAATTTAGGAGAGGAGACCTTCATAGGAACAAATCGAGAAGACAGCCATACCAAATCCCCAACACGAAGTCGGGGACCCACACCGCGGCAGCGGTTGGCAAAACGCTGAGCCTTCTCCTGTGACAACTTTAAGTTGTCCACCACATGATTCCAAATCTGCTGCAACCTATCCACCACAGAATCTACCCCAGGACAGTCAGAAGGCTCCACATGTCCCGAGGAAAAACGAGGATGGAAACCAGAGTTGCAGAAAAATGGCGAAACCAAAGTAGCGGAACTAGCCCGATTATTAAGGGCAAACTCAGCCAACGGCAAGAAGGTCACCCAATCATCCTGATCTGCAGAAACAAAACACCTCAAATAAGCCTCCAGAGTCTGATTAGTTCGCTCCGTTTGTCCATTAGTCTGAGGATGAAAGGCAGACGAAAACGACAAATCAATGCCCATCTTAGCACAAAAGGATCGCCAGAACCTGGAAACAAACTGGGATCCTCTGTCAGACACGATATTCTCAGGAATGCCGTGCAAACGAACCACATTCTGAAAGAACAAAGGAACCAGATCGGAAGAGGAAGGCAGCTTAGGCAAAGATACCAAATGGACCATCTTGGAAAAGCGATCACATACCACCCAGATGACAGACATGCCCTGAGACACCGGAAGATCTGAAATGAAATCCATGGAAATGTGTGTCCAAGGCCTCTTCGGGACAGGCAAGGGCAAGAGCAACCCGCTGGCACGAGAACAGCAAGGCTTAGCTGGAGCACAAGTCCCACAGGACTGCACAAATGACCGCACATCCCGTGACAAGGAAGGCCACCAAAAGGACCTAGCCACCAAATCTCTGGTGCCAAAAATTCCCTGATGCCCTGCCAACACCGAGGAATGAACCTCGGAAATGACTCTGCTGGTCCACTTATCAGGAACAAACAGTCTGTCAGGTGGACAAGAGTCAGGTCTACCAGCCTGAAATCTCTGCAACACACGTCGCAAATCCGGAGAAATGGCTGACAAGATTACTCCCTCTTTAAGAATACCAACTGGTTCTGCGACTCCAGGAGAGTCAGGCACAAAGCTCCTTGAAAGAGCATCAGCCTTCACATTCTTTGAACCTGGTAAATATGAGACCACAAAGTCAAAACGGGAGAAAAACAATGACCAACGGGCCTGTCTAGGATTCAGGCGTTTAGCAGACTCGAGATACATCAGATTTTTGTGATCAGTCAAGACCACCACACGATGCTTAGCACCCTCGAGCCAATGACGCCACTCCTCAAATGCCCACTTCATGGCCAGCAACTCCCGATTGCCAACATCATAATTCCGCTCAGCAGGCGAAAACTTCCTAGAGAAAAAAGCACATGGTCTCATTACAGAGCAACCAGGGTCTCTCTGTGACAAAACGGCCCCTGCCCCAATCTCAGAAGCATCCACTTCAACCTGAAAGGGAAGTGAGACATCAGGCTGGCACAAAACAGGCGCTGAAGTAAACCGGCGCTTCAACTCTTGGAAAGCCTCCACGGCTGCAGGAGCCCAGTTAGCAACATCAGAACCTTTCTTGGTCATATCCGTCAAAGGTTTAACAACACTAGAAAAATTAGCGATAAAACGACGGTAGAAGTTAGCAAAGCCCAAGAACTTCTGAAGACTCTTAACTGACGTGGGTTGAGTCCAATCATGAATAGCTCGGACCTTGACTGGGTCCATCTCCACCGCAGAAGGGGAAAAAATAAAACCCAAAAAGGGAACCTTCTGTACTCCAAAGAGACACTTTGAGCCCTTAACAAATAAAGCATTCTCACGCAAAACCTGAAACACCATCCTGACCTGCTCTACATGCGAGTCCCAATCATCAGAAAAAAACAGAATATCATCCAGATAAATAATCATAAATTTATCCAGATACTTCCGGAAAATATCATGCATAAAGGACTGAAACACTGAAGGAGCATTAGAGAGCCCAAAAGGCATCACCAAGTACTCAAAATGACCTTCGGGCGTATTAAATGCAGTTTTCCATTCATCTCCTTGCTTAATGCGCACAAGGTTGTACGCACCACGAAGATCTATCTTGGTGAACCACTTGGCACCTTTAATCCGGGCAAACAAGTCCGACAACAGAGGCAAAGGATACTGAAATTTAACAGTGATTTTATTCAAAAGCCGATAGTCAATACAAGGTCTCAAAGATCCGTCCTTCTTGGCCACAAAAAAGAATCCCGCACCAAGAGGGGAAGAGGATGGACGGATATGCCCCTTCTCCAGAGATTCCTTGATATACGAACGCATTGCGGTATGCTCAGGTACAGACAGATTAAATAGTCTTCCCTTAGGAAATTTACTACCTGGAATCAAATCTATAGCGCAGTCACAGTCCCTATGAGGAGGCAGAGCACTGGACCTGGACTCGCTGAATACATCCTGAAAATCAGACAAATACTCAGGAACTTCCGAAGGAATAGAGGAAGCAATAGACACCGGCGGGGAATCACCATGAATTCCCTGACAGCCCCAACTTGACACAGACATTGCCTTCCAATCCAAGACTGGATTATGGGTCTGTAACCATGGCAGACCCAAAACGACCAAATCATGCATTTTATGCAGAACCAGAAAACGAATCACCTCCCGATGTTCAGGAGTCATGCACATGGTTACCTGTGTCCAAAACTGCGGTTTATTTTCCGCCAATGGCGTAGCATCAATACCTCTAAGAGGGATAGGATTTACCAACGGCTCAAGAACAAAACCACAGCGCTTGGCAAATGACAGATCCATAAGACTCAGGGCAGCACCTGAATCCACAAACGCCATAACAGGGTAGGAAGACAATGAGCAAATTAAAGTCACAGACAAAATAAATTTAGGTTGCAAATTACCAATAGCGACAGGACTAACAACCCTTGTTAGGCGTTTAGAGCATGCTGATATAACATGTGTAGAATCACCACAGTAAAAACACAACCCATTCTGACGTCTATGATTTTTCCGTTCATTTCTAGTCTGAATTCTACCACATTGCATTAAATCAGGTGTTTGTTCAGACAACACCACAAGAGGATTAGCGGCTTTGCGCTCCCGCAAACGCCGGTCAATTTGAATAGCCAGCGCCATGGAATCATTCAGACTTGTAGGAATGGAGAAACCCACCATCACATTCTTAATGGCTTCAGAAAGGCCATTTCTGAAATTTGCGGCCAGAGCACACTCATTCCACTGAGTAAGCACGGACCATTTCCGAAATTTTTGGCAATACACTTTAGCTTCAACCTGGCCCTGAGAAATAGCCAGCAAGGCTTTTTCTGCCTGAATTTCAAGATTGGGTTCCTCGTAAAGCAATCCGAGCGCCAGAAAAAACGCATCAATATTTGCCAATGCCGGATCTTCTGGCGCTAGCGAGAAGGCCCAATCCTGAGGGTCGCCCCGTAAGAAAGAGATAACAATTTTAACTTGCTGAGCTGAGTCTCCAGATGAACGGGGTCTCAGAGATAGAAACAATTTACAATTATTCCTGAAATTCCTAAACTTAAATCGGTCTCCAGAGAACAGTTCAGGAATAGGTATTTTAGGTTCAGACATAGGACTACTGGTAACAAAATCTTGTATGCCCTGCACACGAGCAGCAAGCTGGTCCACACTTGTAATCAAGGTCTGGACATTCATGTCTGCAGCAAGCTCAAGCCACTCAGAGGTAAAGGGGAGGAAGAAAGCGAGGAGAAAAAAAAAAAAAAAAACTCAGAATTTCCTTTCTTATTATCCCACTTCTGCAATGCATTAAACATTCAACTTTGGCCTGGCATACTGTTATGACCCCAATGGCAGAGGGTCTCATAAATAAATACCAAGTCTGCAAACACAAAAAAACAGCTCATAGGGCAGTGGTAACTGGGCTGACCGTATATCTAATCCTAGCACCACAAATAGCAGCAGCCGGGGAACGTGCCTACGTTGGTTCTAGACGTCTCGCGCCAGCCGGAGAACTAACTAACCCTAGAAGGGAAAAGATAGACCTTTCTTGCCTCCAGAGAAAAGACCCCAAAAGTTGGATACAAGCCCCCAACAAATAATAACGGTGAGGTAAGAGGAAAAGACAAACTTAAGAATGAACTAGGTATTTAGCAAAGAGAGGCCCACTGACTAATAGCAGAATATAGTAAGATGACTTATACGGTCAGCAAAAACCCTATCAAAAATATCCACGCTGGATATTCAAGAACCCCCGAACCGTCTAACGGCCCGGGGGGAGAATACCAGCCCCCTAGAGCTTCCAGCAAAATCAGAAATCACATTTAGTACAAGCTGGACAAAAAATAAGAGCAATACAAATAACCAAAAAACAAGGAAGCAGGACTTAGCTTAATTTTGCAAGAACCAAGACCAGCAGACAGGAGCAAACAGAAAGAACTGATTACAACGATGCCAGGCACCAGACTGAGAATTCAGGAAGTTCATATAGCAACACCCCTGGACTAACGACCCAGGTGGTGCCAAACTGAGGAAAGAAAATCCCAGAGTCATATCACTAGTGACCACAAGAGGGAGCCAAAAAAGTCTAATTCACAACAGGTCAGTCAGTCCGAAACATTGGGAAAACTTTGAAAGTGTCCCCAAGTGCAGTGGTAAAAACCATCAAGTGCTACAAAGAAACTGGCTCACATGAGGGCCGCCCCTGGAAAGGAAGACCAAGAGTGACCTCTACTTCTGAGGATAAGTTTATCCGAGTCACCAGCCTCAGAAATCACAGGTTAACAGCAGCTCAGATTAGAGACCAGGTCAATGCCACACAGAGTTCTAGCCGCAGACACATCTCTACAACAACTGTTAAGAGGAGACTTTGTGCTTAAGACATTCATGGTAAAATAGCTGCTAGGAAACCACTGCTAAGGACAGGCAGCAAGCAGAAGAGAATTGTTTGGGCTAAAGAACACAAGGAATGGACATTAGACCAGTGGAAATCTGTGCTTTGGTCTGATGAGTCCAAATTTGAGATCTTTGGTTCCAACCACTGTGTCTTTGTGCGACGCAGAAATGGTGAACGGATGGACTCTACATGCCTGGTTCCCACCGTGAAGCATGGAGGAGGAGGTGTGATGTGTGGGGATGCTTTGCTGATCACACTGTTGGGGATTTATTCAAAATTGAAGGCATACTGAACCAGCATGGCTACCATAGCATCTTGCAGTGGCATGCTATTCCATCCAGTTTGCGTTTAGTTGGACCATCATTTATTTTTCAACAGGACAATGACCCCAAACACACCTCCAGGCTGTGTAAGGGCTATTTGACCAAGAAGGAGAGTGATGGGGTACTACGCCAGATGACATGGCCTCCACAGACACCAAACCTGAACCCAATCGAGATGGTTTGGGGTGAGCTGGACTGCAGAGTGAAGGCAAAAGGGCCAACAAGTGCTAAGCATCTCTGGGAACTCTATCAAGATTGTTGGAAGAACATTCCCGGTGACTACCTCTTGAAGCTCATCAAGAGAATGCCAAGAGTGTGCAAAGCAGTCATCAAAGCAAAAGGTGGCTACTTTGTGAAACAACTGAAAATATGTCTAATATTCTAGGTTCTTCACTTTTTTGTTAAGTATATAATTCCACATGTGTTATTTCATAGTTTTGATGCCTTCAGTGTGAATGTACAATTCTCCTAGTCATGAAAATACAGAAAAATCTTTAAATGAGAAGGTGTCCAAACTTTGGTCTGTACTGTGTGTGTGTGTATGTATATATGTGTGTATATATATATATATATATATATATATATATATATATATATATATATATATATATATATATATATATATATATATAATTTTATAAAAATATATATATAATTTTTTTTTTTTTTTTTCATATATTTACAGGACCATTCAGAGCTATCGTTCATGTTATAATATAGAGAGAGAGCATTGTGGTGATTATTATTATTTTTCACAAGTATTTGCTCATTAACAAAAGTTCATCTCAATATTTTGTTATATATCCTTTGTTGGCAATGACAGTGGTCAAATTTTTTCTGTAAGTCTTCACAAGGTTGGCACACACTGTTGGTGGTATGTTGGCCCATTGCTCCATGCAGATCTCCTCTAGAGCAGTGATGTTTTGGGCCTCTTGCTGGGCAACACAGACTTTCAACTCCCTCAAAAAGTTTTCTAGGGAGTTGAGATCTGGAGACTAGTTAGGCCACTCCAGGACCTTCAAATGCTTTGTACGAAGCCACTCCTTTGTTGCCATGATGGTGTGCTTGGGATCATTATCATGCTGAAAGACCCATCCATGTTTCATCTTCAATGTCCTTGCTGATGGAAGGAGGTTTGCACTCAAAATCTCATGATACATGGCCCCATTCATTCTTTCATGTGCACGGATCAGTCGTCCTAGTCCCTTTGCAGAGAAATAGCCCCAAAGTATGATGTTGCCACCCCCATGCTTCGCAGTAGGTATGGTGTTCTTTGGATGCAACTCAGCATTCCTTCTCCTCCAAACACGACGAGTTTTGTTTCTACCAAACAGTTTTACTTTGGTTTCATCAGACCATATGACATTCTCCCAATACTCTTCTGGATAATCCAAATGCTCTCTAGCAAACTTCAGGCCGGCCCAGACATGTGCTGGCTTAAGCAGGGGGACACGTCTGGCACTGCAGGATCTGAGTCCCTGGCGGCGTAGTGTGTTACTGATGGTAGCCTTTGTTACGGTGGTCCGAGCTCTATGTAAGTCACTCACTAGGTCCCCCTGTGTGGTTCTGGGATTTTGCTCACAGTTCTTGTGATCATTTTGACCCCATGGGGTGAGATCTTGCATGGAGATTATCAGTGGTCTTGTATGTCTTCCATTTTCTAATTATTGCTCCCACAATTGATATCACTCCAAGCTGGTTGGCTATTGCAGATTCAGTCTTCCCAGCCTGGTGCAGGGTTACAATTTGCTTCTGGTGTCCTTCGACATCTCTTTGGTCTTCATCATAGTGAAGTTTGGAGTGTGACTGAGGTTGTGGACAGGTATCTTTTATACTGATAACAAGTTCAAACAGGTGCCATTACTACAGGTAATGAGTGGAGGACATAGGAGCCTCTTAATGAAGAAGTTACAGGTCTGTGAGAGCCAGAAATCTTGCATGACTTTAGGTAATCAAATACTTATTTTCCACCATATTTTGCAAAATAAATCTTGCCAAATCGGACACGGTCATTTTATGGATTTGTTTTCTCATTTTGACTCTCATAGTTGTGTTATAACTATGATGTCAATTACAGGCCTCTCTCATCTTTTTACGTGGGAGAACTTGCACAATTGGTGGCTGACAAAATACTTTTTTTCCCCACTGTATTTGTAGGATCCTTTCTCTCGAGAAGGTGTGGTGTTTGTTCCTGTCGCAGCATTGAAGTTTCCTGTTGGTGAAGTAGAGGAGTAATATTTGTTGTGTATTTTCCCATTGTTTGTTCTACTTTTCTCGTTTTGTCTTTTTGTAGTAGTGGGACTAATTATTATTATTATTAGTACCGTATTTTCCGGCGTACAAGACGACTTTTTAACCCCTGAAAATCTTCTTAAAAGTCGGGGGTCGTCTTGTACGCCGGGAATCGCCTTGTACGCCGGGTGTATATGGTGGGTGGGGGGGGGAGTGGTCCTGATGACGACGAGGGGGCGTCTCACAGGAAAGTGAGTATCCCCCATTACCTTATCATAGCGCTGCAGCGTGGGGTCTCTGTGCTGGGAGCGGCGGCTGCTGTGCTGTGGTGCGGCGGCTCCTCTTCTGCAGTGTGGGGCCTCTGGTGCTGTGGGGCGGTGGCGGCGGCGTATCTTCATGCAGTTTATATTAGGAGGTGAGCCCTCTGTATGTTCCATATTGCCAGGGTTTTCTTTGTACATCTTCCCTGCTGTTCCCCTCTTGTTGCTCCCTGTTCTGGGTGCCCTCTCGCCCCAGGCGTGGCACTCACAGCAGTCAGTGTGGGGAGATGGGCAGTACAGCAGAGTTGATCCATGTCTCATTACAAACTTTTGTAGAAGCTATCCCCTCGCAGTTCTGTCGGCTCTGCGGTACTGGTCCTATCCCCACACTGACTGCTGTGAGATGAAAGTGGAAAAAGTGTTACTAATCAGTTTAATCTCGCGGCACAGCTCTGTATGATTAGTGATGAGAGCATATAGTTGTGGCCAAAAGTATTGACACCCCTGCAATTCTGTCAGATAATACTCAGTTTCTTCCTGAAAATGATTGCAACCACAAATTCTTTGGTATTATTATCTTCATTTAATTTGTCTTCAATTAAAAAACACAAAAGAGAATGAAGCAAAAAGTAAAACATTGATCATTTCACACAAAACTCCAAAAATGGACCAGACAAAAGTAGTGGCACCCTCAGCCTAATACTTGGTTGCACAACCTTTAGCCAAAATAACTGCGACCAACCGCTTCCGGTAACCATCAACGAGTTTCTTACAATGCTCTGCTGGAATTTTAGACCATTCTTCTTTGGCAAACTGCTCCAGGTCCCTGATATTTGAAGGGTGCCTTCTCCAAACTGCCATTTTTAGATCTCTTCACAGGTGTTCTATGGGATTCAGGTCTGGACTCATTGCTGGCCACCTTAGAAGTCTCCGGTGCTTTCTCTCAAACCATTTTTTAGTGCTTTTTGAAGTGTGTTTTGAGTCATTGTCCTGCTGGAAGACCCATGACCTCTGAGGGATACCCAGCTTTCTCACACTGGGCCCTACATTATGCTGCAAAATTTGTTGGTAGTCTTCAGACTTCATAACGCCATGCACACGGTCAAGCAGTCCAGTGCCAGAGGCAGCAAAGCAACCCCAAAACATCAGGGAACCTCCGCCATGTTTGACTGTAGGGACCGTGTTCTTTTCTTTGAATGCCTCTTTTTTTCTCCTGTAAACTCTATGTTGATATCTTTGCCCAAAAAGCTCTACTTTTGTCTCATCTGACCAGAGAACATTCTTCCAAAACGTTTTAGGCTTTTTCAGGTAAGTTTTGGCAAACTCCAGCCTGTCTCGGGGTAAGAAGTGGGGTCTTCCTGGGTCTCCTACCATATAGTCCCTTTTCATTCAGACGCCGACGTATAGTACAGGTCGACACTGTTGTACCCTCGGACTGCAGAGCAGCTTGAACTTGTTTGGATGTTAGTCGAGGTTCTTTATCCAACATCCGCACAATCGTGCGTTGAAATCTCTTGTCAAGTTTTTTTTCTATCCACATCTAGGGAGGTTAGCCACTGTGCCATGGGCTTTAAACTTCTTGATGACACTGCGCACAGTAGACACAGGAACATTCATGTCTTTGGAGATGGATTTGTAGCCTTGAGATTGCTCATGCTTCCTCACAATTTGGTTTCTCAAGTCCTCAGACAGTTCTTTGGTCTTTCTTTTCTCCATGCTCAATGTGGTACACACAAGGACACAGGACAGAGGTTGAGTCATCTTTAATCCATGTCAACTGGCTGCAAGTGTGATTTAGTTATTGCCAACACCGGTTAGGTGCCACAAGTAAGTTACAGGTGCTGTTAATTACACAATTTAGAGAAGCATCACATGATTTTTCGAACAGTGCCGATACATTTGTCCACCCCCTTTTTTATGTTTGGTGTGGAATTATATCCAATTTGGCTTTAGGACAATTCTTTTTGTGTTTTTTCATTTAAGACAAATTAAATGAAGATAATAATACCAAAGAATTTGTGTTTCCAATCATTTTCAGGAAGAAACTGAGTATTATCTGACAGAATTGCAGATGTGTCAATACTTTTGGCCACAACTGTACATTATATTTATTTTCTGTTTACCCTAAACCACGTCTTTCTAAAAAAACATCAAGGGACCCCATTGAAGGTCAGGGTTAATAACCGAAATGTAAAAAATCACTTTTGGATTGCAAATACATTTCCTACTGTCTTATATTTGAGTCCCTAGTTCTTTGGTTTTACAATTCTCTATCATTACATGTTCTAAGCTAAGGTAGGCGATGTTCTTATTTTCCCTATGTAACATAGTAACATAGTATTTAAGGTTGAAGGAAGACTTTAAGTCCATCTAGTTCAACCCATAGCCTATATGTCGCTGTTTCCTTATTATCAATAATGATCCAACGTTATGCATGGGAAGAAGTACATGCCCCCAGAGAATAATTTCTGGTAACGCCCCTTCAGCTTAGCATCTATAATAACACAGGTCTACAAAAAATATTTTGTGTAATCATCGTAGGTGACTTTGTAGTTTTCTGAATCATCTTTTTGTCCTGTTTTCGAAAATGTGTATAGTTTTTTCTGTAGCACGTATACTTTCCATCGAGCAGCATCATTATTATAAGGTATAGGAAATATACTGGCTTCATTAAGAAAACAGTAATCTACATATCAGAATAAATTCTTTACCTTACAAAACCGTTTTATTTGAACCAAAACAATTTCCCATGGAAAATAGGAAACAAAATATGAGCATAAATTAAAAATGCTTGACATTAGACTGTCGTTGATATGATTTTTCAGGGTTGTCCATATATAACATCCAGAAGTAATCTGCCATCATTGAGTCATTCCAAAAACCCTGGTAGCGTTGTTCCATTACTTAAATGTCCTGGTGAAACCGCTCGACTTGTTCATTGCTTACATCCCCAAAATTTTGAAGGGAGAAAACTAAATGTGAATGCAAAAAGTGCATTTTCAGAGACATGCGACAGCCAAGACACTGGTATGCATTTAGCAGTTTCTCAACACCTTCAACATATTTTGGAGATTTTTGTTTTCCTAAGAAGTTTTCACAGATCCACTTGAAGCTTTCCCCAAAATCTCAATTCCTTATCATTGAGAGTTCCTTTAAACCCATCATCTCTCATAAGCTCTCTGATCTGAGGACCAACAAATACCCCTTCCTTCAGTTTTGCTGGTGAAATGTACTTGGAACCCTTGTGAATTTATCTTTGCCATGGCTTTCACAAAGTTTTAATCAATCCCAACTGTCGTAGCTGTTTTCGTTCTGACCAATTGTCAGCTGACAGATCACCAGTGAGGCCTAATTGTGGAATTACGCCCGTCATTTTACAAGCGCGCTTGGAGACAAAAAGACACCTCACACATATCCTGTGAGCACGTCACTTTTATCTGATATATTAAAAACCAAGGCAATGCTTTATACCATTTACACAAAATGCATTTCAATGTAACTCATGTAGCCCCCACCATCACCCAGGGTCATACTTTATTTACCATAACTCAGAGCATGTTGCTGACTATTAAGAACATACATTGATAAGAAGTATAGTCTCCTTGAAGAGGAGACCATCAGACTACTGCGTCAACAGATTCTAGTAATTCTAGCAATTAAAGGCAAGAGGCACTTAAAGGCAACTTATTAACCCTTCTATATCACAACTATATGTAGTGGAGGAAGAAAGATTTTTATTGGAGCAACTAAAGGATTATGCTGAAAACTGTCTCTACCTGGATCAAAGATGTTTCTCTGTCCCAATCACGACGAACATAATGCTCTACTGTATTTCTACTGTTTCATAAACACAAGAAGCAACAATATTTTGTGAAACCACCTTGCATTCCCATTAGCAGACCAATCACTTTCAAATCTCCACAGATATTCCATTGATGCTTATATTGTATACCATCTAAAACAAATTACATATTTTCATATCTTTCCTTTAGATGACATGAGTGAGCAATAGGGATTGATGGTTTCATATTTCCATTGTGAAGCAACACTGCTTTCAAACTTCTCTGGGATGAGTCAATAAACAATCGCCAATCTGCAACAAAATACCCTTGATTCAGTTCTTCAAAGAGGTCAGTCACATTGTTACTGTACACCACTGGTCCAACAACTGTGAAAAATTGTGTTAAAGTGTTACTTCTGTTTCGGTAATCATACACTTTGACATCATTATGAAGAAGATTCTTCTGTTTCAACCTAGATGTAAGAAGTTCAGCTTTATCTTTTGATAATGAAAGGTCTCTGATAAGATCATTTAATTCATGTTGAGTAAAGTGTTCTGGCTGCTTGGCTTCTCCATCAGGTACATAATCATCTTTACTTGAAGTCTCCATGTCTACGCCAGTAGCTTCAGTTCCATAGTCTTCATATTCTACTTCAATTTCATCCAATCCAGACAACTGTGGTGCAGGAACTGGCAAGGTACCATCATGTAGAACTGGCCTAATCTCAGATTAAAGTTCAGGGTAATTAATCTTATGTTTGTTCTTTGTAGAAAAGCCCTTCAGTTTGACAAAACAGAAGTAGCAGTCATCACTATGATTTTTGGGTTCTCTCCAAATCATGGGAACAGCTAATAGCATAGCCACTTTCCTCATATTCAACCAGTCATGAAGATCATTTGAACAACTCTAGCATATCACATGAGGGGCACAGCTTTTGTCTTGATCATTTAAAGTACATCTGGTACATATTTTTAATATCATGAGTGATCGGCCTTTTGGTGTAAAAGAACCACATACATAGCAGAATCTGTTCGGATGATTGATACTGTTGGGGCATTTTTCTCCTTTAAATCAGATCAAACAGTAGAGTAAGTTCAGTTCAATGGTGATGACAAGCTAAAAAAAAAATGCGATTAGCCGACCTACTATATGTAGTTATTTCCCCAGAGATGACAGAGGAAGCTTGTATTTAGAACTGATTTTACTGGAGGTAATCTGGTAGACGGGTCAGCCTATTCCTTACAGATGAATATTTGCAGACAGGCAGTTTCTCAGTGTGATATTGGCTGCTTTCAGATTCTCTCTCTGTGGAGACTCTCACTCAGTTACACCTCAGTGACTGAGCTGCTTTCTTCCCTCGAGGCTACTTGCCCTCCCAGAAATGCAGTGAAAATCCTCTTACAATAGCGGCGGTCTGCTGCCTTCCCTTCTATCTCCCTGTGGCAGGGCTCAGATCTCCTTTGAGGCTTGTCTCCTTTCAGAGTCTCACATACCAGTCCTTTCTGCCATCACCATCCTTTTCTGACTGACTCAAATCTTACCACCTCATAAAAGTTAGCTCCTCCCCATAACATGTGACTTTCCGAGAAGTCGTCATTGGTTGACTGCACTGTCAATACTCCTTCCCATAAAGCTCACTAAAACCTTTACTGATGTTGTCCCTGTAAGAAAATTCACAATAAAGTAAGACAAGCAAAGAAATGGGAATAACGTAATAACAAAAATACTTCCATCTCAGAAATGTTATGTGATAGAGCAAAACTAAGCATATTTTTGGAATCAGCACATCAATCTCCATCAAACAGAGATATATTACCTTTGCTGATTATTTTTGTGTTGCCTAGTGTAATCATTACCCAAAATTTACAGGTTATCTGTTATGCACACGTGGTAGTAAACACGGGGATAAAAGACCTAACTATGAAAAAAAACTCCGCAAACCCCACCCGGTTCCCATACAGACTATAGTATCCATTAACACAAGACCTAGCAGCTTCAGCACAACCTGGATAAACGCTGAAAGTAAAAAATAGAGAAGACAACTCGGACAACTGCCTCCCTCCCTAAAAGGCGTCGAGTGTATCACGTACCTCCTAAGGAATCGAGGGAGAGTGCAGCATAAGTTTACTGCTGCGGTATATTTCTGATCTGACTGGCCTAGATACACAGAAGTAGGACTAGGACTCCATTCAGTATTCTCTGATAACTATCACCAGCAGAGAAGACTAGCAGGTGGGTTGGTTTAAATAGTGGCACCTGCAGTGGGATAGGACAAGCTAGATAACAAATGAAAAACACCTGCTGTCCGAAAAGAATGGACATATGCAAAAAGTAATCATCACCCAGACAGCGACAGAACCTACTGTTGCTCAGTGGACAGACATGCAGACAGAAGAGCACGCAACCACCAGATTGAATAGAGGCATAACAGTACCCCCTTCACGAGTGGCCATTGGAACCACCTAGATCAGCACCTCCCAACGTTGCTGCCAACACTCTTTTATGCGAAAATCTGCATGCAGATCTTCCACATTTAACCTAGGATTTGTCCTCCAGATGTAACCTTTTCACTTAACCAAATACTGATGTCTGGAACCCAAAATTTGCTGTACTGGGCGGTTCCATGATAACTTGCGTTACATTCACAAGCCAAAAACTGAGTTAATAATGTCTACAGACTGTTCTTTGAAGGCAGGCACAAAAATGAGTGAATGTATATTGTACATTAAACTATTCACAATAGATTTCAACACAGTTTGATTTTTCAACAATACAAATTAAATACAAAATACAGTGTTATTACTTGGTAACTTACGTTACACAAAAAGGAAAGGCAATTGTCCATATCTTGAGACTGCCAAATTTTCTGTTCTTGTAAACAGGAGAGAAGCACTATTTTTATTGTATTAAAAACACCATAGTCCAAGCAACTTTAACAAATTTATTTTAACCTCTCAAGCTAAATGCAACAGTTTTTATTACAAGAAAAGTAGGTAACTTACGTTACAACACAATGTAGTAACTTATGTTACAAAACAAAGAATGTGTTCAACTTTGTCACTGTTCATATTTGAGAAGGCAAACTGACTTTATTTAGACAAAACATAGGCTGCATGTGAATTCACTGGTGTGAACTACATATGTAGACTAAAATTTAGTATAAAAATGTAATCAATAAATATTCATACTTCAGTTCTCAACATTTTTGCAGAGTGAAAATTTTGATTACAAAATATGACCATTTATCAATTACATAATGTAGACTAAATTTTAATCTAGGCCTACATGTGTGGTCCAGTCCAATGAATTCAGACACGGCTAATGAAGAGCTTCAACAAGAATGTAAATTTGTGCTCACTGCTCATTTAACTTCCTGGCTAATCAAAAAATTCCCAAATGTCCCTAGAACACATTTTCAGGGGAGGATCAACCTTTCTTAAAATTTGACATCATAATAAATTTCATCATTTTTAGATGGCCATTTCCAGGTATTTTTATTCTTGTCATAGATTTACATGGTTTTCACTTTCATCTCATTGCGTGCATCCTCAGTAACCACTCCACAATACATTGCCTTGCTAAAGTATTCCGCGCCCTGGAACTTTTCAACCTTTTCCCACATATCATGCTTCAAACATAAAAATACCAAATGTAAATTTTTGGTAAAGAATCAACAACAAGTGGACCACAATTATGAAGTTGAATGAAATTTATTGGTTATTTAAAATTTTAGTGAAAATTCAAAAACTGAAAAGTGTGGCGTGCAATATTATTCGGCCCCTTTACTTTCAGTGCAGCAAACTCACTCTAGAAGTTCATTGTGGATCTCTGAATGGTCCAATGTTGTCCTAAATTTCTATTAATAATAATAATAATAATAATCTTTATTTTTATATAGCGCTAACATATTCCGCAGCGCTTTACAGCTTTGCACACATTATCATCGCTGTCCCCAATGGGGCTCACAATCTAAATTCCCTATCAGTATGTCTTTGGAATGTGGGAGGAAACCGGAGTGCCCGGAGGAAACCCACGCAAACACGGAGAGAACATACAAACTCTTTGCAGATGTTGTCCTTGGTCGGATTCGAACCCAGGACTCCAGCGCTGCAAGGCTGCAGTGCTAACCACTAAGCCACCGTGCTGCCTATTGATGATAACTATAATCCACCTGTGTGTAATCAAGTCTCCGTATAAATGCACCTGCTCTGTGATCGTCTCAGGGTTCTCTTTGAAGCACAGAGAGCATCATGAAGACCAAGGAACACAACAGGCAGGTCCGTGATACTGTTGTGGAGAAGTTTAATATCGGATTTTGATACAAAATGATTTCCAAAACTTTAAACATCCCAAGGAGCACTGTGCAAGTGATCATATTGAAATGGAAGGAGTATCATACCACTGCAAATCTACTAAGACCCAGCCGTCCCTCTAAACTTTCATCTCAAACAAGGAGAAGACTGATCAGACATGCAGCCAAGAGGCCCATGATCACTCTGGATGAACTGCAGAGATCCACAGCTGAGGTGGGACCGTCTTGTCCATAGGACAACAATCAGTCGTACACTGCACAAATCTAGCCTGGAAGAGTGGCAAGAAGAAATTAATTTCTCAAAGCTATCCATAAAAAGTGTCTTTTAACCCCTTCAAGACGCAGCCCTTTTTCGTTTTTTGCTCCCCTCCTTCCCAGAGCCATAACTTTTTTTTATTTTTCCGTCAATATGGCCATATGAGGGCTTATTTTTTGCTGGACGAGTTGTAATTTTGAACGACACCATTGGTTTTACCATGTCTTGTACTAGAAAACGTGAAAAAAATTCCAAGTGTGGTGAAATTGCAAAAAAGTGCAATCCCACACTTGTTTTTTGTTTGGCTTTTTTGCTAGGTTCACTAAATGCTAAAACTGACCGGCCATTGTGATTCTCCACGTCATTACGGGTTCATACACACCAAACATGTCTAGGTTATTTATCTAAGTGGTAAAAAAAAATTCCAAACTTTGTTACAAAAAAAAAAATCACACCATTTTCCGATACCCGTAGCGTCTCCTTTTTTGGGATCTCGGGTCGGATGGGGTCTTAGTTTTTGCGTGCCGAGCTGACGTTTTTAATGATACCACTTTTGTGCAGATACATTCTTTTGATCGCCCTTTATTGCATTTTAATGTAATGTCGCGGCGACCAAAAAAACGTAATTCTGGCGTTTTGAATTTTTTTCTCGCTACGCCGTTTAGCAATCAGGTTAATCCTTTTTTTTAATTGATCGGGCGATTCTGAATGCGACGATACCAAATATGTGTAGGTTTGATTTTTTTCATTATTTTATTTTGAATGGGGCGAAAAGAGGGGTGATTTTAAACTTTTATATTTTTTTTATTTTTTTCTTACTTTTTAAAACTTTTTTTTTTTTTTTACTTTTGCCATGCTTCAATAGCCTCTAAGGGAGGCTAGAAGCTGGCACAACTGGGTCGGCTCAGCTACATAGTAGCGATCATCAGGTAGCTCCTATGCAACTGAATTACAGGCTTGCTATGAGCGCCTACCACAGGGTGGCGCTCACAGCAAGCCGACATCAACAACCATAGAGGTCTCAAAGAGACCTTTGGTTGTTATGCCGATGTATCACTGACCCCCGATCACATGACGGGGGTCGGCGATGCGCGCATTTCTGGCCCTATGGCCGGAAGTGGTAGTTAAATGCCGCTGTCAGCGTTTGACAGCGGCATTTAACTAGTTAATAGCGGCAGGGGGATCACGATTCCACCTGCTGCTATTGCACGCACATGTCAGCTGTACAAAACAGCTGACATGTCGCGACGATGTGGGCTCAGCGCCGGAGCCCACATCAAAGGGGGAGACACGACATGCGCAGTACTAGTACAGCGCATGTCGTGAAGGGGTTAAAGTTTGCAACAAGCCACCTGGGAGACACACCAAACATGTGGAAGAAGGTGCTCTGGTCAGATGAAACCAAAATCGAACTTTTTGGCAACAATGCCAAACGATATGTTTGGCGTAAAGGCAACACAGCTCATCACCCTGAACACACCATCCCCACTGTCAAACATGATGGTGGCAGCATCATGGTTTGGGCCTGCTTTTCTTCAGCAGGGACAGGGAAGATGGTTACAATTGATGGGAAGATGGATGGAGCAAAAACAGGACCATTCTTGAAGAAAACCTGTTGGGAGTCTGCAAAAGACCTGAGACTGGGACAGAGATTTGTCTTCCAGCAAGACAATGATCCCAAACATAAAGCAAAATCTACAATGGAATGGTTCACAAATAAATGTATCCAGGTGTTAGAATGGCCAAGTCAAAGTCCAGACCTCAATCCAATTGAGAATCTGTGGAAAGAGCTGAAAACTGCTGTACACAACCGATCTCCATCAAACCTCACTGAGCTCGAGCTGTTTGCCAAGGAAGAATGGGCAAGAATTTCAGTCTCTCGATGTACAAAACTGATAGAGACATACCCCAAGTGACTTGCAGCTGTAATCGCAGCAAAAGGTGGCGCAACAAAGTATTAAGTTAAAGGGGCCGAATAATATTGCACGCCCCACTTTTCAGTTTTTGAATTTTCACAAAAATGTAAAATAACCTATAAATTTCACTCACCTTCACAATTTTGTTGCACTTGTTGTTGATTCTTCACCAAAAATTTACATTTGGTATCATTGTTTGAAGCATGATCTGTGGGAAAAGGTTGAAAAGTTCCAGGGAGCCGAATACTTTCACAAGGCACTGTACTTTCTACCATCATGCATTACTTCAACCCAGTCATCAGCCAGTAACTTACATTGAAAAGCTGAAGTAACGTACGTTACAAATTGGCCAATTCATGTGTACCCTCCGTAGGAAACAGGCCAAGGCAAAAATACAGCTTCCATGATGAAGGACAATTTAAAATTTACTTTGGTCCCCAAGGAAGCAATCCGGCAATTTTACCTTAGATTCAGCATCAAACTTTGGTAGAAACGAACCCCCAGTAACAATGGAGAGTGTCACTTGCTGCTGTTTGATGGCCACCACCTTCAAGGATAGGGATCGTAGGTGCATGGCCAAGACTTCCATAATGTCCTTAAAAACATCTTTGCTCACACAAAAATGGATTAGGCTGGTGATAATATTATGCACACTTGCTAGTAAACACAGGGATAAAGGATCTTACTATGATAAAACTGGCACATGAATGTGATCTGTGGCAAGAAGGTTTGCTGTGTCTGTCAGCATAGTGTCCAGAGGCTGGAGGCGCTACCAGGAGACAGGCCAGTACACTAGGAGACGTGGAGGGGGCCGTAGGAGGGCAACAACCCAGCAGCAGGACTGCTACCTCAGCCTTTGTGCAAGGAGGAACAAGAGGAGCACTGCCAGAGCCCTGCAAAATGACCTCCAGTAGGCCACAAATGTGCATGTGTCTTTACAGACGGTTAGAAACCAACTCCATGAGGATGGTTTGAATGCCCGTCGTCAACAGATGGAACTTGTGCTCACAGCCCAACACTGTGCAGGACACTTGGCATTTGGCACAGAACACCAGGATTGGCAAATTCACCAATGGCGCCCTGTGCTCTTCACAGATGAAAGCAGGTTCACACTGAGCACATGTGACAGAGTCTGGAGACGCCGTGGAGAGCAATGTGCTGCCTGCAACATCCTTCAGCATGACTGGTTTGGCAGTGGGTCAGTAATGGTGTGGGGTGGCATTTCTTTTGACAGCCTCACAGCTTTCCATGTGCTCACCAGATGTAGCCTGACTGCCATTAGGTACCGAGATGAGATCCTCAGACCCCTTGTGAGACCATATGCTGGTGCAGTTGGCCCTGGGTTCCTTCTAATACACGACAATGCCAGACCTCATGTAGCTGGAGTGTGTCAGCAGTTCCTTCAAGATGAAGGTATTGAAGCTGTGGTATGGCTTTCCCGTTCCCCAGACCTGAATCAGATTGAACACATCTGGGACATCATGTCTCGCATCATCCACCAACGTCACGTTGCACCACAGACTATCCAGGAGTTGACAGATGCTTTAGTCCAGGTCTGGGAGGAGATCCCTCAGGAGACCATCCGCCGCTTCATCAGGAGCATACCCAGGCATTGTAGGGAGGTCATACAGGCACATGGAGGCAACACACACACAACTGAACATCATTTCCTTGTTTCGAGGCATTTCCACTGAAGTTGGATCAGTCTGTAATTTGATTTTCCACTTTGATTTTGAGTATCATTCCAAATCCAGACCTACATGGGATATTCATTTTGATTTACATTGATCATTTTTATGTTTTATTGTTCTCAACACACTCCTTTGTAATGAATAAAGATTTGCAACTTTAATATTTAATTCAGTGATATCTAGGATGTGCCAATTTAGTGTTCCCTTTATTTTTTTGAGCAGTGTATATAGCCTCACTAATTAGGATGGCCATATGTTGCCAGGTAGGAATGTGGTGGGGGGCAGGGGAAGCCAATAAGAACTCATAGGAGTGGTACAGAAGGGAGTAGGCTCCCATTCACAAAGTGAAAATTGGCACGGTTAAAGGAAATGAATAAAATCTAAATGTTTATTAAATTTATTAAGTGTGGTCATGAATATTACTCTTTAATTAATCTATAAGAGTATGTGTCCACGGGCCGGATTACATCCGGATTAGCTGCGGATTGAACGCTGCGCACAACCGCAGCGTTCAACCCACAGCGTCCAAATGTTACAGCATAGTGGAGGGGATTTTATGAAATCCCGTCTCCAATATGCGTGCGAACACGCATCCGGCGGCCCTGTGTTTCCAGACATGCAGCACGTATTTTTAGAATGCAGCATGTCTGTTTACCTTGCGGCGACGCTCCGTCTCTGCAAGGTAAATATCAGGGTCCTATGTATAGGGTGCGGCGATTCCGGTTGCGTACAATGAACACATCCAGAATCACCGCGCGTAGAGAAGGGGGCGGCACTTTGGGCGGAGTGGGTTTTCCTCTCCATCCAAAGCGCCGTCAATCCGGACAGTGGACACGCACCCTAAATGTACTTTTATGTGTTCTAATAAAAATGTGTTTTTGTATTTTTATTATTTTTTGTTATTCACATTCAACTGGGATGGTAAAATGAGATCGCAAAAAGGGAAAAGGAGGGAGGGGGAGTTTAATACTCGCTGAGAACAGGCATTAAATACATCTAAGATCATTGTATATCATTGTGGGCACAAACTACGTTGCACTGTCAGAGAAGGTACTTACTAACTATTGGGCTATATTACACAGATGTTAGCATGGTAATATACAATTATATCTGCTATTATTTGTCTGCTGACAGGACAGCACACAGAGCCTGTGTTACTACCAGCAGCTTCACTTTATCAGGTCTTAGTAAGCACCAGTGTGTTTTCTCCTGTTCTTTTAAAATGTTTTTAAAAATAAAAACTATGGGACTAATACTGCAACTTGTTTATTCCACACAAATAGCGTAAAGCACTCTAAATAGAGACACCATTTTTGCACAACCCAAAATTGCGTAAAAATGTTGTGGCTTTTGGCATTTTTACGTGAATGAAGATACTGCATATACTGGAGTATAAGCTGACCCGAGTATAAGCCTAGGCACCTAATTTTGTCACGAAAAACTGGGAAAACGTATTGACTCGAGTATAAGCCAGGTATGCATTGTCCCCTAATCCCTATCCTTGTGTGCATGGCTCCTCATCCCTATCCTTGTATGCATGGCCCCTTTTCCCCGTCCTTTTCTGCATGGCTCCTCATCCCTATCCTTGTATGCATGGCTCTTTATCCCCTTGCTTGTCTGCATGGCTCCTCATCTCTGTCCTGGTATGCATGGCTCATTAGCCCCATCCTTGTCTGAAGTGCTCCTCATCCATATCCTTGAATGCATGGCTGTTGTGGATTCTGTTTGCGGGCTCCCTCTGGTGGTTGCTGCTGGTACTGGGTGACTTTGGTGGGTTGCGGCCTTTGGTTTCCATCTGTCCATCAGAGGCTGGGTGTTTCCTATTTTACCTGGCCTTTCTGTCATTTCCCTTGCCGGCTATCAATGTGTTCAGATGTGCTCTGTTTGGTTCCTGCCTACCTGCTCCCAGATCTTTCAGGATAAGCTAAGTGCTGATTTTCAGTTGTTTGGTTTTTTGTCCAGCTTGCTTAGAATGTCTCTTGTTAGCTGGTTGCTCTAGTGGACTGAGGTTCTCCCCATGTGCCATGAGTTGGCACATGGGTTCTTGTAATCTCAGGATGGTTTTTTTGATTAGGGTTTTTTGCTGACCGCTCAGTCCCCTTTTGTGTCATTCTGCTTTCTAGTTTTCAGCGGGCCTCTATTTGCTAAAACTATATACATCATCTCTATGTGTGTGCCTTCCTCTCATTTCACCGTCAATACATGTGGGGGGCAACTATACCTTTGTACCTTTGGGGTTAATTCCTCTGGAGGCAAGTGAGGTCTTTGTTTTCTCTGCAGTACTAGTTAGCTCTTAGGCTGGTGCATGGCGTCTAGAACCAACGTAGGCACGCTCCCTGGCTATCTCTAGTTGCGTTTGTCGGGCGTAGGGCAGCGGTCAGCCCAGGTTCCATCACCCTAGAGCTCGTCCGATATTTATTATTACTTTGCTTATCTTGTGCTATCCCTAGCCATTGGGGATTCATGACAGTATAGCCGGACCACAAAGTGTTAATTGTTTGGGCTGAAGCAGGAGAAAAAGAAGTGTTCAAGGAAATTTTTTTTTTTTTTTTTTCCTTCAGAGTTTTGCTGCCTAGCCCTTAATTGCTGTCTAGCTGCTTCTTACCTCCTCTTAACCCTTGAATGGCTCTGATCTTAGCTGTTTATCATGGATGTCCAGAGTTTGGCTTCCAGCCTGAGTAATCTCGCGGCAAAGGTTCAAAACATACAGGATTTCGTTGTTCACACTCCCATGTCTGAACCTAGAATTCCTATTCCAGAGTTTTTTTTCTGGAGATAGATCTACCTTCCTGAATTTCAGGAACAATTGTAAATTGTTTCTCTCTTTGAAATCTCGCTCCTCTGGAGACCCTGCTCAACAGGTCAAGATTGTTATATCGTTCCTACGGGGCGACCCTCAGAATTGGGCATTTGCATTGGCACCAGGGGATCCTGCATTGCTCAGTGTGGATGCGTTTTTTCTGGCATTGGGATTGCTCTATGAGGAACCTAACCTAGAGATTCAGGCTGAAAAGGCTTTATTAGCCCTCTCTCAGGGGCATGATGAAGCGGAAATATATTGTCAGAAATTTCGGAAATGGTCGGTGCTTACTCAGTGGAATGAGTGCGCCCTGGCTGCAAACTTCAGAAATGGTCTTTCTGAGGCCATTAAGGATATTATGGTGGGGTTCCCTGCGCCTACAGGTCTGAATGAGTCTATGGCTATGGCCATTCAGATTGATCGGCGTTTACGGGAGCGCAAACCCGTGCACCAGTTGGCGGTGTCTTCTGAACAGGCACCTGAGACTATGCAATGTGATAGAATTCAGTCCAGAAGTGAACGGCAAAATTATAGGCGGAAAAATGGTTTGTGTTTTTATTGTGGTGATTCAGCTCATGTTATATCAGCATGCTCTAAACGCACAAAAAGGGTTGATAAATCTTTTGCCATTGATACTCTGCAGTCTAAGTTCATTTTGTCTGTGACTTTGATTTTTTCACTGTCTTCCATTTCCGTCGATGCCTATGTGGATTCAGGCGCTGCCCTGAGTCTTATGGATTGGTCATTTGCTAAACGCTGCAGTTTTAGTCTAGAGCCTCTGGAAGTTCCTATTCCTCTGAAGGGAATTGATTCTACACCACTGGCTATGAATAAACCGCAGTATTGGACACAAGTGACCATGCGCATGACTCCCGTTCATCAGGAGGTGATTCGCTTCCTTGTACTGTATAATTTACATGATGTACTAGTGCTTGGTCTGCCATGGTTACAAACTCATAATCCTGTCCTGGACTGGAAAACAATGTCTGTGCTAAGTTGGGGATGTCAGGGGGTTCATAATGATGCACCTCCGATTTCTATCGCTTCATCCACTCCTTCAGAGATCCCTGCGTTTTTGTCGGATTATAGAGATGTTTTTGAGGAGCCTAAGCTCAATTCGCTCCCTCCTCATAGAGAGTGTGACTGTGCTATAGAATTGATTCCTGGCAGTAAGTTCCCTAAGGGTCGTTTATTTAATCTGTCACTGCCAGAGCATACTGCTATGCGGAATTATATTAAGGAGTCCTTGGAAAAGGGACATATTCGTCCATCTTCGTCCCCTCTGGGAGCAGGTTTTTTTTTCGTGGCAAAAAAAGATGGTTCCCTGAGGCCTTGTATAGATTATCGCCTTCTGAATAAGATTACAGTCAAATACCAGTATCCATTGCCATTATTTACTGATTTGTTTGCTCGCATTAAGGGGGCTAGGTGGTTCACTAAAATAGATCTTCGTGGTGCGTATAATCTGGTGCGGATAAAACAGGGTGATGAGTGGAAAACCGCATTTAATACGCCTGAGGGCCATTTTGAGTATTTGGTAATGCCTTTTGGACTCTCCAATGCTCCGTCAGTCTTTCAGTCCTTTATGCACAATATTTTCCGTGAATATCTGGATAAGTTTATGATTGTGTATTTGGATGATATTTTGGTGTTTTCTGATGACTGGGAGTCTCATGTTCTACAGGTCAGGAAGGTGTTTCAGGTTTTGCGGGCCAATTCTCTGTTTGTGAAGGGCTCAAAGTGTCTCTTCGGAGTCCAGAAGATTTCTTTTTTGGGGTACATTTTTTCTCCTTCTACTATTGAGATGGATCCCGTTAAGGTTCAGGCTATTTGTGACTGGACACAACCTACATCTGTTAAGAGCCTTCAGAAGTTCTTGGGGTTTGCTAATTTTTATCGTCGGTTCATTGCTAATTTTTCCAGTATTGTTAAACCTTTGACTGATTTGACTAAAAAGGGTGCTGATGTTGCTGATTGGTCTCCTGCGGCCGTGGAGGCCTTTCGGGAACTTAAGCGCCGGTTTTCTTCTGCTCCTGTGTTGTGTCAACCAGATGTTTCACTTCCTTTTCAGGTGGAGGTTGATGCTTCCGAGATTGGAGCAGGGGCGGTTTTGTCACAGAGAAGTTCTAATGGCTCGGTGATGAAGCCATGTGCTTTCTTCTCTAGAAAATTCTCGCCCGCCGAGCGCAATTATGATGTGGGTAATCGGGAGCTTTTGGCCATGAAGTGGGCATTTGAGGAGTGGCATCATTGGCTTGAGGGTGCTAAACATCGCGTGGTGGTCTTGACTGATCACAAGAATCTCATTTACCTTGAGTCTGCCAGGCGTTTGAATCCTAGACAGGCTCGTTGGTCGTTATTTTTTTCTCGTTTCAATTTCGTGGTTTCATACCTGCCAGGTTCAAAGAATGTGAAGGCAGATGCTCTTTCCAGGAGTTTTGTGCCTGACTCTCCTGGAGACACTGGGCCTGATGGTATCCTTAGGGATGGGGTAATATTGTCCGATGTATCCCCAGACTTGCGACGCGCATTGCAGGAGTTTCAGGTGGATAAACCGGATCGATGTCCACCGGAAAGACTGTTTGTTCCGGATGATTGGACCAGTAGAGTCATCTCCGAGGTCCATTCTTCTGTGTTGGCTGGTCATCCTGGAATATTTGGTACAAGAGACTTGGTGGCCAGGTCTTTTTGGTGGCCTTCCTTGTCTAGGGATGTGCGTACCTTTGTGCAGTCTTGTGAAGTGTGTGCTCGAGCTAAGCCTTGCTGTTCACGGGCTAGTGGGTTGTTGTTATCCTTGCCCATCCCGAAGAGGCCTTGGACGCACATTTCCATGGATTTTATTTCTGATCTCCCGGTTTCACAGAAAATGTCCGTTATCTGGGTTGTGTGTGACCGCTTTTCTAAGATGGTTCATTTGGTGCCCTTGCCTAAGTTGCCCTCCTCCTCTGAGTTGGTTCCTTTGTTTTTTCAGAACGTGGTTCGTTTGCATGGGATTCCGGAGAATATCGTTTCTGACAGGGGATCCCAGTTTGTGTCTAGATTTTGGCGGACGTTTTGTGCCAAGATGGGCATTGATTTGTCTTTCTCGTCTGCATTCCATCCTCAGACGAATGGCCAGACGGAGCGAACTAATCAGACCTTGGAAACTTATTTGAGGTGTTTTGTTTCTGCTGATCAGGATGACTGGGTTGCTTTTTTGCCACTGGCCGAATTTGCTCTTAATAATCGGGCTAGTTCGGCCACGTTGGTCTCTCCTTTTTTTTGTAATTCGGGGTTTCATCCTCGTTTTTCCTCTGGTCAGGTGGAGTCTTCGGATTGTCCTGGAGTGGACGTGGTGGTGGACAGGCTGCGTCGCATTTGGAATCAGGTGGTGGACAATTTGAAGTTATCTCAGGAGAAGACTCAGCAGTTTGCTAATCGCCGTCGCCGCGTGGGTCCCCGACTTCTTGTTGGGGACTTGGTGTGGTTGTCTTCTCGTTTTGTCCCTATGAAGGTCTCTTCTCCTAAGTTCAAGCCTCGGTTCATCGGTCCTTATAGGATCTCGGAGATTCTTAACCCTGTATCTTTCCGTTTGGATCTCCCAGCATCGTTCGCTATTCATAATGTGTTCCATCGGTCGTTGTTGCGGAGGTATGAGGTGCCTGTTGTTCCTTCGGTCGAGCCTCCTGCTCCGGTGCTGGTGGAGGGAGAATTGGAGTATGTTGTTGAAAAGATCTTGGATTCTCGTGTTTCCAGACGCAAACTCCAGTATTTGGTTAAGTGGAAGGGTTATGGTCAGGAGGACAATTCCTGGGTGGTCGCCTCCGATGTTCATGCGACTGATTTGGTCCGCGCCTTCCATAGAGCTCACCCTGATCGCCCTGGGGGTTCTCGTGAGGGTTCGGTGACCCCTCCTCAAGGGGGGGGTACTGTTGTGGATTCTGTTTGCGGGCTCCCTCTGGTGGTTGCTGCTGGTACTGGGTGACTTTGGTGGGTTGCGGCCTTTGGTTTCCATCTGTCCATCAGAGGCTGGGTGTTTCCTATTTTACCTGGCCTTTCTGTCATTTCCCTTGCCGGCTATCAATGTGTTCAGATGTGCTCTGTTTGGTTCCTGCCTACCTGCTCCCAGATCTTTCAGGATAAGCTAAGTGCTGATTTTCAGTTGTTTGGTTTTTTGTCCAGCTTGCTTAGAATGTCTCTTGTTAGCTGGTTGCTCTAGTGGACTGAGGTTCTCCCCATGTGCCATGAGTTGGCACATGGGTTCTTGTAATCTCAGGATGGTTTTTTTGATTAGGGTTTTTTGCTGACCGCTCAGTCCCCTTTTGTGTCATTCTGCTTTCTAGTTTTCAGCGGGCCTCTATTTGCTAAAACTATATACATCATCTCTGTGTGTGCCTTCCTCTCATTTCACCGTCAATACATGTGGGGGGCAACTATACCTTTGTACCTTTGGGGTTAATTCCTCTGGAGGCAAGTGAGGTCTTTGTTTTCTCTGCAGTACTAGTTAGCTCTTAGGCTGGTGCGTGGCGTCTAGAACCAACGTAGGCACGCTCCCTGGCTATCTCTAGTTGCGTTTGTCAGGCGTAGGGCAGCGGTCAGCCCAGGTTCCATCACCCTAGAGCTCGTCCGATATTTATTATTACTTTGCTTATCTTGTGCTATCCCTAGCCATTGGGGATTCATGACACATGGCCCCCCATAAGAAAAGCATAAAAAAAAACAAAAAAACTCCTATTTACCTTCCCTGCACGCCCTCACAGCATCCTGTTCTGGCTTCCAGCAGCTCCTGCGGCCAAGCGATCACATGACCCCGCTCATTAAGGTAATGAATATTCACCTCTCTCCACTCACCCGGGACACGTGATCGCCTGGCCGCAGGAGCTGTGCAGGATGTAGAGACGATTTTGACTACATGGGTGTTTTCCAGAAACAAGCAGCAGTGGATATTGCTGAGTGAAAATTGCAAACTGCCTTTGTAGTGACCAGTACATTATGCCCAGCTCATGCTTATGGAGACACGCACCTGTAACACCTGTAAATTAGGCGGGCTCTCATCACTACAGCAGTGCCAAACATGTGGGCTCTAAATGTCGTTTAGGCACACTGGGGCTCAGAAGGGAAGGGGGGTATTTGGATTTAAGGGCGGAGAATTTGCTGAATTTCTTTTGGGGGGGCGAGGAGCCATTTTGCTTTTCCATAGCATTTGTGCTACCAGTAATGTGGAAGCCCCTATAATTCCGTTAACAGTTGACGGACCTGAGAGATGGCTTGCTTTTTTGGGGATTGAGTTGAAGATTTTATTGGGACCATTTTACATAACATTTATGATCACATTTATCCGACACTGAGCACTTACATCAGGGTTTCCATCTAAATCTCCAAGTGTTGTGACAGATGAAACCCATGATGGATCCGTTCACTATAATTGTGTCACGCTCACGCCCTGACTGTTGGGCGTGAGCTCGGGGGTTTGTGGCCCCACTGTGCCACAAACCAGACTACCCTGGAAGGGGCGTAACTATGACAGCTGCCTGGGTTTTCACTGGAGCCTCTGATGGTGATGTCAGGCTTGTGCAGCAGGCAGCTGCCAGGTGCTACTCCAGGGTGGTGTCTGGCTGTGGCTGCTGATCCCACTTGGGAGACAGGAACACCAGGATTGGTGCGGGCATCAGGCAGGACTGGCAGAAGAGCACGGCTGAAACTCAGACGAGTAGGCTGGCACAGCTGAGACACAGGGCTGGCAGAGACACGGCAGAGAACACAGGGCTGGCAGAGACACGGCAGAGAACACAGGGCTGGCAGGAACACAGGACTGGCAGGGACGCAGGACTGACAGGAACACTGGATTGGAAGGCACGGCAGAGAACACAGGACTGGTTGATGTGGTTTATGAAGGAACAGGTAGGGACCTGTTCACACTGGAGGTGCAGGAAAGGAAACAAGCAGAAAGGAATGAGGTATGAAGGAACAGGTTGGGACCTGTTCACACAGGAGATGTAGGTACGGAAACAAGCCAGAAGGAAAGGAGAATGAAGGAACAGGTTGGGACCTGTTCACACAGGAAGAGAACCGCAAGGCTGCGGATAGGAAAGGTAGAGTAGCAAGAGATAGTGTAGCAACAAAAGCGAAGCAGAGCAGGACCACAAGGAATACGGAGAGGAGCTGCAGCGAGAGGTTTCTGCAGCAAAGCAGAGCGGAGCCACAAGGAATGTGGAGAGGAGCTGCAGCAAGGGATAACTGCAGCAGCAGAAGATAAGCAGAGTAGAAAGGAGCAGAACCGCAGGAGTGCGGAGCAGAGGTAAAGCCACAAAGGTACAGAGCAGGCAGAGCCGCAAGAGTGCGGAGTGTAAGCAGACTGAGAACACGAGGAAAGACACAGCAGGGAAGGAAGCCACAGACAAGGAGACCGAGATAAGACTAAGTTCAGACAAGGAAATGGAACAAGACAAAAAACAAGGACAAAGACACAGGGACCAGGATATTCTGCCTCCTGGAGGGCGGACAACAAGATCAAGGCAATAGCACAGAGAAAAGCCTCCAGAGAGGGAGTAAAGGTACCTTCACACGAAGCGACGCTGCAGCGATAGCGACAACGATGTCGATCGCTGCAGCGTCGCTGTTTGGTCGCTGGAGAGCTGTCACACAGACCGCTCTCCAGCGATCAACTATGCCGAGGTCCCCTGGTAACCAGGGTAAACATCGGGTAACTAAGCGCAGGGCCGCGCTTAGTAACCCGATGTTTACCCTGGTTACCAGCGTAAAATCTAAAAAAAACAAACAGCACATACTTACATTCACGTCCCCCTGCGTCCACTTCCTGACTGACTGAGCGCCGTACAGTGAGAGCAGAGCGGTGACGTCACCGCTGTGCTGCTTTCACTTTCACTTTGCGGCGCTGAGTCAGAGGAGGAAGCAGACTGCAGGGGACGCAATGTGAGTATGTGCTGTTTGTTTTTTTTACATTTTACGCTAGTAACCAGGGTAAACATCGGGTAACTAAGCGCGGCCCTGCGCTTAGTAACCCGATGTTTACCCTGGTTACCAGTGTAAAATATCGCTGGTATCGTTGCTTTTGCTTTCAAACACAACGATACACAGCGATCGGACGACCAAATAAAGTTCTGGACTTTATTCAGCGACCAGCGACATCACAGCAGGATCCTGATCGCTGCTGCGTGTCAAACGAAACGATATCGCTAGCGAGGACGCTGCAACGTCACGGATTGCTAGCGATATCGTTATAATGTCGTTTCGTGTGAAGGTACCTTAACACAGAGCAAGGCCTGGCAAACTCAGAAGCTAAACACTGAGCAAACACATTGCACAGGCCCAGACCACTGGGTGGAGCTGCACTAAATACTGGAGGCCTCCTGGCAATTGGTCAGGAACAGATTAGACAGAGGCACCTGATTCCTATAAGAACCAGAGAGTTCAGGCGCCGCCCCCCTATACACACAGCCATGAAGCATGCAGAGAGCAGAGATGCAGAGACGCTGGCATGAAACAGAAACCACATCATGACCTGGAGCAGTGGGTAAGATAGTGTGAGAGATGCGAGGCCATGCCGTGATGCCAGCAGAGTTGTTACAAATTGCAGAGGTACTCTGGCATCTGTTCAGCAGTGTCCTTCTTTTCAGAAGTGCACAGAAGTGTGGCCAATAGCACTTTTATGCAACCCTAAAAAGACGAACACCGCCGGATCACAGGTCCTGTGGCGCCCACAGTGCCTCCATCTGCCTCATTATAGGGAATCTTCCGTCGGGGGTTCTATCTGAAACACATATTTCAGAGATTTACATGGATCCAAGAAGTATCGTTGGGCTATTATCCTAAGTCATGTGACAAGGCTCGTTAAAGGGTCGACATTGACTGTTAGGATTGCTACTTCCAATAGGTGGCACTAGAGTTCTAGTCCTCTTCCTCTCTGAAGAATTTGCAGAGATTTACATGGAAACCCCGGTGTAAGCACTCCACACAGAGCGCAGGATAAATGTGCGCCGAGCCTTACTGCGATCTTTGGGAGGCAGAATGAAAAAATCAACATCATGTGAAGAATTGGTTTTATTTATTTATTATGCCATTCCTTGTGCAGTATAATTTATATGGTGACTTTATTCTTCGGGTCGGTGCGATTACTGCGATACCAGATTTATATTTGGCTTTTGTCACACACTAAAAGACGCTTTTTATTGCGAAAACTAGTTTTTGCATCACCATATTTTGAGAGCTATAATTTTTCCATATTTCGGCCGACAGTCATGTGACGGCTTGTTTTTTTGCGGGACGAGCTGACCTTTTATTTTTACCATTTTCGTGTACATAACATTTTTTGATCGTTTTCTGTTCTGAATTTGGGAGACAGAATGAACAGAATTGCTTTTTTTTTTTTAATACCGTTCTGCGTGTGGTAAAATTGGTAAGGCAGATTTATTATTCGATACCCAATTTATATAGTTTTTTTTTATATATTTTGGCACTTTTACACATTAAAAATTATTTTATAGGAAAAATAATAATTTCTGCATTGTTTTATGCAGAGAGCTATAACTTTTTTATTTGTCAGGCTGATGGCTTGTTTTTTTATGGGACAAGATGACGTTTTCAGCGGTACCATTTTTATTTACATTCATCTTTTTGATCACATTTTTTGGCACTTTTTGTTGGGCACTGATGATAGAGCATTGTTTTTTGGCTTTTTTTTATTTTTTACAGTGTTAACTAGTGGGACAGTTTTATAGAGCTGGTTGTTACGGATGCGGCGATACCAAATAAGTGTACTTTTTTGTTTATTTTTTTATTTATATAAAGAAATGTATTTATTTATTATATATAGAAATGTATTTATTATAAAGACCTTTCTGATGATCTTTTTAATCATAGACCTGAGACAGGGACAAGGGGGCATCCTCTACGTCTGGAGGAAAGAAGGTTTAAGCATAATAACAGACGTGGATTCTTTACTGTAAGAGCAGTGAGACTATGGAACTCTCTGCCGTATGATGTTGTAATGAGTGATTCATTAATTAAATTTAAGAGGGGACTGGATACCTTTCTGGAAAAGTATAATGTTACAGGGTATATACACTAGATTCCTTGATAAGGCGTTGATCCAGGGAACTAGTCTGATTGCCGTATGTGGAGTCGGGAAGGAATTTTTTTCCCCATGGTGGAGCTTACTCTTTGCCACATGGGGTTTTTTTGCCTTCCCCTGGATCAACATGTTAGGGCATGTTAGGTTAGGCTATGGGTTGAACTAGATGGACTTACAGTCTTCCTTCAACCTTAATAACTATTGGAAAAAATTGTATTTAGTTATTTTTTCTTTAGTTGGGGTTTAGAAAAATATTTTTACACGTTTTAATTTTTTTTTTTTTTCAACTTTTTAACTTTGTCCCATCCTGGGACATCACTGTATAGTGTCAGAAGCTTCTGCACAGCACGGCGGAGTATCACATCATCTGACAGGCAAGGAAGGAGGCATCTCAGCGCCTGCACTCAGTAGGCGCTCACAAACCACCTTCCCTGAAAGACCCCACGGCCATCTTGCGGCCGATTGTCTCCATGGAGACAATCAGGACAACAAAATCAAATTGCAATGTCCTGATGGAAGTGTGCAGAGAATGGGTTCCATGTTCGTCTTTCACTACTGACACCGACATCAGAGGGGTTAAATGCACGCGATCGGTGTTAGCACCGATCATGGGCGTTGCTGTGGGGTGTCAGCTCTCACACAGAGCTGACACCTGCATCCTATCGCCGTGGCTCTCAGCGTGAGACCGTGAGATTGTGCCGCCTTACATGTACTGCTGTTTGCGGGAACGCAGCTCATGCAGAGCAGTACATGTACCCCTCATGTCAGGAAGGGGTTAATAAAATCACTGTCTCATCTGCTGCAGTTCTATCAGTTATCTATTTTTCATCAAAACTACAATGAGCTACCAAGTAAGTGACACCTCAATGAAATCTCGGTCTCTGTCTCTACATTACAATATTCGTCACTCACATTAGGTGGCAAAAACAGGGTGACAGAATCTCTTTAAGGCATCTTAACATCCATCACCAGTAGATTACTTTTTGATACCACTCTATGCAATTAGTAATATACCAGTATGTAAATTTGCCTCGACCTAGAAATGCAGACAGACTTTGCTTCCACCATGCTTTTTTTTCATGTTTTTATTGCTACAGTTTTTAAAAATTGAGACAAAATTGCAGTGTTTTTTTTTTCATGATTGCGGAAAACCGCAGGTAATAAAAACGCTGTAGATGCAACATCCTGCAAATGAGTTTGATAGTGCACTGATATTAATTGATTATATCTAAGCTTAACATGCATGGCATTTTTTTCTCATAAGAGCCTTCTGATGGCCCCAATATTTGCCCCTTAACTGAATAATACGTTTCTTACCCACCCATCCTGTGGATATGTCATAAGTGCTATTGTTAGAAATACCACTTGACTGTAAACTAGTATGGGAATAAGTTATCACTGCCAATAAAAATTCAGTTTTTTTCTCAACTAGTATGTGAATAGGTTGTTCTTGGAGATTTTTGTCAGGATGGCAAGTCTGCATTTAGCAAGTTCTTTTTATATAATGTTGTGATGTCTTTCAAGCATTTCAAATGTCAGCTGTTTGCAGGAAGCAAATCATATCATATATGGTCAGATGTTTAGAGATCTGAGTATGTCACCTTTATTTATAGTTCACCTCTTACAGAGTTAATCTCATGGTGTTGCTGCATTGTACATATGTATCAGTTATTAAAATATATACCGTATATTACACTAAATCAAATGCCAAAACATTCTGCCATTTAGTATTTTTGTTTGAAATGAACAGTAGCACATGAGCAGATCAGTATACATAAGTGAAAATGGATTAACTGCTTATAAAATCTATACTTATTTTGGGTAAATAAAGATATGTCAGTGAAAAATTACAAAATTATTGTGTAAACATTAGCCTGAGGCTTACATATGCACGTTTTATAGCAGTTTTAATATTTTTGTTTTTTATTTTTAGCCTAAGGCAGGAGTGGATATAAAAGAGAGAACTATCCGTTTTCCTGTGTGCGTTTGCTTCTTTTTGGTCCTACTCTTGTGTTTAGCTTAACAAAAGCTTGATTTTAATAAGAATAAGTTTAGATTTTGTTAGGGGTTTAACCCCTTACTTCCACAGTCCATTTTTTATTTTACCTTTGCATTTTTTCCTACCTTTCTTCCAAGAGCCACAACTTTTATTATTTCACCATCAACATAGTCATCTGAGGGCTTGTTTCTTTGCACGACCAGTTGTAGTTTTGATTGATATACGTATTGCTAGACAGCATACTCAGAAAAGGAGAAAAAAATCACAAGTAGGATAGAATGGTGAGGAGAAAAATAATTCTACAATTATTATTATTTTTTTTTTTGGGGGGGGGTTGTTTTTACAACATTCATTGTATGGTAAAAGTGATCCATTGAAGGAGCTATGTAAATGCTTGTTTTTTGGCGCCCCAAGTTGACGTTTTTAATGATAGCAGTATGGGATACATAGTACTATAAGTTTTGTTGCACTTTTTTTTTGGAGGGAAGTGTGACCGAAAAACCACAATTCTAGCATTTTTTTGTTTTTTATTTTCTCTGTCATCTACGGTATGGGTTAGCTAATTTTATAGTTTGACTGCAATTTTACAGATTTGGTGATGCCAAATATGTTCATTGTTTTTTTCCATTTCTTTATTTTTTATTCATGTAAAAAGAGGTGATTTGGTGCAATTTTTTGAGGTGAAGGACTTATAAAGGAAGAACCTATACTTTTTATTTCTGCTTTCACCACATTTTATTTCTACAATTAAGCATTCTGATCAACTAATATGTTCCCACGCTGCACAGAAATATGTTCTCTATTTACAAGTTTTTGCCATAATTTCAGATCTGTTAAGTTTTAACAGGGAATGGTTTACAGTAGTTTACAGTGATTTTATTGCAGATACAGAAGGCAACTTTGTAAGTAGCAAAAACCTGGTTACAGAATCCCTTTAAAGGGAACCTGTCACCTCCAAAATGGAAGTTGAGCTAAGCCCACCGGCATCAGGTGCTTATCTACAGCATTCTGGAATGCTGTAGATAAGCCCCCGATGTATCCTGAAAGATGAGAAAAAGAGGTTAGATTATACTCACCCAGGGGTCGTTCCCGCTGTGGTCCGGTCCGATGGGTGTCGCGGTCCAGTCCAGCGCCTCCCATCTTCTTACGATGACGTCCTCTTCTTGTCTTCACGCTGTGGCTCTGGCGCAGGCGTACTTTGTCTGCCCTGTTGAGGGCAGAGCAAAGTACTGCTGTGCGCAGTCGCTGGGCCTCTCTGACCTTTCCCAGGCTGTAGATAATCCCCTGATGCCGGTGGGCTTAGCTCAACTTCCATTTTGGGGGTGACAGGTTCCCTTTAATATTTAGTGACAAATACTTGCATACTAGATTAGTTTATACATTGGATAAAACTGGATATACATTGTAGGTTAAAACCAAGGTTTTCAAGTAATAACTACTGCATTGTATGTAAGCATGTATAGAGTTTGTATATAGACTACCAAAAAATGTGTTTCTATGCATTCAAGGTAAAAATGTAGTTCTTTTTAGCAATGTTATTATCAGTCAAGGTGTAGTTTGAAACTTGGTTTGTAGCACGTTACAGAGATAGATCATCAATTTTGTTTTTCCATACACTATTTAGTATCCCATAGTGTTTCTCATATATTTATATATTTTCTTTCATTTCAGAAAGAAGAGGGCAGTGGAGAAAAGCGTCCAAGAGGACGTCCAAGAAAATGGGTTAGTATTGACTAATTTACTGTATATGTTCAAGCATTCATCTTCATAGATAATTTGGGAAAATTTGCTGAAATAAGCGTTCACCCAACAGGTATCTAATGTTTGTAACTCTTTTTTAAAATGTCATGTGGCAGTGCACTATTTACACAATTTTCATTTGCCACATTTTTCACTCCGGTGTATTTTGGTTCTTGTTTTCCAAGATGTTTAAGACAAAACCAGGAACATAAACACAGAAAAAGTATAGTAAAATGATTTGCACCTCTTCTGTGCTGTGTCCTAAATGCTGAAAAAAACTGATGCAAAACAATTACCAAAATACTGTCTGTACCCCGTCACCATTTTCAGAATCCACACAGCAATATAGTTCAATCCTCTAGTAGTGTTGGGGTAGGCAAAATCTTTCTAGGAAATAAACAGCAAAAAGACGTAATTAAGACTTAACATAATAAATACCGTATTTTGCGGATTAGAAAATGCGACGGATCATAAGGCGCACCCCAAATTTTGGGGTGGAGAATATATATTTTTTAAATTAAATGCTTGTGCGTCTTATAGTCCATTTTAACAGTAGCTTACCCAGGGATGGCGGCAGTGGAGTGGGTCACAAGAGGCAGGGTCACTGCTTCTGGAGGTCGGTGGTGGAGCGGGGTCACAGGAGGCAGGGTCCCTGCTTCAGGAGGCAGATAGTGGCAGGAGTGAGACGATGCCTGTGCTCTGAGAAGATGTCGGAGTCGGTGAGCGGAGTCCCCTTTTCTCATTGGTTTCCCTGCTGTGGGTTTAGGGAAAATGGCCGCCTCAGGTGGCACATACGCAGATTTTAGGACACCCCACCCATTTTGCTCCCAAATTTGAAGGAAAAAAGGTGTGTCTTATAATCTGAAAAAATACTGTATATTGTATTAAAATGTGTAGAGGCATACCTCCACAATATCCACACAATAAAAACTTATTCCACAGGATTGAGCAGACACAATGTACGCACAATTATCTAACAAAAATGAGGAATAAATAGTAATACTAGAATCCCCACAACAGAGGGTGACTACAGTATCAACAATCACACAATGGCAAAGAGTCCAGCAGTGTTATAGGTCCTCCCCACACTGAGTCTACAATATGTTTTAGACCCACCAATCAGGAAGCAAACCAAAATTATTGTTATCGATCCACATAATGTATACAGCAATGTCAAGTTATAACAGGGACCATGGATATATAAATAACATTCTGTATACAGCCTCAGGGTAATGACAAGTTATAACAGGGAACATGAATGTATAAATAAAAACAATGTATAGAGCCCCAGTGCAATTTGAGGACGTAACAGGGACCATAGATGCGTAAGAAAACCCCTCAAAATTTGATAATAGAACAAATGTCAGATAAATACATAGCCACAATCACAATAAAGCATAATATGATATATTACAAAAATGACTGAAAGTGTTGGCACCCTTGCAATTGTTCCAGAAAATAGAGAATTATTGGACAATATTTCACACAGAACCCCCAAAATGGACAAAATTGTTGGCACCTTTCCAAAATTGTGGGTAAACATCTTTGTTTATAGCATGTGATGCTCGTTCAATGGGCAATATGAAAATCACACCTGAAACCAGATAAAAGCAGAAGTTACCGTAACTCAATCTCTGCATTCTTTGTCTGTGTGTGACTCACTAAGCACATAGAACACAATGAGGAGAACTGTCTGAGCACTTGAGAACCAAAATTGTTGAAAAATATTAACAATCTAAACGTTACAAGTCCATCTCTAGAGCTCTTGATGTTCCTTTGTCCACGGTGCAGAACATAATCAAGACGTTTACAACCCATCTCACTGGATAATGAAGTTATAAAGAAATTGTCCTGCAGGCTCAGGGAGCACCAGTGTCACCACGATCTATCCATCCACATTTGAATTAAATAAAACACTATGGCAGTAAGTAAGCCAAAATTCTTTTGGGAAAGCTTCTTGTGGACAGATCAAGATACAGCCTTTTGGTAGAGCACATCATTGTGCTGTTCACTGAAAGTGGAATAAGACCTATAAAGAAAAGATCACAGTACCCTACAGTCAAATTTGGTGGAATTTCAAACCTGCTTTGGGGTTGATTTGCTGCGTCTGGCACTGGGTGCCTTGACGTGTGCATCCATCATGAAATCTGAAGATTACCAAAGGATTTTGGGTCGCAATGTATGGTAGTGCCCAGTGACAGAAAGCTGGGTTTGTGTCCTAGGTCATGGGTCTTCCAGCAGGACAATGACCCCAAACATACTTCAAGAAGCACCCAGAAATGGATGGAAACAAATGGCTGGATAGTTTTGAAGTGGACAGCAATGAGAGACCAGCTCTAAATTTCATTGAACACCTCTGGAGAGATCTTAAAATTGCTGTTGGGAGAAGGCCCCATTCAAATATGAGAGACCTGGTACAGTTTACAAAAGAGTGGTCCAAACTTCCAAGTGTTAGAAGCTTGTTGATGGTTATAGGAAGTGATTGATTGCAGTTATTTGATTGCACACCCTTTAAATAAATATTAAATTGACGGTGCCAGCAATGTTTGGGGTTTTGTGTGAAATTGTGTCCAATTACCCTTTTTTCTCAGTTTTTTTTGGATTGTCCCAATACACACAAAATAAATACACGTCTTTAACAGAACGTGTCTAATTGCAATAATTTTGTGGGAGAAATAGTTAATTTTCTGGAGTAACTTCAAAGGTTCCAACATTGTTGGCCATGACAGTATATAAATCTGATCAAATCCTGTAGTGGTTGTGTGACATAATCAGGGATCATCTCCGCAGAGTACCAGTGAGTCCATATCATGTGGCCCTTTAATTAAATGCTAACTCTGTCGTGCCCCCGCAGTGATTTCCAGCCTAACAAGGGCAGTACCCAAGTGTATAACTACAACTAAATAGACATAAGCCCCAGACATAAGCCTCCCTTGTCCTGATGTGTTGGAATGTGCAAGAGGCCCAGCAAAGGGATACAGTGCCAAATGGCACTTGCATTTGGGCAAGAGCTTGAAAAAGGATTGTATCCGAAACTTTGCCACGCCATTTGGGCAATAAACATCGCTTTTTTCTGGAAGTCTGCTGTTCTGTTTCCCCCTTTTTTTCTACTGTTGTATGGAGCCTCCTGAGATTGCTGGCTGGGGATGTGTGCACTCACAGAAAAGAAAAAATGTCTTTGGGGACCTATTTTATTAAAAAACTCACAGAAAAAATCCCCTGATATGATGCCTCCTTTCATATCAAGAGGGGACCTGCCCTGAGATGCTGAGGATTGTATCGGTTAGAACCTATCAACTATGAGAAGCTAAGTAACCCTTTTGCAACTTTTTTTTGCTCCTGATGAACCTCATGTATTTATTGAGGGGAAACGCGTCGAGTGTACAAGGGATATACTTATCAGTATATAGGTGACAGACATTTTGTGTTTCCAAGGGATTTGTCTGGGATTTCAACGGTTGATATGCGGATTGGTCTTAGGTTATATATCATCAAATCATTAATTAGTATCTTGTCTCATATATATGCATTGGAAATGAGTATCATATCAAGGGGATCTGGTGATAGATAAAACCGGATCTGGTATCCGAAATCATGTATCATCAAATCATACTGTGTCCTGTGTATATGCACTGTGAATGAGTATAATGCTAAGGGGATCCGGACATACATATATATAAGTAATCCTGAGGAACACTTTTTATACCTCAAAGCACTATAGCACCTTAATATATTTTTTGCCCTCAACCGCCTGATAAGGGACAGGTTAGAGGATAGCCGTCGAGGAGCGGGGGCTCCATTGGCGTACTGAAATAGGGTGTCAACCTCCGCTGACAGGTAGGGGCAGGATAGATGCAACCAGAGATCTGCCACCTTATCAATGTGGACTAAACAAATTATTGGGTTTTATGTATGATTAAGACAGTCTTATCCCATCTTATTAGGGCCTGTTAGGGGTAGGAGGGACAGTCGACGGTGAGCGGGGGCGCCATTTGCGCAGGTGTTAGGGTGCCAACCTCCCCTGGTAGGTAGGGTGCATATAGTGGAGTGCAGGGTTTAGGCACCACCCTGGTCTTTCCTATGGTATTGTCACGGGAGACCTAGGTGTGAACGAGCAGATAACCCGGGCCCCTGCGATTTCCCTGAAAGCTAGGGATACTCTGACTGACCCTCAACCCAGAGTTTACACTGATGGTGTGCATGTCTGGGGCTCCACCCTTGCCCTATCTCCTGTTCCAACCCTAGGCTGAAACTACCACCCAACCACCCAGTGAAAGGCCCTCTAACCAGCACCCACAGTAAGCACAGACAAGGGTAACGGAAAATATACACCACGCCGCAGTCACTCAGGAATACACTATAAATGTGCAGGGCAAAATAAACACAAATATAGGAAGGAGTAAATAAGACAAAGGAAAATACACCACCAGCAACGAATCTCCAACAACCAGCTCTCCACTCCTGGACCGAGATAACAACGCACAAGACAGAAGCTATAATCGGCGACGCCCAATGTTCAGGAGAACTATTTAAAGGCAGTGGGCATGGCCTAGCTACCAATCAGAGCACCAGGTAAATTAACCCCGGACCAGCTAGAAGAAATCTAGCCGACGCCAATGAGCGCATAGTGGTCAAAAGCGGAATTACCGCTGTCTGTCGAACGACCCGGTCTGAACAGCGTCCGACATGACAGGTATGTTGTTGTCATGGTGATGGTTTGTGTAGTGCACCAACTTTGGATGCGTGCACTCTGTTGAGGTACTGTGTTTAGTGCTGTTCCAATTTTGTCCTCCTATATATATCTTTATCTCTTTCTACATATATATATATATATACACACACACACAGTGTGCAGAATTATTAGGCAAGTTGTGTTTTAGAGGACTATTTTTATTATTGATCAGCAACTATGTTCTCAATCAACCCAAGAGGCTCATAAATATCAAAGCTTAATATTTTTGGAAGTTGGAGTGTTTTTTTTTTTAGATTTGGCTATGTTCGGAGGATATCTGTTTGTACAGGTAACTATTACTGTGCAGAATTATTAGGCAACTTAATAAAAACCAAATTTATTCCCATCTCACTTGTTTATTTTCACCAGGTAAACCAATATAACTGCACAAAATTTAGAAATAAACATTTCTGACATGCAAAAACAAAACCCCCAAAAATTTGTGACTAATATAGCCACCTTTCTTTATGATGACATTCAGCAGCCTTCCATCCATAGATTCTGTCAGTTGCTTGATCTGTTTACGATCAACATTGCGTGTAGCAGCCACCACAGCCTCCCAGACACTGTTCCGAGAGGTGGACTGTTTTCCCTCCCTGTAGATCTCACATTTTATGAGGGACCATAGGTTCTCTATGGGGTTCATATCAGGTGAACAAGGGGGCCATGTAATTATTTTTTTCTTCTTTGAGACCTTTACTGGCCAGCCACGCTGTGAGGCATGTGATGGAGCATTGTCCTGCATGAAAATCATGTTTTTCTTGAACGATACTGACTTCTTCCTGTACCACTGCTTGAAGAAGTTGTCTTCCAGAATCTGGCAGTAGGTCTGGGAGTTGAGCTTCACTCCATCCTCAACCCGAAAAGGTCCCACAAGTTCATCTTTGATACCAGCCCATACCAGTACCCCACCTCCACCTTGCTGGTGTCTGAGTCAGAGTGGAGCTCTCTGCCCTTTACTGATCCAGCTTCTGGCCCATCAAGAGTCACTCTCATTTCATCAGTCCATAAAACCATTGAAAAGTCAGTCTTAAGATATTTCTTGGCCCAGTCTTGACGTTTTATCTTATTTTTCTTATTTGTTTCTTGTTCAAAGGTGGTCGTTTTTCAGCCTTCCTTACCTTGGCCATGTCCCTGAGTATCGCACACCTTGTGCTTTTTGTTACTCCAGTAACGTTGCAGCTCTGAAATATGCCAAAATTGGTGGCAAATGGCATCTTGGCCGCTTCACGCTTGATTTTCCTCAATTCATGGGCAGTTATTTTGCGCCTTTTTTGCCCAACACGCTTCTTGCGACCCTGTTGGCTATTTGCCATGAAACGCTTGATTGGTCGGTGATAACGTTTCAAAAGTTTGGCAATTTCAAGACTGCTGCATCCCTCTGCAATATATAGATTAAAGTTGCAGTTGCACTCTCATATATAGAAAAAGAGCGGTGCTTAAGAAGAAAAAAATCCAGTATATACAAAGGTAACCTCAAGCACTCATCCGAGAACAAAATTTGTCCCGAAAAACTTTTTCCAACGTTTCGGCCTACATCCGGCCTTTTTCAAGGGTAGTTTTCTGTAGGCAGGGAAATCGGCAGGTGTACTGTGCACCAAGTTCGGTGTGATAAGGAGTGCATCCCTCTGCAAGACATCTCACAATTTTGGACTTTTCAGAGCCGCCCGTCAAATCTCTCTTCTGATCCACTTTGCCAAAGGAAAGGAAGTTGCCTAATGATTAAGCACACCACATATAGGGTTTTGATGTCATTAGACAACACCCCTCCTTATTACAGAGATGCACATCACCTGATTTACTTAATTGATAGTTGGCTCTCAGGGTATGTGCACACGTCCGGATTTCTTGCAGAAATTTCCTGAAGAAAACCGGAAATTTTCTGCAAGAGAAGAAGTTTTTTTTAGCATTCTGCAAGCGTAATTAGCTTGCAGAATGCTAAAGTTTTCCAAGTGATCTGTAGCATCGCTTGGAAAACTGACTGACAGGTTGGTCACACTTGTCAAACATAGTGTTTGACAAGTGTGACCAACTTTTTACTATAGATGCTGCTTATGCAGCATCTATAGTAAAAGATAGAATGTTTAAAAATAATTAAAAAAAATAAAAAAATGGTTATACTCACCCTCTGCAGACAGCCAATCTCCTCAGCGGCGTCCGTTCCTATAGATGCCGGTGTGGTTCAGGACCTTCGATGACGTCGCGGCTTGTGATTGGTCGCGTGAGTCACATGAGCGGTCACGCGACCAATCACAAGACAGCGACGTCATCACAGGTCTTGAACCACACCATCTTTAGGAACGGAAGAGAGAGCATGCACCGGAGAGGCCGGAGCACTTCGGGGGCCATCAGAGGGTGAGTATATCACTATTTTTTATTTTAATTCTTTTTTTTTACCAACTATATGGTGCCCAGTCCATGGAGGAGAGTCTCCTCTCCTCCACCCTGGGTACCAACCGCACATAATCTGCTTACTTCCCGTATGGTGGGCATAGCCCCGTGCGGGAAGTAAGCAGATCAATGCACTCCTAGGTGTGCGGAATCCCCGCAATTCCGCATTTTTAATGAACATTTTGCCTTTTTTTCCGCGATGCGATTTTTTCGCGGAAAAAAATGCAACATTTGCACAAAAAATGCGGAATACCCTGTAAATAATAGGAGGCATATGTAAGCGTTTTTTTCGTGTTTTTATCACGTTTTTATAGCGAAAAAACGCGAAAAAAACGCGAAAAATCCTGAACGTGTGCACATGGCCTCAAGCCTGAACAGTTTGGAGTAGGACAACATGTATAAAAAGTATCAGGTGATCAAAATACAACTTGCCTAATAATTCTGCACACAGTGTGTGTATGTATGTATGTATGTATGTATATATATATATATATATATATGTATATAAATATATATATATATATATACACACAGCTATATGAAAAAGTTTGGGCACCCCTATTAATCTTAAGCTTAATGTTGTATACAAATTGTTTTTTTTGCAACAGCTATTTCAGTTTCATTTATCTAATAACTGTTGGACACAGTAATGTTTCTGCCTTGAAATGAGGTTTATTGTACTAACAGAAAATGTGCAATCTGCATTCAAACAAAATTTGTCAGGTGCATAAGTATGGGCACCCTTATCATTTTCTTGTTTTAAATACTCCTACCTACTTTTTACTGACTTACTAAAGCACTTTTTTTGGTTTTGTAACCTCATTGAGCTTTGAACTTCATAGCCAGGTGTATGCAATCATGAGAAAAGCTACTTAAAGTGGCCACTTGCAAGTTGTTCTCCTGTTTGAATCTCCTCTGAAGAGTGGCATCATGGGCTCCTCAAAACAACTGTCAAATGATCTGAAAACAAAGATTATTCAACATAGTTGTTTAGGGGAAGGATACAAAAAGCTGTCTCAGAGATTTAACCTGTCAATTTCCACTGTGAGGAACATAGTAAGGAAATGGAAGAACACAGGTACAGTTCTTGTTAAGGCCAGAAGTGGCAGGCCAAGAAAAACATCAGAAAGGCAGAGAAGAAGAATGGTGAGATCAGTCAAGGACAATCCTCAGACCATCTCCAGAGAGCTGCAGCATCAACTTGCTGCAGATGGTGTCACTGTGCATCGGTCAACTATACAACGCACTTTGCACAAGGAGAAGCTGTATGGGAGAGTGATGCGAAAGAAGCCGTTTCTGCAAGCACGCCACAAACAGTTGGCTCAGGTATGCAAAAGCACATTTGGAGAAGCCAATTTATTTTTGGAAGAAGGTCCTGTGGACTGATGAAACCAAGATTGAGTTGTTTGGTCATACAAAAAGGCGTTATGCATGGCGGCAAAAAAACACAGCATTCCAAGAAAAACACTTGCTACCCACAGTAAAATTTGGTGGACGTTCCATCATGCTTTGGGGCTGTGTGGTCAATGCCGGCACCGGGAATCTTGTTAAAGTTGAGGGACGCATGGATTCCTCTCAGTATCAGCAGATTCTTGACAATAATGTTCATGAATCAGTGACAAAGTTGAAGTTACGCAGGGGATGGATCTTTCAGCAAGACAATGATCCAAAACACCGCTCCAAATCTACTCAGGCATTCATGCAGAGGAATAATTACACTGTTCTGGAATGGCCATCCCAGTCCCCAGACCTGACTATCATTCAACATCTGTGGGATCATTTGAAGAGGGCTGGCATGCTCGTGTCAGGGAGAGACTAGGTGAGCGAGAGCTAATGACCCGGGCCCCTGCAGTTTCCCTCAGACTAGGGAAATCCTGACTGACCCTCTACCTGGAGTTTACACTGAAGGTGTGCAAGTCCAGGCCTCGAACCTCTCCCTGTCTCCTGAGCTCAGCCCTAGGCTGAAACCTCCGCCCACCACCCAGTGAAGATGTTATTCCCCAATACCCACAGTTAGCACAGACAAGGATAAAGGAAAATATACACCACGCCGCAGTCACTCAGGAATACACTATAAATGTGCAGGGCAAAATAAATACAAATATAGGAAGGAGTAAATAAGACAAAGGAAAATACACCACCAGCAACGAATCTCCAACCACCAGCTCTCCTCACCAGACCGAGATAACAACGCACAAGACAGAAGCTATAATCGGCGACACCCAAAGATCAGAAGAACTATTTAAAGGCAGTGGGCATGGCCCAGCTTCCAATCCAAGATTTAGGTAAATTAACCCCGGAACAGCTATATAAAATAGCAGATGCCAATGAGCAAATAGTGGTCAAAAGCGGAATTACCGCTGTCTGTCGGACGACCTGATCTGAACAGCATCCGACATGACAGTACCCCGCCTTCTACGAGGGACCCCAGGGCCCTCACGGTTAATAGGACCCGGCTTGTCCGGATGACGGCGGTGAAACAACCTGACCAGCCGGTCAGCATGAACGTCCAAGGCTGGTACCCAGGACCTCTCTTCAGGCCCATAACCACGCCAATGTACCAAGTGCGACGCACTACACGAGAGGCAACCACCTTGGAGACTTCAAACTCTAAATTACCATCCACCAAGACTGGAGGTGGCATAGGCGCCGCGTCCACAGAACCCACCACCTTCTTTAGAAGAGACCTGTGGAACACGTTGTGTATCTTATACACCGTAGGGAGCTCCAATCGGTACGCTACTGGGATAATGACGGCGGTGACCCTAAATGGACCAATAAACCGTGGACCCAATTTAAGGGATGGTATTTTGAGTCTTATGTTTTTTGTGGATAACCACACCCAGTCATCCACACTCAGGTCCGGACCTTGCACATGCCTACTGTCAGCCACACGTTTGTACCTAGCCCCCACACTCAACAGGCGCTGTTTAACTCTCCTCCAGACTGATGACAATTGTGTTCCTTACTGGTCCTCCGGAATGCCGGAAGAGCCCCTCTGACTCAAGGTACAAAATTGAGGATGTAGCCCGTAAACACAAAAAAACGGAGACTCCCCAGACAACTCCTGGCGGTGATTATTGATGGCAAACTCAGCCAAAGGAGGAAAGGTAGACCACTCCTCCTGGTTATCAGAGACAAAGCAGCGTAAGTACTGTTCCAAATTTTGGTTCATACGCTCAGTCTGACCATTTGACTGAGGATGAAACGCCGAAGAATGAGCTAACTTGATTCCCAGCCGTGAGCAAAACGCTCTCCAAAATTTTGCCACAAACTGAGACCCCCTATCAGACATGATGTCAGATGGAACCCCATGAAGTCTGACCACCTCCTGCACAAATACTTGGGCCAGAGTCTTAGCGTTAGGCAACGCAGGCAAAGACACAAAGTGCGACATTTTAGAAAACCGATCAACAATCACCAAGATGACCGTGTTTCCAGCTGATGAGGGCAAATCAGTGATGAAATCCATGGAGATTTCCGTCCATGGCTTACTAGGTACCTCAAGAGGAAGTAGTGTGCCAACAGGACAGGAGTGAGGCGTCTTAGCCCTAGCGCACGTGGTACAAGCTGACACGTATGAAACCACGTCCTGTCGGATCTTGGGCCACCAAAACCGACGTGACACCAACTCCAAGGTACCTCTAACCCCTGGGTGACCAGCCAGGACAGCATCATGATGCTCCGCCAAAACCTTTAGGCGGAGATGAAGCGGTACAAAAGATTTGTTGACGGGAAGCTCAGATGGTACCTCCTCCTGAGCCTCGGCAATCTCAGCCTCAACCTCGGTAGTGAGAGCCGAAACCACAACACCCTTTTGGAGGATGGGTACTGGATCTTCCCGAGGTTCTCCCCCCGGAAAACACCTGGACAGAGCATCCGCCTTAGTGTTTTTAGACCCCGGTCTGTAAGTGACCACAAAATTGAATCGCGTGAAAAACAATGCCCAGCGAGCCTGCCTGGGGGACAGACGCTTGGCAGACTCCAAATACAGCAGATTCTTATGATCGGTAATAACAGTTACCTGATGTACCGACCCCTCCAAGAAGTGTCGCCATTCCTCAAAGGCCAACTTAATTGCCAACAACTCCCTGTTGCCGGTATCGTAGTTACGTTCGGCGGACGACAGTTTCTTGGAGAAATAGGCGCACGGACGCAAACCACTCAAAGATGAGTCTTGAGATAGTAACGCCCCCACACCTACCTCAGACGCATCGACTTCCACAACAAAGGGTTTAGATACGTCTGGCTGCACAAGAATGGGGGCTGAAACAAAACTGTTCTTAAGGAATTCAAATGCGCGCACAGCAGCCTCAGGCCAAACGGAGAAATTGGTACCCTTTTTAGTCATGTCAGTTAGCGGTTTAGCAATGATGGAAAAATCCTTGATAAATTTCCTATAGTAGTTAGAAAACCCAACCTGAAACTACTTCAGCGGTTCCTTATCAGGACATTCCCAATGCAGCACCGCCTGCACCTTAGCGGCGTCCATTTTAAAACCTGAAGCAGACACAATATAACCCAAGAAAGGCAACTCTTGAACAGAAAATACACATTTTTCAAGTTTAGCATACAGCTTATTCTCTGAGAAGCTGTAACACCTGCCTGACATGATCTAAATGAGTATCACGGTCGCAAGAATATATGAGAATGTCATCTAGGTACACGATAACGAATATCCCCAAAACATGCGAGAACACATCATTGATGAAATGTTGGAACACTGCAGGTGCGTTAGTCAACCCAAACGGCATCACCAAATTTTCAAAATGACCCTCAGGGGTATTAAAAGCCGTCTTCCACTCATCACCTTGACGGACTCTTATGAGGTTGTACGCCCCCCTGAGGTCAAGCTTGGTAAACCACTTAGCACCTGCCACCTGGTTGAACAAATCTGGTATCAGAGGCATAGGGTATGGATCACGAACCGTAATCTGGTTCAACTCCCTGAAATCCAAACACGGGCGTAATCCGCCATCTTTCTTCTTCACGAAGAAGAACCCTGCTGCCACCGGCGAGGATGACGGCCTGATGTGCCCTTTGCTCAAGCTTTCAGCAATGTAATCTTTTAACGCTTGTCTCTCCGGACCAGAGATGTTAAACATCCTTGCTTTAGGCAATTTGGCCCCTGGTTTAAACCTGATAGAACAGTCATAAGGACGATGTGGCGGCAACTCTGAACAACCCTTCTCAGAGAACACATCCACAAAATCCTGAAGTGACTCCGGAACGCTTGAAGTCACCACAGCCACACATGTGGCCAGGCAATTCTCCTGGCAGAACTCGCTCCACCGAATTATGTCCTGAGTTTTCCAGTCAATTACCGGGTTGTGCTGTTGTGAATTCCGTTCTCGGGCTCCCTCCTGTGGTCATGAGTGGTACTTTGTGAGTTCTGTTCATGGGCTCCCTCTGGTGGCTTTTAGTGTTACGGCTGGTCTGTAGCTGGACTCCAGCTGCCTCGTTTCCTGCTAGACTCTCAAGATTGGGCATTCTCCCTGGCGCCAGGAGATCCTGCATTGCTAAATGTGGATGCGTTTTTTCTGGCGCTTGGATTGCTTTATGAGGAACCTAATCTAGTGGACCAGGCAGAAAAGATTTTGCTGGCTCTCTCTCAGGGTCAGGATGAAGCAGAGGATTACTGTCAGAAGTTTAGGAAGTGGTCTGTGCTCACTCAATGGAATGAGTGTGCCCTGGCAGCGATTTTCAGAAAGGGTCTTTCTGAAGCCCTTAAGGATGTTATGGTGGGGTTCCCCACGCCTGCGGGTCTGAATGAGTCAATGTCTTTGGCCATTCAAATTGATCGGCGTTTGCGGGAGCGCAAACCTGTGCACCATCTGGCGGTGTTTTCTGAACAGAAGCCTGAGTCTATGCAGTGTGACAGGATTCTGACCAGAATTGAACGGCAAAATCACAGACGTCAGAATGGGTTGTGCTTTTACTGTGGTGACTCCACTCATGTTATCTCTGATTGTTCTAAGCGCACAAAGAGGTTCGCTAAGTCTGTCACCATTGGTACAGTACAGCCTAAATTCATTTTGTCTGTTACTTTGATTTGCTCTCTGTCATCCTACTCTGTTATGGCTTTTGTGGATTCAGGCGCTGCCCTGAATTTGATGGATTTGTCATTTGCCAGGCGCTGTGGTTTTATCTTTGAGCCATTGCAATTCCCTATTCCACTAAAGGGAATTGATGCTACGCCATTGGCCAAGAATAAGCCTCAATACTGGACTCAAGTGACTATGTGCATGACTCCTGCACATCAGGAGGTTATTCGCTTTCTGGTGTTACATAATTTGCATGATGTTGTCGTGTTGGGTCTGCCATGGCTGCAGGTTCATAATCCAGTCCTGGATTGGAAAGCAATGTCTGTGTCAAGTTTGGGTTGTCAAGGGGTACATGGCGATGTTCCTTTGGTGTCAATTGCTTCTTCTACTCCTTCTGAAGTCCCTGAATTTTTGTCGGATTACCAGGATGTATTTGATGAGCCCAAATCCAGTGCCCTACCTCCTCATAGGTTTTGTGATTGTGCCATAAATTTGATTCCTGGTAGTAAGTTCCCTAAGGGTCTACTTTTTAATTTATCTGTACCAGAATATACCGCTATGCGGAGCTATATAAAGGAGTCTTTGGAGAAAGGGCATATTCGTCCGTACTCGTCACCTTTGGGTGCAGGGTTCTTTTTTGTGGCCAAGAAGGATGGTTCTCTGAGACCCTGTATAGATTATCGCCTTCTAAATAAAATCACGGTCAAATTTCAGTACCCTTTGCCTCTGCTGTCCGATCTGTTTGCTCGGATTAGGGGGGCTAGTTGGTTCACCAAGATAGATCTTCGAGGAGCTTATAATCTTGTGCGTATAAAGCAGGGCGATGAATGGAAGACAGCATTTAATACGCCCGAAGGTCATTTTGAGTACTTGGTGATGCCTTTTGGGCTTTCTAATGCCCCTTCCGTGTTTCAGTCCTTCATGCACGACATCTTCCGAGAGTATCTGGATAGATTCATGATTGTGTACCTGGATGATATTTTGGTCTTTTCTGATGATTGGGAGTCTCATGTGAAGCAGGTCAGGATGGTGTTTCAGGTCCTGCATGCCAATGCCTTGTTTGTGAAGGGCTCTAAATGTCTCTTTGGAGTCCAGAAGGTTTCCTTTTTGGGCTTTATTTTTTCCCCTTCTACTATCGAGATGGATCCAGTTAAAGTCCAGGCCAACTATGACTGGACTCAACCTACATCGGTGAAAAGCCTTCAGAAGTTCTTGGGCTTTGCTAATTTTTACCGGCGCTTCATCACTAATTTTTCTAGTGTGGTTAAGCCTTTGATGGATTTGACTAGAAAGGGTGCTGATGTGACTAATTGGTCTTCTGCGGCCGTTGAGGCCTTTCAGGAGCTGAAACGTCGGTTTTCTTCGGCTCCTGTCTTGCGTCAGCCTGATGTCTCTTCCCTTTCAGGTCGAGGTTGATGCTTCTGAGATTGGAGCAGGGGCTGTCTTGTCACAGAGAAGCTCTGATGGCTCGGTGATGAGACCATGTGCTTTCTTTTCTAGAAAGTTTTCGCCTGCCGAGCGGAATTATGATGTTGGTAATCGGGAGTTGTTGGCTATGAAGTGGGCATTCGAGGAGTGGCGACATTGGCTTGAGGGAGCCAAGCATCGCGTGGTGGTCTTGACGGATCACAAGAATTTGATTTATCTCGAGTCTGCCAAGCGGTTAAATCCTAGACAAGCTCGATTGTCGCTGTTTTTCTCCCGTTTTGATTTCATGGTTTCATACCTTCCAGGCTTAAAGAATGTGAAGGTTGATGCCCTTTCTAGGAGTTTTGTGCCTGACTCTCCGGGAGTTTCTGAACCGGCTGGTATTCTCAGAGAGGGGGTAATCTTGTCTGCCATCTCCCCTGATTTGCGGCGGGTGCTGCAGGAGTTTCAGGCCGATAGACCTGACTGTTGTCCACCGGAGAGACTGTTTGTCCCGGATAGATGGACCAGTAGAGTTATTTCCGAGGTTCATTCTTCAGTGTTAGCGGGTCATCCTGGGATCTTTGGTACCAGGGATTTGGTGGCTAGGTCCTTTTGGTGGCCTTCTTTGTCGCGGGATGTGCGTTCCTTTGTGCAGTCCTGTGGGATTTGTGCTCGGGCCAAGCCTTGCTGTTCTCGTGCCAGTGGATTGCTTTTGCCTTTGCCTGTCCCGAAGAGGCCTTGGACGCATATTTCCATGGATTTTATTTCGGATCTTCCAGTCTCTCAGAGGATGTCTGTCATCTGGGTGGTTTGTGATCGTTTTTCTAAAATGGTCCATTTGGTGCCTTTGCCTAAGTTACCCTCCTCCTCTGATTTGGTTCCGCTGTTTTTTCAGAATGTGGTCCGTTTGCATGGTATTCCGGAGAACATTGTGTCTGACAGAGGGTCCCAGTTTGTGTCCAGATTTTGGCGGTCCTTTTGTGCTAAGATGGGCATTGATTTGTCTTTTTCTTCGGCCTTCCATCCTCAGACGAATGGCCAAACCGAACGTACGAATCAGACCTTGGAAACTTATCTGAGATGTTTTGTTTCTGCTGATCAGGATGATTGGGTGACTTTTTTGCCATTGTCTGAGTTCGCCCTCAATAATCGGGCTAGTTCCGCTACTTTGGTTTTGCCTTTTTTTTGTAATTCTGGTTTTCATCCTCGTTTTTCCTCAGGTCAAGTTGAACCTTCTGACTGTCCTGGGGTGGATTCTGTGGTGGATAGGTTGCAGCAGATTTGGAACCACATAGTGGACAATTTGACGTTGTCACAGGAGAAGGCTCAGCTCTTTGCTAATCGCCATCGCTGTGTGGGTCCCCGACTTCGTGTGGGGGATTTGGTATGGTTGTCATCTCGTTATGTTCCTATGAAGGTTTCCTCTCCTAAGTTCAAACCTCGTTTCATCGGTCCTTATAAGATTTTGGAAATCCTCAATCCGGTGTCATTTCGTTTGGATCTCCCAGCATCTTTTGCCATTCATAATGTATTCCATAGGTCATTGTTGCGGAGGTATGTGGTGCCTGTGGTTCCGTCTGTTGACCCTCCTGCTCCGGTGTTGGTCGAGGGAGAATTGGAGTATGTGGTGGAGAAGATCTTGGATTCTCGTATTTCGAGACGGAAGCTTCAGTACTTGGTTAAATGGAAGGGCTATGGTCAGGAGGATAATTCCTGGGTTGTTGCCTCTGATGTCCATTCTGCCGATTTGGTTCGTGCCTTTCATTTGGCTCGTCCTGATCGGCCTGGGGGCTCTGGTGAGGGTTCGGTGACCCCTCCTCAAGGGTGGGGTACTGTTGTGAATTCCGTTCTTGGGCTCCCTCCTGTGGTCATGAGTGGTACTTTGTGAGTTCTGTTCATGGGCTCCCTCTGGTGGCTTTTAGTGTTACGGCTGGTCTGTAGCTGGACCCCAGCTGCCTCATTTCCTGCTAGGCCTGCTGCCTATTTAACTCCATCTGGACCTTTACTTGTTGCCTGCTGTCGTTGTATTCAGTACTGGTTCAGATCTCTCTGGGACTTCCCTTGGGACCTGTCTCCTCGTGATAAGCTAAGTTCATGCTAGTCCTTTTTTGCTCATTTCTATTTGAAAATGTTTCTCAGTATGTTATGAGTTCAGTCCAGCTTGCTTATATGCAATTTGATTGCTAGCTGGAAGCTCTGGGGTGCGGAGTTGCGCCCCTCACATCGGGAGTCGGTGTGGGGGTCTTTTTGTATTCTCTGCATGGATACTTTTTGTAGTATTTTATACTGACCGCACAGATTCCTTGCTATCTTCTGACTTTTTAGTTATTAGCGGACCTCATTTGCTAAAACCTATTTTCATTTCTATGTTTGTGTTTTCCCCTTAAACTCACCGTTATTATTTGTGGGGGGCTGCTTACACTTTGGGGAAAATTTCTCTGAGGCAAGTGAGGCTTTGTTTCTCTCTAGGGGTAGCTAGTTTCTCAGGCTGTGAACGAGGCGTCTAGGCCGAGTTAGGAACGCTCCACGGCTGCCTATAGTGTGGTTTGATAGGATCAGAATTGCGGTCAGTAAAGTTCCCACATTCCCAGAGCTTGTCCGTATTTTTGGGTTTACTTATCAGGTCAGTTCATGTGGTCTAACCACCAGGATCATAACATTGTGCATAGACAACCAAGGAAAACCGAAAACCACCTGAGCAGGAAGATTCCTGAGCACCTTACATGTAACCCGCTCTGAATGTAGAACTCCAATGTGGAGTTTCACCTCAGCCACAAATTCAGTAATCTCCCCCTGAGAGAGAGGATCAGCATTGATGGTGACCACGCGGATAGGATGAGACAGTTTTTCAATCCTAAAACCTGCTGTGCGCGCAAACTCCTCATCAATGAGATTTGTGGCTGAACCACTATCCTCAAAAACAGTAATTGGCTGCTCACTGCCAGCAACAAAAACCTTAGCAGGGAGCATGCACTGAGAAACCACCATGGAAGATATACATAAGCTCAGACTGGTCTCCTCCACACCCTCTGAGCTTAGAAGTTTTCCGCCGTTGCGTTTTTCTTAGGCAGCAGAGGACAGATGTTAATAAAATGACCCGTTTTACCACAGAAATAACAGGCTCCCTGCTTCCTGAGCTCAGGGACTGGACGCTTCACATGTGACACCCCTGCGATTTGCATAGGCTCCGTGGGCTCACCTGCAGCAACCTCACGTGAACCTAAACCCTCTCCCATAGGCGGTGTCACATGCTCCCCCTGACGCAAACGGCGATCAATGCGGACAACCAGACTCATGGCGGAATCTAGAGAAGCAGGAGTCTCGTACATCAGAAGGGCTTTTTTAACCCTTCCAGAAATCCCATGTATAAACTGACTCCGCAATGCTGGATCATTCCATTGTGTATCGATCGCCCAGCGATGAAATTCAGAACAGTAATCCTCTGCAACTCGCTCCCCCTGGTGAATAGAGCGTATCTTAGATTCTGCTAGAGCCATTTTGTCAGTTTCATCGTTGATTTTCCCAACACAGGAAAAAAAACTCTCCACAGAGTCAAATGCAGCAGAATCAGATGGGAAAGAAAACGCCCATGCTTGGGGATCCCCACTCAACAATGACAACACCAGGCCCACACGCTGATCCTCATTACCTGAAGATATCGGGCGCATACGGAAATATAGTTTGCAAGCTTCACGAAAAGAAACAAATTTACTGCGTTCCCCAGCAAATTTTTCAGGCAAAGAAAATTTAGGCTCAGCAACTCTTCCTGTCGCTCCAGCTTGCACATTAGACACTGCTAGTCCCTGTTGCTGTACTGCCCCCCTCAACTCCGTGACCTGTAGGGACAGCGCCTCCAACTGGCGGGTTATGGAAGTCATGGGATCCATGACAAAACACAAAAAAAAGAAACTTCTTTTTTTTTTTTTTGTGTTGTTGGGCCGATTATAATGTCAGGGAGAGACTAGGTGAGCTAGAGCTAATGACCCGGGCCCCTGCAGTTTCCCTCAGACTAGGGAAATCCTGACTGACCCTCTACCTGGAGTTTACACTGAAGGTGTGCATGTCCAGGCCTCGAACCTCACCCTGTCTCCTGAGCTCAGCCCTAGGCTGAAACCTCCGCCCACCACCCAGTGAAGATGTTATTCCCCAATACCCACAGTTAGCACAGACAAGGATAAAGGAAAATATACACCACGCCGCAGTCACTCAGGAATACACTATAAATGTGCAGAGCAAAATAAATACAAATATAGGAAGGAGTAAATAAGACAAAGGAAAATACACCACCAGAAACGAATCTCCAACCACCAGCTCTCCGCACAAGGCAGAAGCTACAATCGGCGACGCCCAAAGATCAGGAGAACTATTTAAAGGCAGTGGGCATGGCCCAGCTTCCAATCCAAGGTTTAGGTAAATTAACCCCGGAACAGCTAGATAAAATCTAGCAGACGCCAATGAGCAAATAGTGGTCAAAAGCGGAATTACCGCTGTCTGTCAGACGACCTAGTCTGAACAGCGTCCGACATGACAGCTCGGCGACCATCAAACTTAACTGAACTGGAATTGTTTTGTAAAGAGGAATGGTCAAAAATACCTTCATCCAGGATCTCATTAAAAGCTACAGGAAGCGACTAGAGGCTGTTATTTTTGCAAAAGGAGAATCTACTAAATACTAATGTCACTTTTCTGGTGAGGTGCCCATACTTATGCACCTGTCAAATTTTGTTTGAATGCAGATTGCACATTTTCTGTTAGTACAATAAACCTCATTTCAAGGCAGAAACATTACTGTGTCCAACAGTTATTAGATATATGAAACTGAAATAGCTGTTGCAAAAAAAACAATTTTTATAAAACATTAAGCTTAAGATTAATAGGGGTGCTCAAACTTTTTCATATAACTGTGTGTATGTGTGTGTATATACATACATACATACATACATACATACATACATACATACATACATACATACATACATACATACATTTATTCTATCTATTCTATTTTAACCTGTCACTGTGATTTTACATTACACCACACTGAATTGCCGGCTTTTCTAAAGGTACCGGTGCGTAATTCTCGCAAGTCACACTGATGGTCCGTGTGGTGTGCGAGTTTTTCTCGCACCCATAGACTTTCGTTGGCAAGTCGGATGATGGGAGCTGCCTCACAGATTAACATTGGTCCGAGTGCTATGCGATTTTTTTTTAACCCCTTCCCGACCTGTGACTCCTCGTAGGCGTCATGAAAGTCTGTGCCAATCCGACCTGTGACGCCTATGTGGCGTCATGGAGGGATCGCGTCCCTGCAGATCGGGTGAAAGGGTTAACTCCAATTTCACTCGATCTGCAGGGACAGGGGAGTTGCACTTGAAAGGGCAACAGCCAATCAGAGCAATTTGTAATATTTCATCTATGAAACTTGGTGAAATATTACAATCCAGCCATGGCCGATGCTGTAATATCATCGGCCATGGCTGGAGACTGCAATCTGCCCCCTCCACCGACTGACAGCGGCGATCTGCCGCCGCTGTCAGTCTTTCCTCCCCTCCTTTCTGTGCTCCGCTGCCCTCCACTGCCCTCCGCCCCCCCCCCCCCCACTGTCCGATCCCACCCCCATACTTACCAAGTCCCGGTGTCCTTCCGTCTTCAGCTTTGGGCACCGCCATCTTCCACACCGCCATCTTCCAAAATGGCGAGCGCATGCGTAGTGCGCCCGCTGAATCTGCCGGCCGGCAGATTCGTTCCAGGTACATTTTGATCACTGTGATAGGTTATATCACAGTGATCAAAATTAAAAAAAATAGTAAATAAAGCCCCCACTTATCACCCCCATAGGTAGGGAAAATAATGAAATAAATAAAATACATTAATTTGTATTTTTCCACTAGGGTTAGGGTTAGAATTAGGGTTAGGTTAGGGCTAGGGTTAGGGTTAGAATTGGGATAGGGTTGCAATTAGGGTTAGGGTTGCAATTAGGGTTAGGGTTAGAATTAGGCTATGTGCACACGGTCCGGATTTGGCTGCGGATCCGCAGCGGATTGGCCGCTGTGGATTCATGGCAGTTTTCCATCACGTTTACAGTACCATGTAAACCTATGGAAAACCAAATCTGCTGTGCCCATGGTGCGGAAAATACCTTGTGGAAATACTGCGTTGTATTTTCCGCAGGATGTCGATTCTTTGTGTGGAATCTGCAGCATTTTACACCTGTCCCTCAATAGGAATCCGCACAAAACACTGGAAATCCGCGGTAAATCCGCAAGTAAAACGCAGTGCGTTTTACCTGTGGATTTTTCAAAAATGGTGTGGAAAAATCCGCACATGAATCCGCAACGTGGGCACATAGCCTTAGTGTTAGGGCTGGAACTAGAGTTAGGGTTGGAATTAGGGTTAGGGTTGGAATTAAGGTTAAGATTAGGGTTATGGGTGTGTTGAGGTTAGGGTTAGGCTTGTGGTTAGGGTTATGGTTAGGGTTGGGATTAGGGTTGGTTGTGTGTTGGGGTTAGGGTTGTGGTTAAGGTTGGGATTAGGGTTAGGGGTGTGTTGGGGTTAGGGTTGTGGTTAGGGGTTTGTTGGGGTTAGGGTTGTGGTTATGGTTAGAGTTGGGATTAGGGGTGTGTTGGGGTTAGTGTTGGATTTAGAAATGAGGGTTTTCCACTGTTTAGGCACATGAGGGGGTCTCCAATCACGACATGGCGCCACCATTGATTCCAGCCAATCTTGCATTCAAAAAGTCAAATGGTGCTCCCTCCCTTCCGAGCCCCGACGTGCATCGAAACAGTGGTTTACCCAAACATATAGGGCATAAGCGTACACAGGAAAAATTTTACAACAATTTTGGGGGTCTAATTTCTCCTCTTACCCTTGGAAAAATTAAAAATTGGGGGCTAAATTATTTTTGTGGGGAAAAAAAACCTTTTTTTTTTTTCACGGCTCTGCATTATAAAATTCTGTGAAGCACTTAGGGCTTCAAAGTGCTCACCACACATCTAGATAAGTTCATTGGAGGGTCTAGTTTCCAAAATGGGGTCACTTGTGGTCGGTTTCTACTGCTTAGGTACATCAAGGGCTCTGCAAACGCACCGTGACGCCCGCAGAGCATTCCATCAAAGTCTGCATTTCAAAACGTCACTACTTCCTTTCCGAGCCCCGACGTGTGCCCAAACAGTGGTTTACCCCCACTTATTGGGCATCAACATACTCTGGACAAACTTTTAAAAAGTTAAAAAGTGTATAGCGCCCCCAGAGTCGGATTTTCTCTGGGGTCTCGGTTGCCGGGGGTAGCCGAGACCCCAGAGAACATGATTCGGGTCGGTTTTTACCAACCCCCGGGTTGCGATCGTCGGTAATTAACCGTTTACCGGTGGCCGCAAAAATCAAACTGCGATTTCCCATTTAATTTCTCTGTCCTCCGATGTGATCGCTCATCAGAGGACAGAAATGGGGTCCCCGATTGCCCCCCTATACTTACCCGTGTCCCCTGGTGCTCCTCGTGGCTCCCGATGAGCGCCGCCATCTTCTTCTGGGAAAAAAATGGTCTGTCATTCTCTGTCCTCTGATGTGATCGCACTTGTTACCGCTGGCTTCTTCCTCCAGTAAGAAAATGGCGGGCGGATGCGCTGAAGATTCTTCCTCTTGTTTTATTTTGGTCACCGTGAGATCCTATCACAGTGATCAAAATAGAAAAAATAATAAATAACCCCCTTTATCACCCCCCATAGTTAGGAAAAAACAATAAAATAAAAGTATGTATTTCCATTTTCCAATTAGGGTTGGGGCTAAAGTTAGGGTTAGGGTTGGGGCTAAAGTTAGGGTTAAGGTTGGGGCTAAAGTCAGGGTTAGGGCTAGGGTTAAGGTTAGGGTTGGTGCTAAAGTTAGAGCTAGGGTTAGGGTTGGGGCTAAAGTTAGGGTTGGGGCTAAAGATAGGGTTAGGGTTGGTATTAGGGTTGGTGTTGGCATTAGGGTTACGTTTGGGATTAAGGTTAGGGTTGGGATTAGGGTTTGGGGTGTATTGGGATTAGGGTTGGGATTAGGGTTAGGTTTGAGAGTATGATTAGGAATGTGTTGGGTTTAGGGTTTTGATTAGGGTTATGGTTGGGATTAGGGTTAGGGGTGTTTTGGGGTTAGGGTTGTGATTAGGGTTAGGGTTGTGTTTAGGATTATGGATCGGGTTGGGATTAGGGTTAGGCGTGTGTTGGGGTTATGGTTGGAGTTAGAATTGGGGGGTTTCCACTGTTTAGGTACATCAGGGAGTCGCCAAATGCGGCAGCCAATTTTGCACTGAAATGGTGCTCCCTCCCTTCTGAGCTCTGCTGTGCGCCCAAAAAGTGGTTTACCCCCACATATGGCGCATCAGCGTACTCAGGACTAATTTTTCAACAACATTTGGGGTCCAGTTTCTCCTGTTACCCTTGTGAGAATAAAAAAAATTGGGGGCTAAAAAATAATTTTTGTGAAAAAAAAAAAAAGGATTTTTTATTTTCACGGCGTCAAACTTCTGTGAAGCACTTGGGCGTTCAAAATGCTCACATATCTAGATAAGTTCCTTGGGGGTCTAGTTTCCAAAATATGGTCACTTGTGGGGGGTTTCTAGTGTTTAGGTACATCAGGGGCTCTCCAAACACGACATGGCATCTAATCTCAATACCAGCAAATTCTGCAGGGCCTCTGGAAATGCAACATGTCACCCGCAGACCATTCCATCAAAGTCTGCATTTTAAAACGTCACTAATTCCCATCCGAGCCCTGGTGTGTGCCCAAACAGTGGTCCCCCCCACATATGGGGTATCGGCGTACTCAGAACAAATTGGACAACAACTTTGGGGGTCCAATTTCTCCTGTTCCCCTTGGGAAAATAAAAAAATTGGGGGCTAAAAAAATATAATTTTTGTGGAAATGTTTTTTATTTTCACGACTCTGCATTATAAACTTCTGTGAAGCACTTGGGCGTTCAAAGTGCTCACCACACATCTAGATAAGTTCCTTGGGGGGGTCTAATTTCCAAAATGGGGTCACTTGTGGGGGGTTTCTACTGTTTAGGTACATCAGGGGCTGTAAATGCAAAACGCCCGCAGACCATTCTATCAAAGTCTACATTTTAAAACTGCGCTCCTTCCCTTCTGAGCTCTGCCATGTGCCCAAACAGTGGTCCCCCCCCACATATTGGGTATCAGCTTACTCAGCATAAGTTGCACAATAAATTATGTTGTCCAATTTCTCCTGTTACCCTTCTAAAAGTAAAAATTTGGGGGTGAAAAGATCATTTTTGTGGAAAAAAAGATTTTTTATTTTCATGGCTCTTCATTATAAACTTCTCTGAAGCCGTTGGGGGTTCATAGTGCTCACCCCACATCTAGATAAGCTTTTTGGGGGTCTAGTTTCCAAAATGGGGTCACTTGTGTAGGGTTTCTCCTGTTTAGGTACATCAGGAGCTCTGCAAATGCAAAATGACGCCAGCAGACCATTCCATCAAAGTCTGCATTTTAAAACGTCACTACTTCCCTTCCGAACCTCGATGTGTGCCCAAACATTGGTTCCCCCCCACATATGGGGTATCAGCGTACTCAGGATAAACTGGACAACAAATTTTGGGGTCCTATTTCTCCTGTTACCCTTGAGAAAATAAAAAATTGCGAGCTAAAAAAATCATTTTTGAGGGGAAAAAAGATTTTTTTATTTTCACGGCTCTACGTTATAAATTTCTATGACACACTTGGGGGTTCAAAGTGCTCACCACACATCTAGATAAGTTCCTTGAGTGGTTTAGTTTTCAAAATGGTGTCACTTGTGGGGGGGTTTCCACTGTTTAGGCACATCCGGGGCGTCCAATCTCAATTCCAGCCAATTCTGCATTGAAAAAGTTAAACGGAACTCCTCTTCCAAGCTCTGCCATGCGCCCAAACTGTTGTTTACCCCCGCATATGGGGTATCGGCGTATTCAGGAGAAATTGCCCAACAAATGTAGTGGTTCATTTTCTCTTTTTACACTTGTGAAAATAAAAAAAATTTGTTCTGAAGTAAAATGTTTGCAAAAAAAAGTTAAATGTAAATTTTTTCCTTCCACATTGTTTCAATTCCTGTGAAGCACGTAAAGGGTTAATAAACTTCTTGAATGTGGTTTTGAGCACCTTGAGGGATGTAGTTCTTAGAATGGTGTCAAGTTTTGGTATTTCCTGTCATGTACACCCCTCAAAGTGACTTTAAGGGTATGTGCACACGTAGAATGGTCCTCTGCGGATTTTTCCGCAGCGGATTTGATAAATCTGCAGGCAAAAACGCTGCGGTTTTGCTGCAGATTTATCGCGGATTTACCGCGGTTTTTGTGCGGTTTTCACTGCGGTTTTCTATTGGAGCAGGTGTAAAACCAGCTACGGAATCCGCAGAAAGAAGTCACATGCTGCGGAATGTAAACCACTGCGTTTCCGCGCGTTTTTTTCCGCAGCATGGGCACAGCATTTTCTGTTTCCCATAGGTTTACATTGTAATGTAAACTCATGGGAAACTGCTGCAAAATCAGACGTGTGCACAAAGCCTAAATGTGAGCGGGTCCCCCAAAAAAATGGTTTTGTAAATTTTGTTGTAAAAATAAGAAATTGCTGGTCAAATTTTAACCCTTATAACTTCCTAACAAAAAAAATTTTGTTTCCAAAATTCTGCTGATGTAAAGTAGACATGTGGGAAATATTATTTAGAAACTATTTTGTGTGACATATCTCTGATTTAAGGGCATAAAAATTCAAAGTTTGAAAATTGCAAATTTTAAAAATGTTCGCCATATTTCCGTTTTTTTCATAAATAATCGCAAGTAATATCAAAGAAATGTTACCACTAACATGAAGTACAATATGTCACAAAAATAACTATCAGAATCAGCGGGATTTGTTATAAGTTACAACCTCATAATGTGACAGTGGTCAGAATTGTAAAAATTGGCTCGGTCATTAAGTACCAAATTGGCTCTGTCACTAAGGGGTTAAACACTTTAAGGACTTTTGCCCATTTTAGGCCTTTAGGACAAATCAGTTTTATTTTTATTTTATTTTTTAAGCAACGTAGCTGTATCAGGGTTTGTTTTTTCCTTTTTTCCAACGTGAGTTGTATTTGTCAGAACATGTTGGGGTGTGTATAGCGTATTACCTAACTTTTATTAACTAATAAATATTAATAGGAAAAAAAGCTGTTCTGTTGTCCGTTTTTGATGTTTAAAATTTTCAACCATTCACATGTTGGGCGGCATGGTGGCTCAGTGGTTAGCACTGCAGCCTTGCAGCGCTGGGGTCTTGGGTTCAAATCCCAAAAAGGACAATATCTGCAATGAGTATGTATGTTTGTTTGGGTTTCCTCTGGGTACTCCGGTTTCCTCCCACACTCCAAAGACATACTGATAGGGAATTTAGATTGTGAGCCCCATCGGGGACAGTGCCCATAATGTACCGTATATACTCGAGTATAAGCCGACCGAGTATAAGCCGACCCCCCTAATTTTGCCACCAAAAACTGGGAAAACTTATTGACTCGAGTATAAGCCTAGGGTGGAAAAAGCAGCAGCTACTGGTGAATTTCAAAATTAAAAATAGATGCTCCATACCGTTCATTATGGCCCCATAGATGCTCGACATAAAGCTGTGCCACATATAATGCTCTGCACCGTTCATTATGGCCCCATAGATGCTCGACATAAAGCTGTGCCACATATAATGCTCTGCACCGTTCATTATGGCCACATAGATGCTCGACATAAAGCTGTGCCACATATAATGCTCTGCACCGTTCATTATGGCCCCATAGATGCTCGACATAAAGCTGTGCCACATATAATGCTCTGCACCGTTCTTTATGGCCCCATAGATGCTCGACATAAAGCTGTGCCATATATAATGCTCTGCACAGTTCATTATGGCCCCATAGATGCTCCATAGAAAGCTGTGCCATATACAATGCTCTGCACCTTTGATTATGGCCCCATAGATAGCTGTGCCATATACAATGCTCTGCACCTTTGATTATGGCCCCATAGATAGCTGTGCCATATATAATGCCCTGCACCTTTGATTATGGCCCCATAGATAGCTGTGCTATATATTACCTCTGCACCTTTGATTATGGCCCCCCCATAGATAGCTGTGCCATATATAATGCTCTGCACCTTTGATTATGGCCCCATAGATAGCTGTGCCATATACAATACTCTGCACCTTTGATTATGGCCCCATAGATAGCTGTGCCATATATAATGCCCTGCACCTTTGATTATGGCCCCATAGATAGCTGTGCCATATATAATGCTCTGCACCTTTGACCTTTGATTATGGCCCTATAGATGCTCCGCTTAAAGCTGTGCCTTATATATAGTGCTCTGCACCGTTGCCCCATAGATGCTCCACATAAAGCTGTGCCTTATATATAGTGCTCTGCACTGTTGCCCCATAGATGCTCCACATAAATCTGTGCCATATATAATGCTCTGCACCGTTGCCCCATAGATGCTCCACATAAATCTGTACCATTGCTGCTGCTGCAATAAAAAAAACAAAACACATACTCACCTCTCTTGCTTGCAGCTCCTCAGCGTCCCGTCCCGGCGTCTCTCTGCACTGACTGATCAGGCAGAGGGCGGCGCGCACACTATATGCGTCATCCCGCCCTCTGACCTGCACAGTCAGAACAAGAGGACGCGAAGACTGAGCGGCGCCCGGCGTGTGGAACGAGGGAAGGTAAATATGTAATACTTACCTGCTCCCGGCATCCCGCTCCTTCCCCCGGACAGCTGGTCTTCGGTGCCGCAGCCTCTTCCTCTGTCAGCGGTCACCGGCACCGCTGATTAGAGAAATGAATTATGCGGCTCCGCCCCTATGGGAGGTGGAGCAGCCTATTCATTTCTCTAATGAGCGGTCCCACGTGACCGCTGAACAGGGGAAGAGCTGCGGCACCGAAGACCGTGGGACGGGCAGGGGGAGCGCCAGGAGCCCCGGAAGCAGGTAAGTATGCCTCAGCGCCCTCTCCCCCTCACCCGCCGACCGTGACTCGAGTATAAACCGAGGGGGCACTTTCAGCCCAAAAATTTGGGCTGAAAATCTCGGCTTATACTCGAGTATATACGGTATATGAAGCTCTCTGGAATTAATGGAGCTATATAAATGAGTATAATAAATAATATAAATAATTGCCCAAAATAAGGTGTTAACTTCATTCTGTAAATGAGCATGATTATGGTGATACCAAATTTATAGTTTGTAATTATTTAAAAAAATGAGTAAAGCATAAATGTGCAATTTTTTTTTATAATTCTGAGAGGCATACATTTTTACAATTGTCCATCAATGCATCTTAAGATTTATTTTTTGTGTGAGAAGATGTAGTTTTCAATGGAACCATCTCTGGTACATTTTGCTTTATTACTTTTATTACTTTTTATTACACTTTTTTGGAGATGGAATGTACAAGAAAAACAGCAATTATTATATATGTTTTTTGTTTTTTTTTCTTATACTCTGTTCACTAATCAGTTTGACGTATTAGCTTTATTTAGATGTGTCAATTCAAGCTCTTAGACTCCGCTCTTCCCACTTGCTCTGATGCGGTGGCAAGTTGGGTAATAGTTGTGAGGTTGATGTCAGCTGTTCTATGTTTGATGACATCAAGCGCAGGGGTTAGTAATGGAGAGGCGTCAATGAGACTAACCTTGTAGTCAAATTTAACATAGAGTAAAGACCTTTAACCCCTTAACGACCAGGGGTATTTCAGTTTTTGAATGTTTTTTTGCTCCCCTTCTCCCCATAGCCATAACTTTTTTATTTTTTTGTCAACATGGCCATGTGAGGGCTTGTTGTTTTGTGGGACATGTTGTACTTTTGACCGTCACCATTGGTTTTAACATATTGTGTACTGGAAAATGGAAAAAAAAATTGTGGTGAAATTGCAAAAAAAGTGTAATTTTGCAGGTTTTTTTTTGTGTTTACCATGTTCACTAAATGCTAAAACTAACCTGTGGTGAAAAAAAAAATTCCCAAATTTGTTTTAAAAAAGGCTCCATTTTCCGAGACCTGTAGCGTCTCCATTTTTTGTGATCTGGGGCTGGGTGAGGTCTTATTTTTTGCTTGTCGAGCTGACTTTTTTTATTGATACCATTTTGGTGTAGATACGATCTTTTGATTGCCCGTTATTGCATTTTATTGCAATGTAGCGGCAAGCAAAACATGTAATTCTGTATTGTTTTCTCGATACGCCATTTAGCGATCTGGTTAATTTTTTTTATATTGACAGATTGGCCAATCCTGAACTCAGTGATACCAAATATGTGTAAATTTGATTTTTTTTTGTTGTTTTATTTTGAATGGGATGAAAGGGGGGTTGTTGGGAGTCGAGTTCCCTCTGCTGCACAGGGGGAATCTCGAGCCATCTCTGCTGCGGACTCCCATTTTGCATCAGCCGCAGTGGAACCTGCTCAGCGGAGACGTCGGTCCCAGCGTGTCACTCGGTCTGATACTGTGCAAAGGGTTACTGCTGCCTTTCCAAGCTCTGCTGTTGTAGCCTGCACTGGTCAGCGGCGAGCAGGCTTTTCTGGGACTAAAGGTACCTTCACACTAAGCGACGCTGCAGCGATATCGACAACGATGCTGGTCGCTGGAGAGCTGTCACACAGACAGCTCTCCAGCGACCAACGATGCCGAAGTCCCTGGGTAACCAGGGTAAACATCGGGTTGCTAAGCACGGGGCCGCGCTTAGTAACCCGATGTTTACCCTGGTTACCAGTGTAAATGTTAAAAAACATACACTACATACTTACATTCGTGTCCCCCGGCGTCCGCTTCCCTGCACTGTGTAAGCGCCGGCAGTAGCAGGGCACAGCGGTGACGTCACCGCTGTGCTTTGCTTTCCGGCCGGCACTGACACATTCAGTGCAGGATGCTCTGAGCAACAACGCGGACGCCGGGGGACGTGACAGACATCAGAGGGTATGTACTGGATTTTTTTTTTACTTTTACAATGGTAACCAGGGTAAATATCGGGTTTCTAAGCGCGGCCCTGCTCTTAGTAACCCTGGTTACCATTGTAAAACATCACTGGCATCGTTGCTTTTGCTGTCAAACACAACGATACACGCCGATCTGACGACCAAATAAAGTTCTGAACTTTCAGCAACGACCAGCGATATCACAGCAGGATCTAGATCGCTGCTGCGTGTCAAACACAACGATATCGCTATCTCGGACGCTGCAACGTCACGGATCGCCGTCGTTATCGCTGCAAAGTCGTTTAGTGTGAAGGTACCTTAAGTCCTGCTTTGCACACACTGAACATGCCCAAGGTAAGACCTCATTGGAGGTCAGGGGTCACATGCTCAAGTACTGCTGCAGCTTCCATTGGTCCTCTTGGAAGGTCCAGAAGTTGCTCTGGTATTGCAGCAACTTCCATTGGTTCCGTAGGAAGGTCCTGAAGCTGCTACAGCTATAAAAGGTTTGCATGGCCGCACGGCCATGCGCTAGTATCACCTCATGTCATGAGCTTGTTATTTGTGGTCGCGCCTGTATGTATGTATTCAGGGACCCAGCTGAAATAAGCCCCTAGAATACCAGCACCTCCGGTAAGGAGTTTTGAATGTATGTAGTCAGGGACCCGGCTGAAATAAGCCTCTAGAATATTGGCACCTCCGTTGAGGAGTGTTTGTGTGCTTTTCTAGTGCGTGACCACTGACTGCCGTCAGCTCAGCAGTTAGCTGTGTTCCCCTGTGACGCTAACAGGGCACAGTATCTTGTTTATAGCGAATCTGTGGAGTTAACAGAGTTCGCTTATACTGCCATATAGCACCGCCATTTGCCAGCAGCAGGTTCCTCTCCTGCATGGTGGACCCCGGGTTGCAAACACACCTATTTATACATGCATATATAGATATATACTCGGTGCGTTCCGCTAACCCTAACATAATACTAGCGCTAGGGTCTGGCTAGTAAATGGCGGACAAACCGCAATCCTTGCGGTACATCCAGCATCTGGAGGGTAGGTTGCCGGCTCTCGAGCGCACAACCTCAGCTGTGGACGTTACCGCAGTTGCTGTTCAGGCTGCTAGCATGGCTGCAGCAACCTTGTCCACGGCCACCCCTGTTCCGACTCTATCTCGCCTCCCGCTGCCAGAAAAATTTTCTGATGAAAGTAAATCTTGTAGGGCAGTGTTCCCCAACTCCAGTCCTCAAGGCCCACCAACAGATCATGTTTTCAGGATTTCCTTTGTATTGCACAGGTGATGCAATTATCACCTGGGCAAGACTAAGGAAATCCTGAAAACATGACCTGTTGGTGGGCCTTGAGGACTGGAGTTGGGGACCCCTGTTGTAGGGGTTTCGTGAGCCAGTGCTCTATACACCTCGAGCTCCTGGCCGCACGTTTCCCCACAGAGCGGGCAAAGGTGGGATTATTGTGTCTCTCCTGTCGGACAGGGCGTTGGAGTGGGCTACGCCGCTGTGGGAGCGTGGCGATCATGTGGTGCAGTGCTCCGCTGTTCCTGAGCACTCTAAAACAGGTCTTTTTAGGGCCTCGAGTCACCCATGATACAGCGCTCCAACTGTTGGCATTGACTTAGGGCTCGTCCTTGGTCAGCCATTTTGCCGTCCACTTCCGCACCCTAGCATCTGAGCTGGAGTGGTCGGATAAATAATAATAATAAAGCCCTTATCCCTATATTTTGGAGGGGGCTGGCTGACCACGTGAAGGACGCTCTGGCCTCAAGGGAGATTCCACCACACTGGAGGAGTTAATAGCTGTTTCTACCTGTATTGACCTCTGATTTCACGAGCGGAGGTTAGAGCGGGCCCATTGTAGGCAGAGGTTTCGGCTGGCTCCCAACTTCGCCAAACCTTTGGAATCTCCGGTCCTGGTCCCTGAGTCACATGAGGCCATGGAAGTGTCATGAGCGGGATTTAAGTCCCGGACCGCTCGTGCCCTCAAGGTCTGCCATGTTTGCCAGCAGTCTAGACATCTTGCCACCAGATGTTCACAGCGGTCGAGGAAACGTCAGCGTCTAGTGGTAGTAGGCGGAGGTACACTGGACACGGCGACGTTTGCCTCCATATTGTCCTTTAAGGGGACAATTACCATAGGCTTATTCTCTCACTCGGTAGAGCTCTGCATGGATTCTGGGGCGGAGGGCAATTTTATGTTTTCTGCCTTCGCCCAACGTCACGCATTACCCCTGGTAATGCTAGCTCAACCAGTAACTGTACGAGTGGTGAATGGGTCGACACTGCCCTCACAGATAACACACCAGACCATCCCTTTCACACTGTCCTTGTCGCCATCTCATCAGGAGATTATATCTCTGCTCGTCATTCCTGAGGGAATTGATGAGATCCTGTTACGGATGCCTTGGCTACGGTATCACTCTCCTCATATCGAGTGGTCCACAGGCAGAATTTTAGGATGGGGTGAATCTTGTGGGGGTAGATGTCAGAGGGAGAGCGTTCAGGTTGCTACTACTGAGGTACCCGCAGATTTATCCTCTCTTCCCAAGGAATATTGGCCCTATGCGGATGTGTTCTCCAAAAGGGCTGCGGAGACCCTTCCGCCTCACCGCCCCTATGACTGTCCTATTGACCTCTTGCCTGGTGCTGAGCCTCCCCGGGGTCGAGTCTATCCGTTGTCTCTCCCAGAGACAGAAGCAATGTCACAGTATATCCGAGAGAATCTGGCATGAGGATTCATTAGGACGTCAGTGTCACCTGCAGGGGCTGGGTTCTTCTTCGTACAGAAGAAGAGTGGAGAACTGCAGCCATGCATAGACTACAGGGGTATTAACGCCATCAGTGTTAAGAATAAGTACCTACTACCCCAGATATCTGAGCTTTTTGATAGGCTACGGGGAGCAAGGGTATTTACTAAACTAGATCTGCGGGGTGCTTACAACCTGATTCGCATCCGTGAGGGGGACGAATGGAAGACTGCTTTTAACACCAGGGTTGGCACCATGAATATCTGGTGATATCCTTTGGGCTCTGTAATGCCCCAGCCGTTTTCCAAGACTTTGTAAATTACATCTCCCGGGATATGCTTTCCACCTCGGTCATAGTTTATCTGGATGATATTCTCATCTACTCTCCAGATATAGACTCCCACCGGAGAGATGTTTGCAAGGTCTTCGACCTCCTATGGGCTAACTCCCTCTATGCCAAGTTGAAGTGTTGTGTGTTGAGCAGGAGTCCTTGCCTTTCCTTGGCTATATCATCTCTGCCCAGGGATTGGCTATGGATCCTGCCAAGCTACAGGCTGTGATGGACTGGCAGGAACCCCATTCTCTCAAAGCTGTGCAGCGCTTTATGGGGTTCATTAATTTCTATCGCCAGTTCATTCCCCACTTCTTAACTTTGGTAGCTCCCTTGGTTACCCTCACCAAGAAGGGAGCAAATCCCAAGTTGTGGTATGAGGGGGTCTCCAAGGCCTTTCTTTCGATTAAGTCACACTTCGCTAGCGCTCCCATCCTACATCGCCCCGATGTAGATAAGCCATTTATTATGGAGGTGGATGCCTCATCCGTTGGTGCTGGAGCAGTCCTCTTCCAAAAGGATGCTCAAGGTCGGAAGCATCCTTGCTTCTTCTCTAAGACCTTTTCACCAGCGGAGAGGAATTATTCCATCGGGGATAGGGAGTTGCTAGCTATGAAGTTGGCTTTCTCAGAGTGGAGACATCCTCTGGAGGGAGCTTGCTTTCCCTTCCAGGTGTTCACAGACCACAAGAACTTGGTGTATTTACAGACAGCCCAGCAGCTAAATTCTCATCAGGCTAGATGGTCCCTGTTCTTATCTCGGTTCCATTTCACCCTCCATTTTCTTTCCGGGGAGAAGAACGTTCGTGCCGATGCTCTCTCTCGCTCTGTAGTGTCATCATCATCATCAGAGAAGCCTCAGCTTATTGTCCCTTCAGAGAGCCTGAGAACTGTGGCTCTGGTTTCGCTAGAGTATGCCCCCAGGGAAAGACTTTTGTTCCATCTAATTTGCGACCGGAGGTTCTCTCTTGAGCTCACTCGTCCAGGGTGGGTGGACATTTTGGGACCAAGAGGACATCTGAGCTCTTAGCGAGGACGTACTAGTGGCCGCATATGGCCCGTGACGTCGGGGACTATATTCGGGCGTGTGTCTCCTGCGCCAAGAATCGGTCTCCTCGGCAACGGCCTGCTGGGCAACTTTACCCCCTTCCGGTGGCAGACAGACCCTGGGAGATGGTCGGGATGGACTTTGTGGTAGGCTTACCCAAGTCTCGTAGCTGTACAGTTTTCTGGGTAATCACCGACCATTTTTCTAAGATGGTGCACTTCGTTCCGCTTCCACGGTTACCTTCTGCACGGGCTTTAGCAGTGTTGTTTGTCAAACATGTTTTCCATCTACATGGCATGCCCGACAAAATTGTGAGTGACCGTGGTCCTCAGTTTGCGTCTCGGTTCTGGAGAGAACTCTGTCGCTTACTCAGCTGAATCTCTTTTCTTTATACCATCCCGAGATGAATGGGTTGGTAGAGAGGGCCAACCAGACTCTGGTCACATACTTATGACATTTTGTCTCCGCCAGGAAGGATGACTGGGCATCTTTGCTACCTTGGGCGGAATTTGGGCAGTGGAGGCACGTGACATTTGAGACCGCACACAGGATGCCATCCGGGCCTCCAAGAAGAGAATGAGGGTTTCTGCTGATGCACACCGGCGCCCCACTCCGACCTTTGCTCCTTACAACTTAGTGTGGCTCTCCGCCCGTAACATCAGGCTGCGAGTTGAGTCCACTAAGTTTGCGCATCGCTACATAGGACCTTTCAAGGTTCTGGAACAGATCAACCCTTCGGTTTACCGTTTGGCTATTTTTCCGTGCCTTGTTATCACCGACACCTTTCACGTTTCTCTCTTAAAGCCCGTCTATTTGTCCCGATTTTCCAAGTCATCTGCCGGGACATCGGGTTCATCCACGGATGAGTTTGAGGTGAATGCTATCGTGGGGTGCAAGGTGGTACGTGGCAAGAAATATTATCTGGTGGACTGGAAGGGTCACAGCCCAGATTACAGGTCCTGGGAGCCTGTTGAGAATATTCGAGCTCTGCTGCTCATTGCTGCCTTCGAGCATAGCGAGGCCCAAGGAGGGGGGGCCCTAAGAGGGGGGGTAATATTAGGAGTCGAGTTCCCGCCGCTGCACAGGGGGAACCTCTAGCCATGTCTGCTGCGGTCTCCCATTTTGCATCAGCCGCAGTGGAGCCTGCTCAGCGGAGACGTCGTTCCCAGCGTGTCACTCGGTCTGATACTGTGCAAAGGGTTACTGCTGCCTTTCCAGGCTCTGCTGTTGTAGCCTGCACTGGTCAGCGGCGAGCAGGCTTTTCTGGGACTAAGTCCTGCTTTGCACACACTGAGCATGCCCAAGGTAAGACCTCTCATTGGAGGTCAGGGGTCACATGCTCAAGTACTGCTGCAGCTTCCATTGGTCCTCTAGGAAGGTCCTGAAGTTGCTCTGGTATTGCAGCAGCTTCCATTGGTTCCCTAGGAAGGTCCTGAAGCTGCTGCAGCTATAAAAGGTTTGCATGGCCGCACGGCCATGCGCTAGTATCACCTCATGTCATGAGCTTGTTATTTGTGGTCGCGCCTGTATGTATGTATTCAGGGACCCGGCTGAAATAAGCCCCTAGAATACCGGCACCTCTGGTGAGGAGTGTTTGTGTGCTTTTCTGGTGCGTGACCACTGACTGCCATCAGCTCAGCAGTTAGCTGTGTTCCTCTGTGACGCTAACGGCACAGTATCTTGTTTCTAGCAAATCTGTGGAGTTAACAGAGTTCGCTTATACCGCCATATAGCGCCGCCATTTGCCAGCAGCAGGTTCCACTCCTGCACGGTGGACCCCGGGTTACGAACGCACCTATTTATACATATATACTCGGTGCGTTCCGCCAACTCTAACAGGGGTGATTTGAACTTTTATATATATTTTCTTTAAATATATTTTTTTTTTTACTTTTTGCCTTCTTCAATAGTCTTGACCATGGGGCGGTGCTCATAGCAATCTGGCTAGGACAGCCATAGAGGTCTGCTGCAGACCTCTGGTTGTCATGCCGACCCATTGGTGATCCGCGATCATGTAACGAGGTCACCGATGGGTGGGATTTACAACGCACTTTCGGTAAGTGCAAGTTTAATACTGTCAGAGATTGACAGAGGCATTTAACTAGTTAACAGCCGTGGGTGGATCGCGATTGCACTTGCGGCTGTTGCGGGCCCATGTCAGCTGTATAGATCAGCTGTCATGTGCCTGGAAAGGTGCGGGCTCCGGCTTTGAGCCCGCACCAAACAAGGGGAGTTGGATGTGGTTTTACTATTACGCCTAACGTTAGAAAGGGGTTAATTGAAATAAACACACAGAATAAAGTCCTTTAATTGAAATACATACTGAACCTCTTTTACCCATTTATTCACTAAAAAATAAATTTATAAAAAGCTATACTCGCCTTTCCGCCGATAATCCATTAATGCCTATGTCCCATAATGATCCGGATGGTTTGGTGAACGGTCACATCAATGATTCGACCACGCCAGCCAGCGTACATGGAGTTGAGCATGAGTACGCAGCTGAGTGTGACCGACAATGATATAATTAAGGTTACCGTCTGTCACAAGCAGCCACGTTCTCACGCTTAGCTCAGTGTGTTCGTTCTGGCATGTTGAGCAATCACATCACTGATTGCAAGCACTCACTAAACCAGCCTTATCGTCTTGGGACCTGGCCATTAACCCCGTCACCCCGAAGCCTGTTTTCAACTTCCTGACCAGGCCATTTTTTTCAATTCTGACCTCTGTCATTTTATGAGGTCATAACTCTGAAACGCTTCAACGGATCCTGGTGATTCTGAGATTGTTTTCTCGTGACATATTGTACTTTATGATAGTGGTAAAATTTCTTCGATTTGACTTGCGTTTATTTGTGAAAAAAATGGAAATTTGGCGAAAATTTAGAAAATGTTGCAATTTTTAAACTTTTAGTTTTTATGCCCTTAAATTAGAGTCATATCATACAAAATAGTTAATAAATAACATCACCCATAAGTCTGCTTTACATTAGCACAATTTTGGAAACATAATTTTTTTTTGTTAGGGAAGTTATAAGGGTTAAAAATTGACCAGCGATTTCTCATTTTTACAACAAAATTTGCAAAACCATTTTTTTTAGGGACCACCTCACACTTGAAGTGACTTTAAGGGGTCTATATGACAGAAAATGTCCAAAAGTGACACCATTCTAAAAACTGCACCCCTCAAGGTGCTCAAAACCACTTTCAAAAAGTTTATTAACCCTTCAGGTGCTTCACAGGAATTTTTGGAATGTTTAAAAAAAATTGAACATTTAACTTTTTTCACAAAATTTTTACTTCAGATCCAATTTGCTTTATTTTCCCAAGGGTAACAGGACAAATTGGACACCAAAAGTTGTTGTGCAATTTGTTCTGAGTACGCTGATACCCCGTGTGTGGGGGTAAACCACAGTTTGGGCGCATGGCAGAGCTCGGAAGGGAAGGAGCGCCATTTGACTTTTCAATGCAAAATTGGTTGGAATTGAGATCGGACACCATGTCGCGTTTGGAGAGCCCCTGATGTGCCTAAACAGTGGAAACACCCCACAAGTGACACCAGTTTGGAAAGTAGACCCCCTAGGGAACTAATCTAGATGTGTGGTGAGCACTTGGAACCCCCAAGTACTTCACAGAAGTTTATAATGTAGAGCCGTAAAAAAAAAAATATATATATTTTTTTTTACAAAAATGATTTTTTGCCCCAAATTTTTTATTTTCCCAAGGGTAACAGGACAAATTGGACCCCAAAAGTTGTTGTTCAATTTTTCCTGAGTACGCTGATACCCCATATATGGGGGTAAACCACTGTTTGACCGCATGGCAGAGCTCGGAAGGGAAGGAGCGCTGTTTGACTTTTCAATGCAAAATTGGCTGGAATTGAGATCGGAACCCATGTTGCGTTTGGAGAGCCCCTGATGTGCCTAAACAGTGGAAACCCCCCACAAGTAACCACATTTTGGAAAGAATACCCCCTAAGTAACTTATCTAGATGTGTGTTGAGCACTTCTAATCCCCAATTGTTTCACTAAAGATTAGAATGTAGAGCCGTGAAACTTAAAAAATCATTTTTTCTTTCCACAAAATGATCTTTTAGCCCGCAATTTTTTTTCCCAAGGTTAACAGGAGAAATTGGACCCAAAAGTTGTTGTCCAATTTGTCCTGAGTACGCTGATACCCCATATGTGGGGGGGAACCACCGTTTGGGCACACGGCAGAGCTTGGAAGGGAAGGAGCGCCGTTTGGAATGCAGACTTAGATGGATTGGTCTGCAGTCGTCACGTTGCATTTGCAGAGCCCCTGATGTACCTAAACAGTATAAACCCCCCACAAGTGACCCCATATTGGAAATTAGACCCCCCCTCCAAGGAACTTAACTAGATGTGTTGTGAGAACTTTGAACGCCCAAGTATTTCACTACAGTTTATAACGCAGAGCTGTGAAAATAAAAAATATGTTTTTTTCCACAAAAATGATATTTTAGCCCCCGGTTTTGTATTTTCCCAAGGGTAACTGGAGAAATTGGACCCCAAAAGTTGTTGTCCAATTTGTCCTGAGTACGCTGATACTCCATATGTTGGGGTAAACCCCTGTTTGGGCGCACGGAAGAGCTCGAAGGGAAGGAGCACTGTTTTCGTTTTTCAACGCAGAATTGGCTGGAATTGAGATCGGACGCTATGTCGTGTTTGGAGAGCCCCTGATGTGCCTAAACAGTGGAAACCCCCCAATTCTAACTGAAACCCTAACCCTAATCCCAACCATAACCATAACCACACCCCTACCCAACCCTAATCGCAACCATAAATGTAATCCAAACCCTAACTTTAGCCCCAACCCTAACTTTAGCCCCTACCCTAAAGGTACCGTCACATTAAGCGACGCTGCAGCGATAGCGACAACGATGCCGATCGCTGCAGCGTCGCTGTTTGATCGCTGGAGAGCTGTCATACAGACCGCTCTCCAGCGACCAACGATGCCGAGGTCCCTGGGTAACCAGGGTAAACATCGGGTTGCTAAGCGCAGGGCCGCGCTTAGTAACCCGATGTTTACCCTGGTTACCAGCGTAAAAGTAAAAAAACCAAACAGTACATACTCACCCAGCGTCATACCTCCCCCAGCGTCTGCTTCCTGACACTGACTGAGCTCCGGCCCTAACAGCACAGCGGCTTTCACTTTCACTTTCGGGCCGGCGCTCAGTCAGTGTCAGGAAGCAGACGCTGGGGGAGGTATGACGCTGGGTGAGTATGTACTGTTTGTTTTTTTTACTTTTACGCTGGTAACCAGGGTAAACATCGGGTTACTAAGCGCGGCCCTGCGCTTGGTAACCCGATGTTTACCCTGGTTACCAGTGTAAAACATCGCTGGTATCGTTGCTTTTGGTGTCAAACACAACGATACACGGCGATCGGACGACCAAATAAAGTTCTGGACTTTATTCAGCGACCAGCGACATCACAGCAGGATCCTGATCGCTGCTGCGTGTCAAACTAAACGATATCGCTAGCCAGGACGCTGCAACGTCACGGATCGCTAGCGATATCGTTTAGTGTGACGGTACCTTAACCCTAATGGGGAAAAAGAGAAAAACAATAACATTTAAAAAAACGTATTTATTTCCAAACTAAGGGGGTGATGAAGGGGGGTTTTATTTACTTTTATAGCTTTTTTTTTTTTTTTTGGCGGATTTTTATGATTGGCAGCCATCACACACTAAAAGATGCTTTTTATTGCTAAAAAATAGTTTTTGCATCACCACATTTTGAGAGCTATAATTTATCCATATTTTGGCCCACAGAGTCATGTGAGGTCTTGGTTTTTGCAGGACGAGTTGACGTTTTTATTGGCACCTTTTTCCAGCACATTACATTTTTTGATCGCTTTTTATTCCGATTTTTTGGGAGGCAGAAAGAACATAAACCAGCAATTCCTGAATTTCTTTTAGGGGGGCGTTTATACCGTTCTGCGTGTGGTAAAATTGATAAAGCAGCTTTATTCTTCAGGTCAGTACGATTACAGCGATACCTCATTTATATCATTTTTTTAATGTTTTGGTGCTTTTACACAATAAAAACTATTTTATATAAAAAATAATTGTTTTTGCATCGCTTTATTCTGAGAGCTATAACTTTTTTATTTTTCTGCTGACGATGCTGTATGGTGGCTTTTTTTTTGCGAGACAAGATGACGTTTTCAGCGGTACCATGTTTATTTATATCCTTCTTTTTGATCGCGTGTTATTCCACTTCATGTTCGCCGGTATGATAATAAAGCGTTGTTTTTTGCCTCGTTTTTTATTTATTTGTTCACTGAAGGGGTTAACTGGTGGGATATTTTTATAGAGCGGGTTGTTATGGACGCTGCGATACCAAATATGTGTACTTTTTTTTTTTTTTTTACATAAATACATGGATTTATTGTGATTTTTTTTTTTTTTTTTTTAATACATTTTATTTATTTTTTTTTTTCTATTTTCTAACATTGTCCCAGAGTGGGACATCACTATATTAGATCAGATCGCTGATCTGACACTTTGCATAGCACTGTGTCAGATCAGCGATCTGACAGGCAGTACAGGAGGCTTTCCGGCGCCTGCTCTGAGCACTGCACTTCAGGACCCAGATGGAGCCCCGTGGCCATTTTGGATTCGGGGACTCCTTCCAGGACACCGGAACAACGCGATCGCTTCACGTTGTTCCGGTGGAAGACTTCAGGGAGCACCTGTGCCTGCGCGATGCCCCTCTATGTCGCTGTCACTACTGACAGCGGCATCAGAGGGGTTAAATGCCCACAATCAGCGCTAGCGCCGATCGTGGGCATTGCTGCGGAGTGTCAGCTGTCATATACAGCTGATACCTGCACGCGATTGCCACGGCGCTCAGCGTGAGGCCGCGCGATCGTGCCGTCGTACTAGTACTGCGGTTTGCGGGAACTCAGTTCCCGCAGAGCAGTACTAGTACGGCGCATATCAGGAAGGGGTTAAAGGATTATCGGCGGAAAGTTAAGTATTACTTTTATTTTTTTGGTTAATAAATGAGTAAAAGAGGGTAGGGTAGTGTTTATTTCAATGAAAGTATTTTGCTCTGTGTGTCTTTTTTAAATTTGCCTATGGGGTTACTAATGGGGGTGTCTGATAGACACCTCTCCATTACTAACCCCTGGGCTTGATGTCAGCAAACATAAAACAGTTGACATCAACACCACAACTATTACCCCACTTGCCACCGCGCCAGGGCAAGTAAGAAGAGCGAAGGCAAAGCACCAGAATTGGCGCATCTAATGGATCTAATCTAATGGCTGAGTGCTGATGTTCTTAATTTGGGAGGGGGGTCAATATCCATGACCCCTTCCTAGGTTATTAATATCAGCCCAAAACTGTCTATGAGGTTAGTAAATAAAGGGGGACCCCTATAATAACCAGTAAAGGCTAAACAGGGCTGTGGAGAAGGTAAGTCAAATCTCCGACTCCTCAATTTCCATGTCACCGACTCAGACTCTGACTCCACCAAAATGGGCTCCGACTCCACAGCCATGCTAAGTGTTATGACCCCAATGGCGAGGGTCTCAGAGGAACGTGGAAGTCTGCAGAATACAAAAATCCAGCTCATAGGGCAGTGGTAACTGGGTTGACCATATATCTACTCCTAACGCCAACACTAGAAGTAGCCGGGGATCATTCCTACGTTGATTCTAGATGACACGCGCCAGCCGGAGAATCTAGCTACCCCTAGTAGATGAAAATAAAGACCTTTCTTGCCTCCAGAGAAGGGGACCCCAAAGCTGGATAGAAGCCCCCCACAAATAATGACGGTGAGGTAAGAGGAAATGACAAACACAGAAATGAACCAGGTTTAGCACAGAGAGGCCCGCTTACTGATAGCAGAATAAAGAAAGGTAACTTATATGGTCAACAAAAACCCTATCAAAATCCACACTGGAAATTCAAGAACCCCCGAACCGTCTAACGGTCCGGGGGGAGAACACCAGCCCCCTAGAGCTTCCAGCAAAGGTCAGGATATAGATTAGGAACAAGCTGGACAAAAATACAAAACCAAAACAAATAGCAAAAAGCAAAAGGCAGACTTAGCTGATATAACTGGAACCAGGATCAGTAGACAAGAGCACAGCAGACTAGCTCTGATAACTACGTTGCCAGGCATTGAACTGAAGGTCCAGGGAGCTTATATAGCAACACCCCTAACTAACGACCCAGGTGCGGATAAAAGGAATGACAGAAAAACCAGAGTCAAAAAACTAGTAACCACTAGAGGGAGCAAAAAGCAAATTCACAACAGCTAAGCAAACAGCCTGGGAACGGTTATGGTTATTGGCCCCTTACCAGAAAATTAACATCAGTCCCCAGCTGTCAATTTTTTTTCAGCTGGTTAGGAAAATGAAGGGTGACCCCACGCCGTTTTTAAATTATTTAATACACGATATACACACAGTGGGTGCTAACTCCAGCTCCCTTCAGCATCGACTAGTCTCGCTGATCTGTTATGATCTGGTGGCCTAGGAGCAGCATGGACGAGCTCTGGAGTAGGTGGCCTCTATACTGACCGCAGACCCTGAACTTAACACCACAACTATAAGTAGCCGTGGGATGTTCCTGTCACTCCCTCGACACCTCGTCACAGCCGGAGGACTAATTACCCCTAAAGAAAGAAACAGGAAAACTATCTTGCCTCAGAGAAAATTCCCAAAGGAAAGACAGCCACCCACAAATATTGACTGTGAGAGGAGAGGGGAATTACAAACGCAGACTGAATACAGAATTTAGCAAAGGAGGCCACGCTACCTAGAAAGAAAAGACAGGACAGATTACTGTGCGGTCAGTATTAAAATACTACAAAAATCCACCACAGAGAATACAAAAATCTCCACACCTAACTAAAGGCATGGAGGGTAACTCTGAGACTCCAGAGCTTCCAGCTTGGCTGAATAAATCCTTACACAGACAAAGCTGGACAAGAAAAAACATAGGAATTCACTGAACTATAAAGTCCACTGCATGTGGACTGCAAAAACAAAGCCAGGACTTATCTTTGATGATTTGGACAATCCAGCAGGAGAAACCAAGCAGAGATGTGAATCCTCCAGAAAAACAATGGACAACTGGCACTCACTAAAGGGTGAAGCCAGACTAAATAGCCCCGTCCAAAGTGGAAGCACCTGATGACTGCTGTGAAGGACAAACAGCAGCACTACCACTTATAACCACCGGAGGGAGCCCAAGAGCAGAACCCACAACAGAATTCACAACAGTACCCCCCCTTGAGGAGGGGTCACCAAACCCTCACCAGAGCCCCCAGGCCGACCTGGACGAGCCAAATGGAAGGCACGAACCAAATCGTCAGCATGAACAAAGGCAACAACCCAAGAATTATCCTGGCCATAACCCTTCCACTTGACAAGATACTGAAGCCTCCGTCTTGAAAAACGAGAATCCAAGATCTTCTCCACAACATACTCCAACTCCCCATCAATCAACACCGGGGCAGGAGGATCATCAGAGGGAACCACGGGCACCACATATTTCCGCAACAAAGATCTATGAAAAACATTATGGATGGAAAAAGAGGCTGGAAGGGCCAAACGAAAAGACACTGGATTGATAATCTCAGAAATCCTATAAGGACCAATAAACCGAGGCTTGAACTTCGGGGAAGAAACCTTCATAGGAACATGACGAGAAGACAACCAGACCAAATCCCCAACCCGAAGCTGGGACCCCACACGCCGACGACGGTTGGCAAAATGCTGAGCCTCCTCCTGAGACAACACCAAATTGTCCACAACATGAGCCCAAATCTGCTGCAACCTGTCCACCACAGAGTCCACCCCAGGACAATCAGGAGACTCAACCTGCCCTGAAGAAAAACTAGGATGAAACCCAGAATTACAAAAGAATGGTGAAGCCAAGGTAGCCGAATTAGCCCGATTATTAAGGGCAAACTCGGCCAAAGGCAAGAAAGCCACCCAATCATCCTGATCAGCAGACACAAAGCATCTCAAATAAGTTTCCAAAGTCTGGTTAGTTCGCTCGGTTTGGCCGTTTGTCTGAGGATGAAATGCAGAAGAAAAAGACAAATCAATGCCCAGCTTAGCACAAAAGGACCGCCAAAACCTAGAAACAAACTGGGAACCTCTGTCGGACACAATATTCTCCGGAATGCCATGCAAATGAACCACATGCTGAAAAAACAACGGAACCAACTCAGAAGAGGAAGGCAATTTAGGCAAAGGTACCAATGGAACCATCTTAGAAAACCAGTCACAGACCACCCAGATAACAGACATCCTCTGGGAAACAGGAAGATCCGAAATAAAATCCATAGAAATATGCGTCCAAGGCCTCTCAGGGACCGGCAAAGGCAAAAGCAACCCACTGGCGCGGGAGCAGCAAGGTTTGGCCCGCGCACAAGTCCCACAGGACTGCACAAAAGAACGCACATCCTGTGACAAAGAAGGCCACCAAAAGGACCTACTAACCAAATCTCTGGTACCAAAAATCCCAGGATGGCCAGCCAACACAGAACAGTGAACCTCAGAAATCACTTTACTAGTCCATCTGTCAGGAACAAACAGTTTCCCCACTGGACAGCGATCAGGTTTATCAGCCTGAAACTCCTGAAGAACCCGTCGCAAATCAGGGGAGATGGCAGAAAGAATCACCCCCTCCTTCAGAATTCCAACCGGCTCAAGAATCCCAGGGGAATCAGGCAAAAAACTCCTAGAGAGGGCATCAGCCTTAACATTCTTAGAACCCGGAAGATACGAGACAACAAAATCAAAACGGGAGAAAAACAGGGACCATCGGGCCTGTCTAGGATTCAGCCGTTTGGCAGACTCGAGGTAAATCAGATTCTTATGATCGGTCAAGACCACAATACGGTGCTTGGCCCCCTCAAGCCAATGTCGCTACTCCTCAAATGCCCACTTCATAGCCAACAATTCACGATTGCCGACATCATAATTGCGTTCCGCAGGCGAAAACTTTCGAGAAAAGAAGGCACACGATTTCATCAAGGAACCATCAGAATTCCTCTGAGACAAAACAGCCCCTGCCCCAATCTCAGAAGCGTCAACCTCAACCTGAAAAGGAAGAGAAACATCCGGCTGACGCAACACAGGGGCAGAAGTAAATCGGTGCTTAAGCTCCTGAAAGGCAGAAACAGCCTCAGAGGACCAATTAGCTACATCAGCGCCCTTCCTCGTCAAATCGGTCAGGGGTTTAACCACACTGGAGAAGTTGGCAATGAAACGGCGATAAAAATTAGCAAAGCCCAAAAATTTCTGAAGGCTCTTCACGGATGTGGGCTGGATCCAATCATGAATGGCCTGAACCTTAACCGGATCCATTTCTATAGATGATGGAGAAAAAGTGAAGCCCAAAAAAGAAACCTTCTGTACTCCAAAGAGGCACTTAGACCCCTTCACAAACAAGGCATTATCACGAAGGACCTGAAATACCATCCTGACTTGTTTCACATGAGACTCCCAATCATCTGAAAAAATCAAAATATCATCCAAATATACAATCATGAATTTATCAAGATAATTCCGAAAAATATCATGCATGAAGGACTGAAACACAGATGGGGCATTAGAGAGTCCGAATGGCTTCACAAGACATTCAAAATGGCCCTCGGGTGTATTAAACGCAGTTTTCCATTCGTCACCCTGCTTAATACGAACAAGATTATATGCCCCTCGAAGGTCAATCTTAGTAAACCAACTAGCCCCCTTAATCCTGGCAAACAAATCAGAAAGCAAAGGCAAAGGGTATTGGAATTTGACCGTTATCTTATTCAAGAGGCGATAATCAATACAGGGTCTCAAAGAGCCATCCTTCTTGGCAACAAAAAAAAAACCTGCTCCCAATGGAGAAGAAGATGGCCGAATATGCCCCTTCTCCAAAGACTCCTTTACATAGCTCCGCATGGCGGCATGTTCAGGCACAGACAGATTGAAAAGTCGGCCCTTAGGAAATTTAGAGCCTGGAATCAAGTCAATAGCACAATCACAGTCCCTATGCGGTGGAAGGGAACTGGACTTGGGCTCATCAAAAACATCCTGGAAATCTGACAGAAACTCAGGAATTTCAGAAGAGGGGGAGGAGGAAATTGACATCAGAGGAACGTCATCATGAACCCCCTGACAACCCCAACTAGTCACAGACATAGATTTCCAATCCAACACCGGATTATGTACCTGTAACCATGGAAACCCCAGCACAATAGCATCATGCAAATTATGCAACACCAGGAAATGACAATCTTCCTGATGGGCTGGCGCCATGCACATGGTTAACTGTGTCCAAAACTGAGGTTTATTTTTAGCCAATGGTGTAGCATCAATACCCCTCAAAGGGATAGGACTCCGCAAAGGCTGTAAGGGAAAACCACAACGTCTGGCAAATTCTAAGTCCATCAAATTTAAAGCGGCGCCTGAATCCACAAATGCCATGACAGAGAATGACGATATTGAGCAGATCAGGGTCACAGATAACAGAAATTTAGGTTGTACAGTACTGATGGTAACGGAATTAGCGATTCTCTTGGCACGCTTAGGGCAATCAGAAATAACATGAGCAGAATCGCCGCAGTAAAAGCACAACCTATTCTGACATCTGAATCCTTGGCGTTCAGCTCTAGACACAATCCTATCACACTGCATTGGCTCAGGACTCCGCTCGGAAGACAATGCCATAGTGTGCACAACTCTGTGCTTACGCAAGCGCCGATCAATTTGAATGGCCAGAGACATAGAATCACTCAAACCTGCAGGCGTGGGGAAGCCCACCATAACATCTTTAACAGATTCCGAAAGACCCTTTCTGAAAATTGCCGCCAAAGCATCCTCATTCCACTTAGTAAGCACAGACCATTTTCTAAATTTCTGGCAATATGATTCTGCCGCTTCTTGACCCTGACACAGGGCCAACAAGGTTTTCTCAGCATGATCCACAGAATTAGGTTCATCATACAATAACCCAAGCGCCTGAAAAAAGGTGTCTACATTAAGCAAGGCCGGATTCCCAGATTCCAGGGAAAATGCCCAATCCTGCGGGTCGCCACGCAACAAAGAAATGACAATTTTTACCTGCTGGATGGCATCACCAGAGGAACGGGGTTTCAGAGAAAAAACAGTTTACAGTTATTTTTAAAGCTCAAAAATTTGGACCTGTCCCCAAAAAACAGATTGGGGGTAGGAATTCTAGGCTCTAAAACAGGAGTCTGCACGATATAATCAGAAATACCCTGTACTCTAGCAGCAAGTTGATCCACCTGAGAAGCAAGTCCCTGAACATCCATGTCAGCGCCTAACTCTTGAGCCACCCAGAGGTGAAGAGGGAAAAAAAAACACAACAGAGTACAGAAAAAAAAATGGCTCAGCACTTTTCTTTCCCTTCTTTTGAGATGCGGTTAACTCATTGTTGGCCAGTTGTACTGTTATGATCTGGTGGCCTAGGAGCAGCATGGACGAGCTCTGGAGTAGGTGGCCTCTATACTGACCGCAGACCCAGAACTTAACACCACAACTATAAGTAGCCGTGGGATGTTCCTGTCACTCCCTCGACACCTCGTCACAGCCGGAGGACTAATTACCCCTAAAGAAAGAAACAGGAAAACTATCTTGCCTCAGAGAAAATTCCCAAAGGAAAGACAGCCCCCCACAAATATTGACTGTGAGAGGAGAGGGGAATTACAAACGCAGACTGAATACAGAATTTAGCAAAGGAGGCCACGCTACCTAGAAAGAAAAGACAGGACAGAGAACTGTGCGGTCAGTATTAAAATACTACAAAAATCCACCACAGAGCATACAAAAATCTCCACACCTAACTAAAGGCATGGAGGGTAACTCTGCGACTCCAGAGCTTCCAGCTTGGCTGAATAAATCCTTACACAGACAAAGCTGGACAAGAAAAAACACAGCAATTCACTGAACTATAAAGTCCACCGCATGTGGACTGCAAAAACAAAGCCAGGACTTATCTTTGATGATTTGGACAATCCAGCAGGAGAAACCAAGCAGAGATGTGAATCCTCCAGAAAAACAATGGACAACTGGCACTCACTAAAGGGTGAAGCCAGACTAAATAGCCCCATCCAAAGTGGAAGCACCTGATGACTGCTGTGAAGGACAAACAGCAGCACTACCACTTATAACAACCGGAGGGAGCCCAAGAGCAGAACCCACAACAGAATTCACAACACTGATCGCTGCGAGACTAGGCAACAATGACGAGAGCTGGATTCACCACCCGGCGCCTGGGAACCTGCGAGACTAGGCAACAATGACGAGAGCTGGATTCACCACCCGGCGCCTGGGAACAGCACTAAGTATACTGCTTTTCCCAGAAGCCGGAGCATCCTGTCAGAGGTTTAATTCCGGTACGTGTTACGCAGATGACACATGAATGTCATCTGTGTGACATCAGTGTGCAGCACACATTTCGTCCCTATTGCGTGGTTAAAAAAGGACATGTCTGCAGGGTTTTCACACTGACACATGGTGCGTGTGAAAAGCAAGACGTGTGCATGTGTCCATATTTGCTGCCCTTCAAAAACGGACGTGTGAAGGGGGCCTAAAGGTGTGTGGTGTAGTTGTTTTAAAACACTGATCACTGTTTTCCAAGGTCTCCAGCACCGCTTTTGCTCTCTTCTATTTTAAAAATCTATGGGATATCGGACTGCAGTTGGATGTCGTCCGATTGCAGTCCCTTATATACGCGGATTCACAGAATAGAAAAGAGGGAGAATGTAAGTTCTCGATCTTATCTGCACCGTGTGATGCGAGAGAATCGGATCACAGTAAAATGACACTCGGCGCACACTCGCAAGATAATTTGAGCTGAGGGTCATTAGCATATAGCATACGATTCCCTCTAATTAGAGAATCATCGGATGCTATTCCCCAGTGTGAGCGAGACCTAATGCAAACTCTATGATATCAAAACGGATTTTGTTATAAAATTGCACATCTATATTCTACTTGTATTACGTAAATTTACATTTTTTTAGAGTTTTTTTTGTTTGTTTATGCAGGGTCTTTATTAAAAAAAATATTGTTACTGGTTTTTTTCGCGAAATTTAAACTTTTCGTTTTAAATCTTTTTCTAATGAGGATTTACACACTTTAGATACAAACTAGTAAGTTTCATACAATATGCACCTTAGATAGAAATCTTTGCACAAAAAACTGTTTTATCATTAAAACTTCAAAGCATTCCTGTTGTCCCTTTGTAAGATCTACAGCAAGGTCAGGTCAACTAAAATCCAGTTGTTTGAGCAACATTATTTCCTGGAAGAATAACGCTGTATATGCAATCTTTGAAATTGCATTAAATGTGAGGGATAAATATGCAAGTTGAAGCATATCTTTCACTTCTTTTTCAACAATCTAGAATTGTACTTAAAATGCTTTATTTACACTCAAAAAATATCCCAAAAGTAAGAAGGACACAAAACTCAAAACATCATAGTCATATCAAAGAACCTGGTGCAAAAAGACCACAAATAGAGTATAATCCTAAAATTCAAATCTTTATTAATAAAGTACAGAATCAAAAATAATTAAAATTAGAACTACTGGACACCATTCATCCAGGGACAGGATGCAACAAGCACATCAATTAGCCTATTAAAGAATTATTGCAACATTTTTACCACCAATAAAGGTCAGTACAGGACCATAATAATCCTGTAAAATTTTGCCTACATGAGTAGTTCAAATCTATCAGTGCTAACCTATGCATTAGCAGCAATCTTAGACCGAATACAAATAAAGTGCTTAGTGCATAGTAACTGGTCCAGAATAAACCGCTAAAACACACAATCCAAACATAGCGGAAAAATGTGACATACTTACTAAAATATGAAAAGGCGATGTGCCGGTAACAAGCCGTCCCCGCCGCCCCAACGCAGGTTTCGTCAAGACTTCCTCAGGAGGCGTCCTGACTATTGGATTAATAATGGATAGATGTCTTATTGACACCTCTATATTATTAACCAGGCTTAATGTCACCTTACAATAGCAAGGTGACATTAACCCCTTATTACCCCATATGCCACCGCTACAGGGCAATGGGAAGAGAGAGGCTAAGTGCCAGAATAAGCGCATCTTACAGATGCGCCTTTTCTGGGGTGGCTGGGGCAGATTTTTTTAGCCGAGGGGGCCAATCACCATGGTCCCTCTCTGGGCTATTAATATCTGCCCTCAGTCACTGGCTTTCCCTCTCTGGCGGAGAAAATTGTGCGGGAGCCCACGCCAGTTTTTTCTGTGAATTAATCCTTTAATTTAACACAGCTACAAAATTTTACACACACACTACTAACATTATTAGTGAAGGACATATAAAAATCTAACGGATATGCAATGGTTTATCGTATGTAAACCATGTTTCATATTCTGTCAGGTTCTGTAACGATTTTACAGAACCCGACATCTAGCTCTGTGTGAAATGTAAATATATATATATATAATGTGTTAATGAATATCTGTTAACAGAAATGTAGGAGGTTTCCACTTTACTGGTAGCACAAAAATTGAAAAAGAAAGGGATGTCATGTGCCCTAAAATGGTACCAATAAAAACGTCAGCTCATCCTGCAAAAAACAAGCTGTCACATCACTCTGTTGGCCGAAATATGGAAAATGTATAGCTCTCAAAATATGGTGATGTGAAAACTTGTTTTTGCAATAAAAAGCGTCTTTTAGTGTGTGTGAGCTGCCAAACATAAAAACACATGATATAAATCTGGTATCACTGTAATTGCACCGACCTAAAGAATAAAGTCTCTTAATCACTTATACTGCATGACGGACATCGTAAAAAATAAATAAAACCAATTCTTCACCTGCTGTTAACTTTTTCATTCTGCCTCCCAAAGATCGCAGTAAGGGTATGTGCACACGTCCGGATTTCTTGCAGAAATTTCCTGAAGAAAACCGGAAATTTTCTGCAAGAAATCCGCTTTTTTTTTTTTGCGTTTTTTTTCTGGTTTTTTCACGTTTTTTTTTAGCATTTTGCAAGCGTAATTAGCTTGCAGAATGCTAAAGTTTTCCAAGCGATCTGTAACATCGCTTGGAAAACTGACTGACAGGTTGGTCACACTTGTCAAACATACTGTTTGACAAGTGTGACCAACTTTTTACTATAGATGCTGCTTATGCAGCATCTATAGTAAAAGATAGAATGTTTAAAAATAATTAAAAAAAATAAAAAATGGTTATACTCACCCTCTGCAGGCTCCGTTCCTATAGATGCCGGCGTGGTTCAGGGCCTTCGGTGATGTCACGGCTTGTGATTGGTCGCGAGCGGTCACATGAGCGGTCACGCGACCAATCACAAGACAGTGACGTCACCGCAGGTCCTGTACCACACCATCTATAGGAACAGAAGCGGCAGCATGCAGCGGTGAGAGGCGGGAACACTTCGGGGACATCGAAGGTGAGTATAGGACTATTTTTTATTTTAATTCTTTTTTTTCGACCAATTATATGGTGCCCAGTGCGTGGAGGAGAGTCTCCTCTCCTCCACCCTTGGTACCAACCGCACATAATCTGCTTACTTCCCGCATGGTGTGCACAGCCCCGTGCGGGAAGTAAGCAGATCAATGCACTCCTAGGTGTGCGGAATCCCCGCAATTCCGCATTTTTAATGAACATGTTGCTTTTTTTTCCGAGATGCGATTTTTTTGTGGAAAAAATCGCAACATTTGCACAAAAAATGCGGAATACACTGTAAATAATAGGAGGCATAGGTTAGCGTTTTTTTCGCGTTTTTATCACGTTTTTATAGCGAAAAAACGCGAAAAAAACGTGAAAAATCCTGAACGTGTGCACATGGCCTAAGGCTCGGCACACATTTATCCCACGCTGAGAGCTTGCACCGAAGTCTCTGTGTAAATCTCTGAAATTCAGAAGACTCAGACAGAACCCCGGGCAGAAGATTCCTCATAATGAGGCATTGGAGGCACTGTGGACGCCATAAGACCTGTGATCCAGCGGTGTCCGTCTTTTTAGTCATACATAAAAGCGCAGTCAGCCAGTTTTGTGCACCGCTGAAACGAGGCCAGACGGCCTTTGCTGCCTCATCACAGTGAATGGATCGGGGGTTTCATCTGTCACGTCACTCAGAGATTTAGATAGAAATCCCAAAGTAAGTGCTCAGTGAAGAGCGCCAGATAAATGTGATCCCAAACGTTATATAAAGTGTTCCCAATAATAGCTTCCACTCAATCCACAAAAAAAGCAAGTCCCCTCTCAGATCTGTCATCTGTTAACGGAAATATAGGGGGCTTTCACGTTACTGGTAGTACAAAGGCTCTGGAAAAGTGTTATGGCTACTCACCCCCTAAAATAAATTCTGCGCTTCCAAATTCAAATGCCCTCCCTCCCTTCTGAGCCCCACAGTGTACCTAAACCACATATATCATCCATATGTTTGGCATTTCTGTAGTGATGAGAGCCTGCTTAATTTATGGGTGCATGTATCCAGAAGCACGGGCTGGGCATAAAGTACTGGTGACTGCAACGTACTGGTCACTACAACAGCTGTTTGCATTTTTCACTCAGCAACATCCACTGCTGCCTTCTGGAAAACACTTATGGAGTCAAAATCATCACTACACTTGTAGATAATTTCCTAAAGGGGCACAATTTCCAAACTGGGGGGATTCTGCTTTTATAGCATTTAGGGGCTCTTTATATCTGGAAGTCTGGAAACTATTCTATAATAATTTGTTCTCCAAGAGTCAAATAGCGCTCCGTCCTTCCAGAGTGTTGCTGTGTGGCTAAGCAGTACTGGACGGCCACATATGGGGTATTGCCAAGTTCATGAAGAAATTGTGTAACACCATTTTTACCCATTTCCCAGTGTGAAAATGTAAAATCTGGGGCTAAAACAATTTTTTTCTGGTAAAAATGTAATTATTTTTTCTTCATTGCCCAATGGTATCAAATTCTGTGACACACTTGTGGTGTGGTGTCAATATGATCACTGCACCCCTAGATGAACTCAATGAGAGGTGCAGTTTGTAAAATGGGGTCACTTACAGGGGTTTCTGCTGTTGTGGCACCTCAGGGGCTCTGCCAATGTGACATGGCCCCCTCAAACCAATGCAGCAAAACCTGCACTGTAATATGGCGCTCCTTCCCTTTCATGCCCTGCCGTGTTCCCAGACAGTAGTTTTCCACCACAATACTGGGTATTGGCATACTCAGGAGAAATTGCACAACAAAACTTTGAGGTCCATTTTTTTCTTGCTACCCTTGTGACAATAAAAAAGTGAGGACTAAAATAGCATTTTTGAGGTAAAATATATTTTTTTATTTTGACGGCTCAATATTATATAATTCTGTGAAGCCCCTGGAGGTTCAAGGTGCTCACCAAACAGCTAGATAAATTCTTTGAGGGGTCTAATTTCCAAACTGGGGTCACTTGTTGGGGTTTTTCACTGTTTTGGCACATCAGGGGCTCTCCAAATGCAATATGGCGTCCGCTATCGATTCCAGCCAATTTTGCATTCCAAAAGTCAAATGGCACTCCTTCCGTTCTGAGCCCAGCCGTGCGCCCAAGCAGTAGTATTCCCCCACATGTGGGGTATCGTTGTGCTCAGGAGAAATAACACAACAAACTGTATGGTGCAATTTTTCCTGTCACCTTTATGAAAATGCAAAAGATGTAGTTAAAAAGATTTATTTTGGAAAAATGTTGGTTTTTTATATTTCCACGGCTCTACGTTATAAACTTCTGTGAAGCACCTGTGGGTTCAAGGTGCTCAATACACATCTAGATAAGTTCTCTAAGGGGTCTAGTTTCCAAAATGGTTTCACTTGTTGGGGTTTCCACTGTTTAGGTACATCAGGGGCTCTCCAAACGCAACATGGCAACCACTAATTATTCCAGCATATTTTACATTCAAAAAGTCAAACAGCGCTCCTTCTCTTCCAAGCCCTGCCGTGCGCCCAAACAGTAGATTTCCCCCACACATATAATTGTAAGACAAAATGTATGGTCCATTTTCTCCTGTTACCCTTGCAAAAGTAAAAAAAAATTAGGTCTTAAGGAAAATTTTTGTGAAAATTTTTTTGAAAAGTAAATGTTTATTTTTTCCTTCCACATTCCATTCATTCTTGTGAAGCACCTGAAGGGTTCATAAACTTCTTGAATGTGGTTTTGTGCACCTTGAGGGGTACAGTTTTTAGAATGGTGTCATTTTTGGGTATTTTCTTTCATATAGACCCCTCAAAGTGACTTCAAATGTGAGGTGGTCGCTAAAAAAAATAGTTTTGTAAAATTTGTTGAAAAAATGAAAAATCGCTGGTCCACTTTTAACCCTTATAACGTCCTAACAAAGGAAAAATTTGGTTCCAAAATTGTGCTGATGTAAAGTAGACATGTGGGAAATGTTATTTATTAACTATTTTGTGCGATATGACTCTCTGATTTAAGGGCATAAAAATTATAAGTTTGAAAATTGCAAAATTTTCAAGATTTTCACCAAATTTCCATTTTTTTCACTAATAAAAGCAAGTCATATTGAAGAAGTTTTACCATTACCATAAATTACAATATGTCACGAGAAAACAATTTCAGAATCACTGGGATCCGTTGAAGTGTTCCAGAGTTTGACAGTGGTCAGAATTGTAAAAATTGGCCCGGTCACGAAGGTAAAAACATTCCCGGGCACGAAAGGGTTAAAAAAAATTTAAAACTCATGAAATAGGCCTAGACAGAAATAATGGTACCCCTAACTTAATATTTTGTTGCACAACCTTTTGAGACAATCACTGCAATCAAACGATTCCTGTAACTATCAATGAGACTTCTACACCTCTCGACAGGTATTTTGGCCCACTCCTCAAGAGCAAACTGCTCCAGTTGTCTCATGTTTGAAGGATGCCTTTTCCAGACTGCTTGTTTTAGCTCTTTCCAAAGATGCTCAATGGGATTTAGGTCAGGGCTTATAGAAGGCCACTTCAGAATAGTCCAATGTTTTCCTCTTAGCCATTCTTGGGTGTTTTTAGCTGTTTGTTTTGGGTCATTATCCTGTTGCAAGACCCATGACCTGCGACTGAGATCAAACTTTCTGACACTGGGCAGCACATTTCTCTCCAGAATCCCTTGATAGATTTCATTGTACCCTGCACAGATTCTAGACACCCTGTGCCAGATGCAGCAAAGCAGCCCCAGAACGTAACAAAGCCTCCTCCATGTTTCAAAGTATGGACAGTGTTCTTTTTGATATGCTTCATTTTTCCATCTGTGAACATAGAGCTGATGTGCCTTGCCAAAAAGTTCCATTTTTGTCTCATCTGTTCATAGGACATTCTCCCAGAAGCTTTGTGGCTTGTCAACATGTAGTTTGGCAAATTCCAGTCTGGCTTTTTTATGATTTTTTTTTTCCACAATGGTGTCCTCCTTGGTCGTCTCCCATGAAGTCCACTTTGGCTCATACAACGACGGATGGTGCTATCTGACACTGATGTTCTTTGAGCTTTAAGTTCACCAGAAGTTTTTCTGGGCTCTTTTGTTACCATTCGTATTATCCGTCTCTTTGATTTGTCATCAAATTTCCTCCTGCGGCCATGTCCAGGGAGGTTGGCTACAGTCCCATGGATCTTAAATTTCTGAATAATATGTGCAACTGTAGTCACAGAAACATCAAGCTGCTTGGATATGGTCTTATAACTTTTACCTTTTAGGGTATGTGCACTCGTAGCCGATTTGCCTGCAGATCCGCAGCGGATTGGACGGTGCGGATTCGCAGCAGTTTTCCATCCAGTTTACAGTACCATGTCAACCTATAGAAAACATAATCCGCAGTGCACATGCTGCAGAAAATACCGCTCGGAAACACTGCAGTTTATTTTCCGCAGCATGTCAATTCTTTGTGCGGATTCCGCAGAGTTTTACACCTGCTCCTCAATAGGAATCCGGTGTTAAAATGCAGGAGAAATCCGCACAAAAAACGTAGGAAATCCGTGGATAATCCACAGGTAAAACGCAGTGCGATTTTTCAAAAACTGAGCGGAAAAATCTGCACAGAAATCTACAACGTGGGCACGTAGCCTATCATGTTTGTCTATAATTTTCTTTCTAATCTCCTGAGACAACTCTTCCCTTCCTCAGGTCAATGTTGAGTGTGATAAACACCATGTCACCAAACAGCACAGTGAGTATGTGTTGCCATATATACAGGCCCACTCACTGATTCCAAGATTTTAGACACCTGTGATGCTAGTTAGTGGACACACCTTGATTTAACATGTCCCTTTTGTGACATTATTTTCAGGGGTACCATCATTTCTGCCCAGGCCTAGTTCATGAGTTTTATTATTTTTTTTTAATTCTGTGGAAGCATGGTTGAAAAGCAATGTCTGACTTTCAAATTTGTTCCTTTTCATAGATCTTTTATTTATTACTTTTGTCAGATTCAAGTTATTTCTGTGACTATTGTGGGTTTTAATCTCATTAAATGAGAAAAAAACAAAATTATTAATGTAAGAACAGATGTGAAACAGTATGAGGGGAACACGATGTGAATGAGTGTGACACACATAAGAAATGTATATATGTCACACTAACACATATTTGGTAAGGCCAAGGGATATAGCTATCTATTGTAATCAATATAAAATCCCAAGGGTATATCTCGCGTATCGCACACATGAAGTGAAAAGTTTGGTCCATAGCAGGACGCGATTGATATAGAACATAAGAATAAGTGCAGAAAATCAAAAGTATAATTAATGTTTAATAGTGTAGTTAGCAAAATACCAAGAGTATAGCCAGATCAGTTCCACTATAAATTCATTGCATAATAAGAAACATTTGATAATAAATATAGTGTATAAATATTGTGCACAAATATTAAATTGCAGGAAAATTATTATGCAAGTGCTTCTCACAAAATTAGAATATTTTTGTTGGCCTTCTCTTAATCTTTTCAAGGCTGCGGTTATCCCAGTTGCTTGTGTACCGTTTTCTACCACACTTTTTCCTTCCACTCAATTTTCCATTAATATGCTGGGATACAGCACTCTATGAACAGCCAGCTTCTTTAGCAATGACCTTTGTGGCTTACCCTCCTTCTGGAGTGTGGCAATGACTGCCTTCTGGACATCTGTGAAGTCAGCAGTCTTCCCCCATGATTGTGGAGCCTACTGTAACAGACTAAGGGACCTTTTTAAAGGCTTAGCAAGACTTTGCAGGTGTTTTTTTGTTAATTATTCTAATTTACTGAGATAAAGACTTTTGGGTTTTCATTGACTGTAAGCCATAATCATCAACATTAACAGAAATAAACACTTGAAATAGATCACTCTGTTTGTAATGACTCTCTATAATGTATGCATTTCACTTTGTGCATTGAAGAACTGAAATAAAGAACTTGTTGATATTCTAATTTTGTAAGAAGCTGGCAGCATTGTGGCTCAGTGGATAGCACTGCAGCCTTGCAGCGCTGGAGTCCTGGGTTCAAACCCCACCGAGGACAACATCCTCAAAGAGTTTGTATGTTCTCTCTGTGTTTGCACTCCGGTTTCCTCCCACATTCCAAAGACATACTGATAGGGAATTTAGAGTGTGAGCCCAATTGGGGACAGCAATGATAATTTGTGCAAAACTTGTAAAGCGCTGTGGAATGTTAGCGCTATATAAAAATAAAGATTATTATTATGTACATCAAGACAAATAATAAAACAATTAAATGTTAAAAATTAAAAAAAATTGTTTTATTATTTGTCTTGAGGGATCACATGAATGAAAACGCTTGAAATGTTTAAGTAGCGTTTTTAATACAGTAAGATCCGCTACCTCTTTTGCTGCCGCCATCTCTCTCATCTGTTTTCTCATGTGCATGCAAATTTAATTTAATTGCTGCTTTATACTGAATAACAAATGCCCTTGACATTGGTATTTCATCGGGACAATGACCACAAACACATCAGCAAGTGGGCAACATCCTGGTTCCAGACCAACAAAATTGATGTTATGAAGTGGCCAGCCCAATCACCAGACCTATATCTGATTGAGATTTGTGTAGTGACATAAAAATGCTGTTTTTGATACAAATCCTAAGAACGCAGAACTGGAGTATCTGTTCACAGGTGTCAGCTGTTAGTTGATTCCATGCCACACAGATTTAAAGGAGGTATCAGAAATAAAGGGTATACATCTAAATATTACCGTAGTTCAGTGATTAACAGAAAAGCTAAGTCTGTAAAGAAATTTCAGTTCATACTGGAAATATTCAAGTTTATAAATGAAAATACAGACACTGCTATTTGTTTGAGCAGTGTATTATTTATTTTTCAGTTAAAAAAGTATATTTTGTTCATGTTTTCACTTGGATTTGACTGTGCATTACTCGCGGTGTCTTTGTGTATATGGAAATAAATGCTATTATGAGGACTGAGCTTTTTCTTTGCTATCTGGACGTATAGTTACGTCCTGTTTCAGGAAGTGGTCACATTAATGCAGTCATCATACTTGCATGGAAATTTGAAACAAAAATTTGATTTCACTAGCATTGCACTATCCACTGGGTAAGTGATCACTGGTGAAACAGGGGATTCGCCACTGGAAAGCCCCACTCACTATTCCAACAAGGGACTTCTGTCTTTGCAGCTGCTCTTTGTGAAGCAGCTGGCACTCTCTCTCGAGAGCTTCCTCTTCAAAGTCTTCTAACTTTTGACCACAATGGTCAGCAGATTAATTTTATGCTGAAAATCTGTATCCTCTTTAACTCTCTCAAGATTCATGTTAACAATGAATTTTCAGTCCATAATCAGTACATGAAGCAAGGGGAAAAGGGTGATAAGTAAAATAAAGGCTTTTGTTTGCCTTTTCTTTGCTTGTGATATAGATTTATGTAAATTTGATAAAACTGTAATGAACTTTTAAAGTCCTTAGCAACATAATATTTATTTTGACAAATGTGTTTGGCTATATGTAATAGAACTATATGTTCTCCTCAAACACTTATTATTGTAGTCTTCCTCACAGACTTCACAATTCTTTTTGTTTTCAAAATTTTAGTTGATAGGGAAGTATGTGACAAAACTAGTCATTTTGGAGCTGTTTACACAAACCGACCGGCAACACGAAATGACCGCCAATCTGTAAACACTTACCGATCAGCGGTCGTTTAATAGTCTGATAACATAGGCAGATGGTGGTAGACAATGCACACTGAACGAACTGTAATGGATTTTTCAATGTGCATATGGTGCCATTGTTCTCATCAGTGTCCTGATTACACAGAACGATACACCGCCAAGAACTATGATCTTTTGCACTGCACAAAAGATAATTTCACCCAATGAACAACCATTTTGCTTATTCATTGGGTGATCGGCAGCTTATTTACACTAACGTACATAAAAATTTGTTAATATAACATGCTGCTTTAGCCTCTTCCACTTGAAAAACAGATTTCCCACGAGGAAATTGTTTTTCTTGGACAGGCTGATGGAAATGTGTGATCACATGTTCCTCTATTAGCTGCCATTTTCAGAACAGGAGAGTTGTGCAGTATATAAGAAAGGCTGTAATTATACACACTGGATTGTTCCCCAATAATTTAATAAAATACAGATAAATCAGACAACTCCTTTTAAGGATGATTGTTATTATGACACTTCATAATGTCATGCACATTTAACTTTGCTATTATTCAACAATAACCTATTTCTTGCAAAACAAGTTTTTTACATCAAGGGGCTTGCCATCAGTCTCAGCTGATTGGATAAGGTTAACCTCTTCTTGGTCTCTGGAATAATCACGATGTACAAGGGGGTTTGCTTATCTAATAAACTCAGCTGGGACCAGTGATTGGTTACAGTGGTCATGTGAGCTGTAGTGTAATGTCACAGTTTCAACCAGACAACAAAGACAGAGTAGTGGTGGAAACGTTTTGCTAGACATAGGTAGAGTGAGTAATGCTGTAGTTGGTCATTTTGTCCTCAAGCTTACAAACCAATAAAAAATAGTTGACAAGCCCTTTAATTTATTTGCATTTGCAGACTACACAAACTTTTTAAGTTGTCTTTTTATCTCTTTTGAAAGGTTAATTTTCACTTAAAGAAGCAGTCCCATCAAAGTTTGTATCCTTAAAATATTGCAGTCATCATATTATATAGCACTGTGTACTTACATTTGCTATTTTTTGCCTTTCTACCCAGCTAATTATTCTCTTTGCTCTGTGTAGAAAGAGGAAGTCTCTTGTCCCTGCATTTATCAATCCCCTCTTCAACTCCTGAGCATGCGGATCTGCTCCTCCACTTTCCAGGGACTTTACAGTGACTCATACATAGAAAATTGTCTGGTTTCTACATGGAGCTTTAGAAGGATTCAGCTAGTCAGTTTTTAATCACATAATGTCATAGACCTAATGGAAAAGATAACAATTAGCTGGGCAGAAGTGCATAATTAGCAATTATAGGTACTTGGTGGCATATAATATGATTGCAATATATTAGGATACATTTTTTTGAGAGTGCTTCTTTAATTGTTATTAGTTCCCCTAACAAAGACCTGATATCTTGTATATCCATTTGTCTTACCAAGTCATATCAGCAGATTTGGAATATTTTTTTAAAAAATTGGTTATTTCCATGCCATGCAGATTTGTGATTTAAACTTTAGCATATAAGCCATACATCACCTTCTTAGTTGGCTTTGTTGGCACCTTGTCACATTCTTGTGCATTAGAGGAATTCATTGTTCTTGTTTGAACTGATAAGAACAAAAAAAGGGTTTTCTGCCTGAGACCTTGGGAAAAGCAGAGGGGGTGGAATGTTGACATTGAGCAGCAGGGCTGCACTTTCCCAAGCTTTCCATACTAAATTCTTCAATAGACATTAGGCGTACAAATCGGCCAATTCTGTACTATTTCCCTATTTTATTTATGTACATATTTGTATAAATCCATTTTTCACCCCGAGCCTCTCTTCACCTTACTGACCAAGCCAAATATTACAATTCTAACCAATTTATGTGGTAATAAGTCTGGAACGCTTCAACAAATCCTAGTAATTCTGAGAATGGTTTTTTTTTTCGTGACACGTACTTCATGTTAGTGGTAAATTTAGGCCAATATTTCTTGCGTTTATTTGTGAAAATACCGCAATTTTGGGGAAATTATAAAACATATTGCAATTTTAAGCTTTTCAATTTTTTTGCTTTTAACCCCTTCCCGACATTTCCAGTACATGTACGTCATGATCGGGAAGAACTTCCAGATCAATACAGTACATGTATGTCTTGAATATGGCCTGCGCACAAGGGGCTGTGCGCAGGTGGTCGCTGCCAGGTTTCAGCTGCCCACCACTACCAACCTTTTAACCTCCTAAATGCTGTGATCAGTGAGATAGCAGTATTTAGAGAGGATGCAGAGGGAAGAATTTGTACCCATAAATAATTATTATTAAAAATAAAAATAAAACAATAAAAGCACACATTTTGGTATTGCTGCGTCCGGAACAACCTACCTATACAACTGTCCTACTAGTTATTCCCTTTAGTGATCATCATTTGAAAAAAAAAAGAGGCAAAAAACTATGCTTTATCATTATATCGCTGAAAGAAAAGTGGAATAAATTGCGATCAAAAAGACGAATGTAAATAAAAATAGTATAGCAGAAACCATCAGTGGAAAAATAAAAGTTATAGCTCTCAGAATACAGTGATGCAAACCTAATAATTTTTCTATAAAATAGTGTTTATTGAGTAAATGCGCCAAAACATAAAAAACTATATAAGGCTGGAGACACAATAGCGATTTAAAAATCGGTCTGATTTTGATGCAGGAGAGTCGAACGAGTGCAATGCAATTGTCATGCGAGTGTCATGCAATTTTTGTGTGCGTGCAATCAGATTTTTCACACCTAGCATCCGATTTACATCCGAATGCAGTGCAATTGTTATCAAACTGCAATGCGATTTTAACATGAGCATTTACATAGAGAAATTCTTTAAGTCATTTACACATCATTTTAAAACAAAATATTCATCAAAACATATCTGCCGCGTACAGTATAGAATAGGTTAGAATAGAATAGATATATACCTATAGAATAGGTGTGTATATACAGTATATAAATAAAGGGAGCACTTAAACAACAGATTATAACTCCAAGTAAATCAAACTTCTGTGACATCAAACTATCCACTTAGGAAGCAACACTTTGACAATCAATTTCACATGCTGTTGTGCAAATGGAATAGACAACAGATGGAGATTATTGGCAATTATCAAGACACTCAATAAAGGAGTGGTTCTGCAGGTGATTACCACAGACCATATCTCAGTACCAATGCTTTTTGGCTGATGTTATGGTCACTTTTGAATGTTGGTTGTGCTTTCACACTCGTGGTAGCATGAGACGGAATCTACAACCCACACAAGTGGGTCAGGTAGTGCAGCTCATCCAGGATGGCACATCAATGCGAGCTGTGGCAAGAAGGTTTGCTGTGTCTGCCAGCGTAGTGTCCAGAGTCTGGAGGCGCTGCCCGGAGACAAGCCAGTATACCAGGCGATATGGAGGGGGCCGTAGGAGGGCAACAACCCAGCAGCAGGACCGCTACCTCAGCCTTTGTGAAAGGAGGAACAGGAGAAGCACTGCCAGAGCGCTGAAAAATGACCTCCAGCAGGCCACAAATGTGCAAGTGTCTGCACAAATGGTTAGAAACTGACTCCATGAGGATGGTCTGAGTGCCCGACATCCACAGATGGGGGTTGTGCTCACAGCCCAACACCATGAAGGATGCTTGGCATTTGCCACAGAACACCAGGATTGACAAGTTAGCCACTGGCACCCTGTGCTCTTCACAGATGAAAGCAGGTTCACACTGAGCACATGTGACAGACATGATAGTCTGGAGACGCCGTGGAGAGCGATCTGCCTGCAACATCCTTCAGTATGACCGGTTTAGCAGTGGGTCAGTAATGGTGTGGGGTGGCATTTCTTTAGAGGGCTGTGCGGCCCTCCATATGCTTGCCAGAGGTAGCTGCCATTAGGTACCGAGATGAAATCCTCAGTCCCCTTGTGAGACCATATGCTGGTGCGGTTGGCCCTGGGTTCCTCCTAATGCAAGGCAGTGCATTGCCAGACCTCATGTGGCTGGAATGTGTCAGCAGTTCCTGCAAGATAAAGGGATCCGCTCCCAGACCTGGACTAAAGCGATCACCTGTCAATATATCGCCGGAGGCCAGGTGGAGCGATCACACTCCCTATGTGACTGTTGTACACGTGAGATTGTCGTGGGACATTTGGTAATGGACTACGTCGGACAGGGAGTATTATATGTTGGTTTATTATTTCATTTTTGTTGCAGGAGACAAGGTCGTCGGGGATTAGGTGTTCAGTAAGTATGGTAAATTAAGATTCAATAAAGGAGTCTGTGTGATTATTTCAAATAAAGGTCTTTATTCTGGCTGTGTCTTTACCATGTAACTATGAGGTTAGTAATGGATAGGTGTCTTATATACGCCTCTCCATTAGTAACCTGTGGGCTTGATGTCACCTGACAATACAAAGGTGACATCAACCCCACAAATATGAACCCCACTTGCCACCGCTACAGGGCAAGTGGGAAGAGCGAGGCTAAGTGCCAGAATTGGCGCATCTATAAGATGTGCTTTTTCTGGGGTGGTTAAGAGCTGGTGTTTTTAGCCTGGGGTTAGCAATATCCATGGCCCCTTCCCAGGCTATTAATATCAGCCCGCAACTGTCTTCGTAACCTTTGCTGGTTCAATTTTTATAGGGGGACCCTATGTCAAGTTTTTTTTTCTGGGGTCCCCTGTAAAATAGCCAGTAAAGGCTAAGCAAACAGCTGTGAGCTGATATTAGATGATAATAGCCTGGGAACCTTTATGGCTATTGGCTCCTTCCCAGAATATTAACATCTGCCCTCAGCCGTTGGCTTTCCCTCTGCTGGTTATGAAAATTATGCAAGAGCCCACGCAATTTTTGTTAAAAATTTTTTAAAAATAAACAGATACTGCATTTCACGCAGATTTCTGACAGTTGCTTTTTTGTTACAGCATATGTAGGTTAATTATTTTAATGTTCCTACATAGGCTGGTGTGTGTGTCTTTATTTAATATTAATGAAGGTATCTGGCTGAAGAGGTTGAAAAAGGTAATTACATCACAATTTTTTTTCTTTTTTTTAGTAATATATCTTTATTTAGCTCTATGGATCTACAAAAACGCATGAAAATCTGCATGAAAACGCATCAAAACGGCATCAAAGCCGCATAAAAAAACACACGGAATTTACACTGCGTTTTCTGCCAAGAGATGCAGAATTTGTGCAGAAATTTCCGCAAGCAAATCTGCAACGTGCTCACATAGCCTAAAGTTGTCTAATCACTTATACTGCATGAGGAATGGTGTAAAAAGTAAACAAACCAATTCTTCACCTGCTATTGATTTTGCATCCCCTAGATCGCAGTAAGGCTTGGCTCACATTTATCCTGCGCTCTACGCTGAACGCTTACGTCGGGGTTTCCATGTGAGTCTCTGAAATATTTGATGCAAATGTAACCCCAGGCGGAAGATTCTGTATAATCAGGCAGTTGGAGGCACTGTGGACACCGTATGACATGTGATCCTGCGGTGTCTATCTTTTTATTAGGAGTGCATAAAAGTGTCATCAGCCACAATTTTCTGCACCTCTGGAAAAAAAGGACACCGCTGAACAAAGGCCAGATGGAGTCCAGAGTAACTCTGCTGCCTCATTATAGTGAGTGCCCCCTCTTGGGTTTCATCTTACTCATGTCACTCAGAGATGTAGATGGAAACCCGGATGTACTGCAAGTGCTCTGCATAGAGTGCTGGATAGATGTGGTCCAAATTGTAATGTAAAATGTTCCCAATAAAAACTTCAACTTAATCCATAAAAAAAGCAAGTTCCCACGCTGACCTGTTATCTGTTAACAGAAATATAGGGGGTTTCCACGTTACTGGTAGCACAAAAATTGAAATAGAAAGCGATCAAAAAATGTCATGAGCCCGAAAATGGTTCCAATAAAAACAGCCACTCGTTCCGCAAAAAACAAGCCCTCACATGACTCTGTCAGCAGAAATATGGAAAAATTATAGCTCTCAAAACATTGTGATACAAAAAACTAGTTTTTGAAAACAAAGTGTGTGTGAGCAGCCAAACATAAAAACACGATATGAATCTGGTATCTCTGCAATCGCACCGACCGGAAGAATAAAGTTGTCTAATCACTTATACTGCATTAGGAACAGTGTAAAAAATAAATAAACCAATTCTTCACCTGCTGTTGATTTAATTTTGCATCCCATAGATCGCAGTAAAGGTACCGTTACACTAAACGACTTACCAACAATCACGACCAGCGATACGACCTGGCCGTGATCGTTGGTAAGTCGTTGTGTGGTCGCTGGGGAGCTGTCACACAGACAGCTCTCTCCAGCGACCAACGATCAGGAAGAACGACTTCGGCATCGTTGAAACTGTCTTCAACGATGCCGAAGTCCCCCTGCAGCACCCGGGTAACCAGGGTAAACATCGGGTTACTAAGTGCAGGGCCGCGCTTAGTAACCCGATATTTACCCTGGTTACCATTGTAAAAGTTAAAAAAAAAAAAACACCACATACTCACATTCTGATGTCTGTCACGTCCCCCGGCGTCCACAGGGTTAAAACTGCTTTCGGCAGGAGCGCTGGTAATGCACGCGCTGCTGCCGAGAGCTTCCCTGCACTGAATGTGTCAGCGCCGGCCGTAAAGCAGAGCACAGCCGTGACGTCACCGCTGTGCTCTGCTTTACGGCCGGCGCTGACACAGTCAACCCTGTGGACGCCGGGGGACGTGACAGACATCAGAATGTGAGTATGTAGTGTTTTTTTTTTTTTTTTTTTTTTTTTTTTTAACTTTTACACTGGTAACCAGGGTAAATATCGGGTTACTAAGCGCGGCCCTGCACTTAGTGACCCGATATTTACCCTGGTTACAAGTGAACACATCGCTGGATCGGCGTCACACACGCCGATCCAGCGATGATAGCGGGTGATCAGCGACCAAAAAAAGGTCCTGATCATTCCCATCGACCAACGATCTCCCAGCAGGGGCCTGATCGTTGGTCGCTGTCACACAGAACGAGATCGTTAGTGGGATCGTTGCTTACGTCACCAAAAGCGTGACGTTGCAACAATATCGTTAACGATATCGTTATGTGTGACTCAGCCTTAAGGCCGGCGTCACACTCAACGTAGGGAAATACAGTTCGTATTTTACAGGCGTAATACGCAGAAATGATTCCAAAACAGTGTTCCGTATGTCATCCGTAGGCAGGGTGTGTATGCGTATTTTATGCATATTAACCTCCATATGTAAGCCGTATGGCATCTGTACTGCGTTTTTTTCATGCAACCTTACAAAATGGACATTTAACGGTTTTGAGGCCTGAAAATTATTTAAATCATCAGCACAAACCCTATTTAAGGCCTCTACAACAGGTGGAACCCTCCCATATGGCCATTTTGTTGCTGTGCTTGTGTAGGTGTTTTGGTGGTACTTGGGCAACATGTGTGACCTCCTGCAATTCACACCAACTCAGCGGGTGTTATTTAATTGGGTCTTGTCACGCCGCTTTGGCCAGCCATACCCAGTGATAGTTGATCCACGAAGGAGAAGAAGAATGTGGGTGCATCCACTTTTGCAGCAATGCCTCGCTAAAGGGCATTTTCACCGGCTATATTCATCTCTGCGGACACATCTGGACAAATTCTTTCAGTACTGTCGCATGACAATACCCACCTTTGATATCTTGTTGGAGACAGTACGTCCAGGAATTGCGTATCAGGATACCAGGATGCGGAAATGCATATCTGCAGAGGAGCATCTTCTCCTTACCTTACGGTATGTATTCACCATCCTCACATACTGTAAGTTGATGATGTTTTTTGTACTATTTTGATTTTCATAGCATCTTATTTAAATTATATTAATACATTATGTATAAATCATATACAAATATGTATTCAATGTTAAATGTTAGTATCTAGTGTAAATTTAGTAAGGTACACTGGTCTCCTGCCTTTTTTGATCCTCATATTACTTTGTTTTACTAGGGTTTTTGTAAAGCATTGTAACATAGCTAATTTTGAAAATTTTATTTTGCTTTCAGATTCCTGTCAACTGGATTATCTTATGTGGGACTACATCTTGAATTTCTCATAGGGCGGTCCACTATTTCAGGCATTGTGCGTAATACATGTGTTCAAATATGGGACAAACTACATGTACTTGTGATGCCGGAGCCCAAAATGGAGGATTGGCTGAAAATAGCCCGTGGCTTTTCTGACTGTTGTCAATTTTCACACTGAATTGGAGCACTGGATGGGAAACATATCAGGGTGCATAAGCCGACAAACTCGGGCACCCAATTCTATAATTATAAGCAGTTTTTCTCTTTAGTTCTGTTAGCTGTAGTTGACAGTAACTACAGGTTTATAATTGTAGATATTGGGGCCTATGGGCGAACTGGAGACTCTAGAGTCTTCAATGCGTCCATTATGGGTCGGCGGCTACGTGAAAACTTGTTGGACCTCCCATCACCACGACAACTCCCAGGCTCCAATGCTGAAGCAGTATCATATGTACTTGTGGCAGATGAGGCATTCCAATTGACCAGACATGTCATGAAGCCTTATGCCCGGCGCAACCTTGACCACCGGCAGCGTGTCTTTAATGTCAGACTTTCACGGGCACGGCGACTGGTAGAGTGCGCCTTTGGCATTATGGCATCCAAATGGCGTGTCCTCCAGTCTGCCATTCAGCTGAGTGAGTCAAATGTAAATGAAGTCATAAAAGCTTTTGTTGTTTTACACAAGTTCACAAGAATGCATGAGTGCTCCTCAGCTGACAGTGTTGAAGGCATGTTGGCTAATGTGGATAGGCCTACAACACAAGTCCTTCCTCTGCGGTGTCCCCTTTCTGGCATAAAAGTTAGGAATATTTTCAAATTATTTTGTCTCTCCTCAGGGAGCTATTCCCTGGCAAGATAATGCTGTTTCTTTGTTGTAATTTTTTCATATAGATCTATATATTTTTGGCAAAAATGCATAAATTACTTAACTATGTGTGTTTCATTGACTTATGTAACAGATGATTAGCAACTGAGTAATTGAGTATGATGTTGTAATGATTTGTCCAACAAACTAAAATTGACTTTTAAATATATTTTTTTATTATAGAAAAAGCCTTTTTTGGTTTTTAAACACCATATTAATATCATATGGGTTTTTTTTTCAGAAACCAGGACATAACCCATTTTGTTAGAAAAATATAACAAAGTGCTATCACAGCAGAGTCAAAGAAAAACATGTTTAGAAACAAAAATAAAAAAGAATTATCATAAAACTATTCTCATATTTCTGTAAGTTGGTGGAGGTGATGGCGGAAGCTCAGAGTCCTAGTCAGGTGGCCTTTGTTGTGCCAATTGTCCATCGCCCTGTGTGTATGATGTCTGTCCCTGCTCAATATTGATGCCCTTGCTCATATTGGCGCCCTTGCTCATATTGGCCAGTTGTGTATTGGCTATAATAAGGGTTTTGAGTATGGCCCTCATGAGGTTGAAAATAAGGCCTTGCATCATAACCCCCCCAATATGGCTATGTCGTCCAAACCCAGGTTGGGACCAGCCTCCAGCACTGGGTCTAGACAAGTGGCCATATTGGGAAGGTTGATGGTATGATGGCATATGGTAATGTGCTGGCCTTGGTGGGTTTTGGGTGGGAACGGGTTGAGGTGTAGGCACACGTGGAGGGGATGCTTTAAATACTGCCGGCCGGCCACGGTCATTTCCCGGCCACGGCGGGAAATGACAGCAGGCTGTGTGGATGTCTCCAGTGGAACAGTTGGGCTGCTACTGTTTCCTGGATCATCCTGACTTCCTGGTTGTGGTGCTGCTGTGGGTGGTGGTGCAGCTTCTTGGCCAGTTGTTGCCGGATCTTGTGGTGCAACTGAAGATGTTGCAGAAGGGATGTCACTGGAAGGATGTGAAGATGGGCCAGCCACCTCTTCTCCTTCCCCAACCAGATCTATCAATGCCTCCGAGTCTGAGCCTGTCTCCCTCTGTGAGGTTTGACTGTGTTCTGTTTGTAAAGTATGAGAATAATTAATGATAAATTAACATTTTACCTTTATAAAACATATGTGTAATTTTGATTTATGTTTTTACTTACGGGCTCAGATCCATACTGGGATCTAAAAAGGAGAGTTGGTCATAATAAATGTATTTCCTTTTTTTTTGGAATGCACTGCTGCCACACTCCTGGCCTGCTGCTGCCTTTCTCGCCTATATTGGTCGGTTATGCTGCGCCATCGTCTCATAACATCTTCCACTGCAATGATAGCGAAAAAAATAATGTATAAGGCCATTGTGCACAGTGGTACCACAATGTATCAGTGATATAACAGATTTTAATGTGGCCTAGTAACCTGCATTTCTTAAAAAATATCAACATAAAGATTGTAAACACAAACCGCACAATATGATATAATGGAAAATACATAGAATTTCAGGCCATAAGGACAGGGTCCTCTCCCCTCTGTAGCAGTATGTCATTGTAAATTTGTTTAATGTAAACGATATCTATAAAACTCTGTACGTAACCCCTTTCTCATGTACAGCACCATGTAATTAATGGTGCTATATAAATAAATGAGATTAATGTTAATGAAAATATAAGGCCCAAAATCATGTAGGTAATGCAGTTTGCAATATTATTCATAGAGAAACATGAGTGTACTTACTTATCTGCCTCTGGACCTCACGTGGCCGCTGCTCATATTCTGGGAAAAGGATCCCACATATGCTTCTCCATGCCGCCTCTTTTCTGGCCCAGTTGGAATGATGGGCATCTCGCTGATCCCATATTTCTGGCCTCTCTTGCACCAGGACCAGCAGCATTTCGACATTAATAATAATGGCCATGATGCAGGAGACTCCGTGGAGGCGTGTGGCAGACTTCCGGGACGTCTGTCTGGCTTTTTCAGCTAATTAGCATGTCTAAGCTTCCTGATTGAGGGCTTGGCACATTTCCTGTCACCTGCTGAACTCTTGCGTCACACTGTTGGTCCGTGTGTAATCCGTATTTTTTGCGCACCCATAGACTTTAATTGGCGGATTTTTTGCGCAATACGCTGACAAACGCAGCATGCTGTGATTTTCTATGCCCGTAAAATACGGATGCGTAATATACGCCAAATAGGAGCTGCCCCATAGAGATTCATTGGTCCGTGTGCAAGGCGTTGTTTTTGCGTCTCGCATACGTCCATAAAACTCTCTAGTGTTACGCCGGCCTAAGGCTGCCGTCACACTAGCAGTATTTGGTCAGTATTTTACATCAGTATTTGTAAGTGAAAACCAGGAGTGGGTGATAAATGCAGAAGTGGTGCATATGTTTCTATTATGCTTTTCCTCTAATTGTTCCACTCCTGGTTTTGGCTTACAAATACTGATGTAAAAAGCCGGATTACTCACCGGTAATGCTCTTTTAGTGAGTCCACGACAGCACCCTACTGGAGAGAGGGATCCGCCCCGCAGGAACAGGAAACTTATTGAGAAATAAAAGGGGGCGGTCCGCCTCTCCTCCTCAGTTTTGATTTCAGAGTACCCGGAGGACCGCCAATATTAGGCAAATATCATTTATTTCATTCTTTAAACTTATTTGCTTATGATTAAAAGGAATTTACTCAAATAATATGCATTATATTAATATAGGGAGGGATGTAAGAGGGTGCTGTCGTGGACTCACTAAAAGAGCATTACCGGTGAGTAATCCGGCTTTTTACTCTTCGCCACGACAGCACCCTACTGGAGATCTTTCAGAGACCATCACCTAGGGAGGGGACCACCGTGCTGAGGACAGTCCTGCCAAAGTCTAGGTCAGAAGTTGACGATAGGTCTAGCCTATAGTGGTTATAAAATGTAGAAGGATTTGACCACGTTGCCGCCTTACATATAGTTTCAATCGGGACGTCTCCCCTCTCTGCCCAGGAGGATGCCATCGCTCTGGTAGAGTGTGCCGTTATGCCTTCCGGAGGGTTTTCTTTCCTCGCGGAGTAAGCCAGTCTGATAGCCTCTCTGATCCACCGGGATAAGGTGCTTTTTGTTACTCCATGACCCTTCTTGACACCCTGGAAGGAAATAAACAGAGCCCTACTCTGTCGCCAGCTACTGGTCTTTTCAATGTATTTTAACACTACTCTTTTAACGTCTAGAGTGTGATATTTTTGTTCTTCAGGAGTGGAGGGATTACTGAAGAAAGTGGGCAAGATTATTTCTTGTGACCTGTGGAATTTTTTCGCTACTTTGGGTAGGTAGGAAGGGTCTGGTTTAAGAATTAACTTATCCTGAAAGGTTAACAAAAAAGGTGGATCTATAGAGAGTGCTTGGATGTCACTGATTCTCCTAGCTGAAGTCAGTGCTACCAAGAGGGCCGTTTTTAGTGATAGACATTTAATTGGTATTGAGTCTATTGGCTCGAATGGAGAGTCTGTTAGGGCTTGTAAGACTAAATTTAAATCCCAGGGTGGAATTCTAGGTATGATAACTGGATTCATTCTTTCGCAGGCCGTAATAAATCTGGATACCCATCTATCCCCCGCAATGTTATGGCCATAGAGGGCTCCTAGTGCTGAAACATGAACCTTTAAGGTGTTTACAGTTAGACCTAGTTCTCTCCCTTTTTGAAGAAACTCCAGGATAGAATGTATCGGAATCTCTGACGTGTTGGTAAATGTATGGAATTGAAAAAATTTTCTCCATACTCTTGTATAGATTTTTGTGGTGGAAGGTTTTCTACTATGGAGAAGCGTATCAATTAAACCCCCCGAGAATCCTCTCGATCTTAGCATCTGCCTCTCAAGTTCCAGGCCGTCAGGTGGAGATTGTCCACCTGAGGGTGGAAAAACGGACCCTGGAAGAGAAGGTTGGGCGTTGAGGGGAGGACCCAAGGATCTGAGACCGACATGGTCCGTAGCCATGAGAACCATGGTCTCTTGGGCCAGAATGGAGCTATCAGTACAACTCTCGCCCCTTCTTCTCTGATTTTGCGTATAACTTGAGGTAGCAATATGATCGGAGGAAATGCGTACGCCAGACTGAACTGCCAAGGGGCTTGGAGAGCGTCCAGAATGTCCGGATGATCCGCTGGAGATAGAGAAGCAAATCTCCGGACTTTTCTGTTTTTCCTTGTGGCGAAAAGATCTATCTGAGGACGGCCCCAAAGAGATATTATGTCCAGAAATATTTGCTGGTTTAGACACCACTCTCCTTGCCTTAGGGTGTGTCGGCTTAAAAAGTCCGCCTGCTGATTGCTTGCTCCCCTTATGTGCAGTGCAGTAAGGGATGTTAGGTGACTTTCTGCTAGATTTAAGATTTCCGTAGCAGAAGACATCAGAGTCTCTGATCGCGTACCTCCTTGCCGATTTAGATACGCCACCGTGGTGGTGTTGTCGGACAGGACTCTGACGTCTTTCCCCCGAATCTGTGGGAGGAAATGGTATAAGGCGTATTTTACAGCATTCAGTTCTTTAAAGTTAGAGGAGCTGCAATTTTCTTCCATGCTCCATAACCCCTGGCAATAATCGTTCCCCATATGAGCGCCCCATCCATGAGGACTGGCGTCAGTGGTTATCGTGTGAGATGGCGTTATTACCCATGGAACCCCACTCAACAAATGGTTTGAGTCTAGCCACCACTCTAAGGAAGTTAAAACCTCCTGAGATAAGGTTATTTTTGTATTTAGGTGACCAAATAACCGTCTATCCTCTTGTAAAATTTGATGTTGTAGTACTCGAGTGTGGTGTTGAGCCCATCTCACTGCTGGTATACAAGAGATAAGAGACCCTAGTAACGACATAGCTTGTCTTAGGGATATACGAGGATTAGTTATTGCGGCTAGGACTTTGTGTCTGATCAGTAGGATTTTTACCTGCGGCAGGAGACACTTTTGAGATATGGAGTCTAACTGGAACCCCAAGAACGCCTGACGGGAAAGCGGAGTGAGTCTGGATTTGTCGGTATTGATTATCCAGCCCAGGTCCTGTAGAGAGGAAATTGCGTGAGCTAAACGATCAGCACATTGAGTAACTGAATTTCCTATTACCAAAAAGTCATCCAGATAGGGCACAATCAAAGTTTCCTTCTGGCGTAGGTATGCCATCACCTCTAGCATTATCTTGGTGAAGATCCTCGGCGCTGTTGAGAGGCCGAAGGGTAAGGCCGCATACTGGAAGTGACGAACCTCGTTGTTGATTTTTACCGCCACTCTGAGGAATTTTTGGTATCTGTTATGAATGGGGAGATGATAGTAAGCATCCTTTAGATCAATGCCCCCATCATACAGTTTGGGAAGAGGAGTTTTATGGTGGACCTAATGGACTCCATTTTAAATGTATAATTTTCAATGAATGAATTGAGTTTTTTAAGGTTTATGATGGTTCTGAAAGAACCGTCGGGCTTAGAGATTAGGAATAGGGGAGAGTAGAATCCCCTACCCTCCTGTCCCATCGGTACTTGGACTAGGACCCGTTTTGATATTAGGGTTTGAATTTCAAGCTCTAGAGCCTGTTGCTGTATAGGCGAGCTGAGAGTTGTTATAATATAAGACTCGTGGGGCACACGAGAGAATTTTAATTTAATTCCATCTCGGACGATATTTAAAACCCACGAGCTAGATGTTATCTTCTCCCATTGGGTGGTGAAAAATTTAAGTCTGCCCCCAACTGGTATGTCCTCAGTATTTGTTGTCTTTTGGGGGGTTGGGTCTTCTAAACATGGTACCTCTCTGCTTGTCGTCCTTAGGGGTCCATGTTGTAGACCTATCTGTTTGCCTCCTTTTGCCAAACGGCCTCCTCTTAAAGGCTCTCCTGTAAAAGGGAATAGAGGATTCAGGAAAAGCTTTCTTCCTGTCCTTTGCCTTTTTGAGTATGTCATCTAAGGTTTTACCAAAGAGGTACTCACCCTCACATGGGATTGCGCATATTTTGGATTTAGATTGCGCATCCCCTTTCCAGCTCTTCATCCATAGAGCTCTTCTTGCGTTATTTACAAGGCCCGCAGATCTTGCTGCTAAACGGAGTGAGTCGGCGGAGGCGTCTGCCAGAAAGGCCGCTGCTCCTCGTATTAAGGGGATGGCTGCTCTTAGTTTTTCTCTCGAGCTTTTCTTTTCAATTTGCTGGTCTAACTGATCAATCCAGATGATCATTGACCGGGCCGCGCAAGTACTGGCTACTGCAGGTTTGAATATTCCTGTAGCCGCTTCCCAGGAACGTTTAAGGGATGATTCAGCCTTACGATCCAAAGGATCGACCAATAGTCCCGCATCCTCCACAGGTAAAGTGGATTGTTTGGAGGTAGAGGCTACAGCCGCGTCGACTTTAGGGACTTTGGTCCAAGTAAGAAGCTCCTCGTCACTAAACGGATATTTGCGTTTTGAGGCTGAGGGTAGAAAGCCTCTCTGATCTTGCTTCTCCCACTCTCTTTTGATTAATGTTTTCACTGCTGGTATAACCGGAAAACATCTCCTCTTTCTGTCTGCCAAACCCGCGAACATTATCTCTTGCGCGGTTTGCGCACCCTTAGACTCCTCACACCCCATGGTATTTCGAATGGATTTTACCAAGTTGTCCACACTGTCTAAGGGGAAACATGAGCGTCCCTCAATCTCTGATGAGGATGATGACGCTGGACATGAATGATGATAGGGAGGCATCTGACAGTATCGGTTGGTCACTATCGGAGTCTGACACAAGTGTCGGTGTTTTAGATTTAGAACTACGCGGTTTTTCCTGGGTCATATTTTTTAGTTCTTCTCTAATAATGGCCCGTAGGTCCGTAATGGACACTGCTGCTCCCTGTGTTGTTTCTTTAAAACAGTCCTCACAAAGTTTTTTGGGGTATGAGTCAGGGAGGGGCTGGTTACACAAGGCACATTCCCTGTGCTTCGTTTTTTGTCGTTTTTTGCTCTAAGCGTGTAAGTAGAGAGAGAAAGGGAAAAGAGAGATATAGGGAGACAGCGTTAGCTTAATAGGCAGAGTTCACAACTCACCCAGTGAAGCAAATAATACCGGATCAGAAGGCCGAGATCCTGTTCTGGAACCGTCGCTTTTACGAGCGGTGTCCGAGGATCCTCTGGCGTGATCTTTGGCGGGGGGTACTGGAACACCGGTTGTAGGGTCCATGGCACCTGGGGATGACATCTCTGCATCGCCGTTTCAGCGTTAGTGAGCGCTTTAAATAGAGCGCCAAAACGTTGTTTTTTTTGTTTTGTTTTTTTTTTCGCGCATGCGCAGACAGTGCCGCTCCCCTGCCCTGGATCCGGGGTAGGCGCCCCGGAAGTCCAAGATCCACTTCCGGGGTAGCCTGTATTTGCGGCGGTCGGCGCGTGTGCGGCCCGGGATTCAACGCCGGGCCGCGAAGGAAGGTCATCTTACCCGCTCCTGCTGCCGTACCGCACGCTGGGAAGGACGCCGGTCGGCCTTTCCCGGACCCGGCCGTCTGCCCGCTCCATCAGACGAGGGGGGAGCCGTCTAACGGAACTCCCCCGACGCTGCTTCTGAGCCGCAGCCCCTGCCGTTCTCTCGGATACTGCGCAGGCGGCATGCAAGCCCAGGTATGGTTTCTCATTCGGAAGTCCTGTCGTTCCCGCAGGAACAGGAAACCTAAACTGAGGAGGAGAGGCGGACCGCCCCCTTTTATTTCTCAATAGGTTTCCTGTTCCTGCGGGGCAGATCCCTCTCTCCAGTAGGGTGCTGTCGTGGCGAAGAGTAAAATACTGACCAAATACTGCTAGTGTGACGGCAGCCTTAGGCCGGCTCACATTTAGGCTATGTGCCCACTTATTCTGCTCTTCTAGCACTTAAGGGCTCTGTATATGGAGTCCGCAAACTATTATAGAAAATTTTGCGCTCCAGGATGCCTCCTGTATAACAGCGCTCCGACAGCCAATATCAATCCATCCCTCCCAAGTCTCGCCGTTTGGTTAAGCACTACTGTACATCCACATTTGGAGTATTTCTACATTCAGGAGAAATTGTGGGACAAAGTTTGGTGCCATTTTTACCCATTTCGCCTTGTGAAAATGTAAAATCTCGGGCCAAAACAAAATTTTGGTTGGAAAAATATTATTATTTTTTTCTTCATTGCCCAATAGTGTATAATTCCGTAACCCACCTGTGATGTCAATATGATCACTACACCTCTCGATGAATTCATTGAGAGGTGTAGTTTGTAAAATAGTGTCACTTATGGGGGTTCTGATGTTCGGGAACCTCAGGTGCTCTTCCAGTTGGTCATGGCACCAGCAAGCCATAACAACAAAATCTGTGCTATAATATGGTGCTCCTTCCCATCTGAGCTTACTGCCATGCCTGAAAAGTAGTTCCCTATTATATATAGGGTAATGGCACACTCGGGAGAAATTGCACAACAAACTGAAGTCCATTTTTTACCTATCAGCCCTTATAAAAGTTAAAAACTTGGGGTAAAAACATTTCAGTGGTAAAAATGTAATTCTTTTTTAACCCCGCTAATGGTGTAAATGGTGTAAAATTCTGTGAGGCATATGTAGTGTCACCATGCTCACCGCACCCCTAGATTAATTCATTGGGGTTGTAATTTCTAAAATGTGTTCACTTTAGGCCTGTTTCACACGTCAGTGGCTCCGGTACGTGTGGTGACAGTTTTTTCACGTACCGGAGACACTGACTCACGTAGACACATTAATATCAATGTGTCTCTGCACACGTCAGCGTGTTTTCACGGACCGTGTGTCCGTTTGAAAAACACGGAGACATGTCAGTGTTCGTGGGAGCGCACGGATCACACGGACCCATTAAAGTCAATAAGTCCGTGTAAAACACGTACCACACACGGATGCTGTCTGTGTGCAGTCCGTGTGCCGTGCAGGAGACAGCACTACAGTAAGCGCCGTCCCCCCAGCTTGTGGTGCTGAAGCCGCCATTCATTTCTTCTCTCCAGCAGCATTCGCTGGAGAGAAGGAATGAAAAATCTTTTTTTTTTTTTTTTGTGTAATAAATAAAGTTCCCGGTAACCAACCCCTCCCAACCCCTGTGCGCGTGAATATGCGGCTCCAGCTCCCATAGGGGTGGAGCTGCATATTCATCACTGTAATGAGCGGCACCACGTGACCGCTCATACAGGACAAGCTGCGACGCTGTGAGGAAGCATCGAGGGAGCTGGGTGAGTATTTTATTTCCAGCGGGCGGGCGCACAGGGGGTGAGAGGGGGAGGAAGGGGGGTTGTTACCGGGAACTTTATTTCAACCGCAAAAACCTTGATTTTTCATTCCTTCTCTCCAGCGAACGCTGCTGGAGAGAAGAAATGAATGGCGGCTTCAGCACCCAAAGCAGGGGACAGCGCTTACTGTAGCGCTGTCTCCTGCACAGTCCGTTTGGTACCCAGTCGGCACACGTGCGGCACACTGATGTGCCACGTGAGCACACGGACACACGGAGATGGATAACTCCGGTACAGATTTTTCCGGTACCGGAATTATCTGGACGTGTGAGACTGGCCTTATGTGGAGGGTCTCTGTTGTTCTGGTACCTCAAGGGCTCTGCCAATGTGACTTAGCACCTTCAAACCATTCTAGCAAATTCTGAACTCTAGTATGATACTTTTCTTCTGAGCTTTGCACTGTGACTTAAAAGAAGGTTTTGACCAGATTTGGGGTATTGGCGTACTCAGGAGAAATGGTGTAACAGATTGTACAGTTCATTTGCTCACATTATCACTTTTAAAAATGAAAAACTTGGTTCCAAAGCAACACTTTAGTAGAAAAAAAAAAGGTAATTTCCATTGGGTTGCACGGTGGCTCAGTGGACAGCATTGCAGCGCTGGAGTCCTGGGTTCTAATCCCATCAAGGACAACATCTGCAAGGCTTTTGTATGTTCTTCCCATGTTTTCTTCCCACATTCCAAAGACATACTGATAGGGAATTTAGATTGTGAGCCCCATCGGCGCTGCAGAATATGTTAGCGCTATATAAAGATTATTATTATTTACTCAGGCTATTGTTATATAATTCTGTGACTCGCCTGAAGGTTAAATGTGCTCACTAGACCACTAGTTAAATTCTTTGAGTGCGGTGTAGTTTCTAAAATGAGTCACTTTTTTTTGCTCTTTTGTCGTGTCAGGGGCTCGTCAAATGTGATATGGCATTTGCAATCTGTTCCAGTCAAAATTGAGAATTCAGTTGGCGCTCCCTTCCAAACCCTGCTGTGCAGCCAAACAGTAGTTTTCAACCACATGTGGGGGATGTGTATTCATAAGAAATATTGTTACCCTTGTGAAAATGAAAAATTTAGGGCAAAACCAACATTTTTACAGGAAAACTTACTTTTTTTCATTTTCACAGTTCAATGTTGTAAAATTTTATGAAGCATCTGTGGGTTCAAGGTGCTCACCACACCTCTAGATAGGTTCCTTGAGGGGTGTAGTTTTCAAAATGGGGTCACTTTTGGGTGTTTACACTGTTTAGGCACATCAGGGGCTCTGCAAACACAGCATAGCGTCCGCTATCGATTCCAGACAAGATGACCCACTGGAAAAGCCCCTGAGGTTACAGAACAGCAGAACCCTCCCTCCATAAGTGACCCCATTTTACAACCTACACCTTTCTAGGAATTAATCTAAAGGTGCAGTGATCATATTGAAGCCACAAATGCCACATATTTTTATACCATTGGGCAGCAAATAAAAACTATCTACTGTACATTTTTACCCCCAAAATTTTGTTTTAGCCTCAAATTTTACATTTTCATATGATGAAATAGGAAAAATGTGTCACACTATTTCTGCTGAATGTGAAAATACCCCATATGTGTCTGTACAGTACTATTTAGCAACATGGCGAAAATCGGGAGGGAAGGAGCGCTGTATGACTTTAGGAGAACACATTTTTGTAAAATAGTTTGTGGACCTGTGGCAGTTTCTGATGCCTTAATTCTATCACCTGTGCAACATTAAGGAAATCCTGAAAACATGACCTGTTGGCGGCCCTCGATTAATGCAGTTTGACACCTCTGGTCTAGATGATGCAGTGGAAAAATATAATCCATTTGCTCCAGAATTTGCAGATTTTATGTCAGATTTTGTTGTGGATTTGCAGAGGATTTCACCATATGTATATCTAAAATCCAAAAAAAAAACAGCTAGGGTGCAGTGCTTAACCCCTCCAACCCCTCAAGCCTGTTTTCACCTTCATGACCAGGCCAAATTTTACAATTCTGACCAGTGTCACTTTCTGTGGAAATAACTCTGGAACACTTCAACAGACCCTAATGATTCTGAGATTGATTTTTTTGTGTGACATACTATATGGTACTGCTAAAATTTGTTCCATGTGACTTGCATTTACCTGTGAAAAATCTGAAATTTGGTGAAAATGTGGAAAATTTAGCAATTTTCAAACTTTTAATTTTTATATCCTTAAACCAGAGAGTTTTGTCTCACAAAATAGTCAATAAATAACATTTCCCACATGTCTACTTTACATCAGCATAATTTTTTAAACATACGGTAATTCTTTTTTTTTAAGTTGGAAGGGTTAAAAGCTGACCAGCGATTTCTGATTTTTCCAACAAAGTTTACAAAACCATTTTTTTAACCCCTTTGCGACCTCCGCCATACTAGTACAGTGGAGATCGCTTCCCTTGCTTTGATGTGGACTGTGGTGCTGAGCACACATCTTTCCCAGGACATGTCAGTTGTTTTGAACAGCTATGTGCCCGGAATCGCCGCTGGTGGAATCGCTATCCACCAGCGGCTATTAACTAATTAAATGCCGCTGTCAAACTCTATCAGCAGCATTTAACGCGCGCTTCTGGCCATCATGCCGGAAATCCTCACACCCGTAACCTCTGTCATGTGATCGCAGGTAACCTGTGGGTTGGCATGACAACCAAAGGTCTCTTGCAGACCTCTATGGTTGTCAGTGCCGGATTGGTGGTCAGCACTCATAGCAAGTCAGCAATTCTACTGCATACAGGTGATCTGATCATCTCCTCTATGTAGCAGAGGCGATCAGGTTATGGCAGCTTCTAGTCTCCCATGGAGACTATTGAAGCATGCCAAAAGTAAAAAAAAAAGTTTTAAAAAATACAAAAGTTTAAATCACCCTCCTTTCGCCCCATTCAAAAAACAAAACAAAAAAAACATACACATATTTGGTATCGCTGCCTTCAGAATTCCCCAATCTATCAATAAAAAAACGGTGTAGCGAGAAAAAAGTCAAAATGCTGCGACATTGCATTAAAATGCAATAACATGCGATCAAAAGATCGTATCTGCACCAAAATTGTATCAATAAAAATGTAAGATCAGCACTCAAAAAAAGCCCTCACCCAACCCGAGATCATGAAAAATGGAGACGCTACAGTTTTCAGAATATGGCACAATTTTTCTTTAACAACTTTGGATTTTTATTTCACTTACATAAAAAAGAACCTAGACATGTTTGGTGTCTGAACTCCTAATGACCTGGAGAATCATAATGGCAGGTCAGTTTTAACATTTGGTGAACATGGTAAAAATAAATCCAAAAAAAGTTGTGGAATTGCACTTCTTTTTGCAATTTCACCGCACTTGGAATTTTGTTTTACCATTTTTGAGTACACAATATGGTAAAACCAATGGTGTTTTTCAAAAGTACAACTTGTCCCGCAAAAAACAAGCTCTCACATGGCCATATTGACAGAAAAATAAAAAAGTTATGGCTCTGGGAAGAAGGGGAGCAAAAACAGAAATGCAAAAACGAAAAAGGGCAGGCTCTGGAAGGGGTTATGCACTACATCACAATTGAAGTGACTTTGATGGGTCTATATGACATAATGCCCCAAAATGATGCCATTATAAAAACTGCACCCCTCAAAGTCCTCAAAACCACATTCAAGAAGTTTATTAACCCTTCAGATGCTTCACGAAATTAATGGAATGTATAAGGAAAAAAATGAACTTTTTTCAAAAAAATGTTACTTTAACACCCAATTTTTTTTTATTTTCACAAGGATAAAAATAGAAAATGGACCCCAAAATTTGTTGTGAAATTTCTCCTGAGCACACAAATACCCCATGTGGGGGAAAACTTCTGTTTGGGCACACAGTAGGGTTTGACTTTGGAATCATAGGGTTTGCTGGAATCATTAGCAGATGCCATGTTGCGTTTGGAGAGCTTTTGATATGCCTAAACAAGGAAAACCCCCCCCCCCCCCCAAAAGTGACTCCATTAGGAAAATTAGACCCCTCAAGGAATGCTTCTAGATGGGTGATGAGTTGTGAAAATAAAAAATCCTATTTTCTCCACAACAATGTTCTTCAAGCCGCAATTTTTTTTTATTTTCATGAGGGTAACTGGAGAAATTCTGTCATACAATTTGTTGTTCAATTTCTCCATATGTGGTCGAAAACTACTTTTTATGTACAGTAACACATCAAACCCCCCACTAAGCATAATTAAAGCAGAAGAGGTCAAAGAGTATATTAAACCATAAAATTAAATCCATTAAACATTAAGAAAATTATTCCAAATCAGAGTATATCTAATAAAGCAGGAAATGTAAGGGGATAATAAATATAAGTATACGCTAGCTAGGGCACAAAGATAAATTAATTGGTATGCATCAAAGCACTGTTCATTAGAGTTTGTTGCAAGATCAAGGCAGCAATAAAAGGATGTGAAATGAATATCACATGGAATCCTAGTGAAATCCAGCGTTTTTACTCCAAGTGTCCTCTAGGGGGTACCATATTCGAGTGAGGATTTTGATTACATTAAACTATTATTCAAAGATGCTACTAAACGTGCTGAGGTGCTTGTTGTGCAAAGAGGCAAAAGGGAAGTTAAAAAGTGCATGTGCCGGGCTATTGCTTACATAGTGATGGATAAATGGGCACCAACCTGCCACCCCTATTCGCGTTTCGTCGTTTGTTTCTCAGTAGGCGTGGTCTGAAGCCGTACATGAGCTAGTATATGCACTAATCAGGTGTGTACCATTTAGTGACATATTGTCTGTAAATGGTGCATGCGTGGACGTGGCCGCACCACGTGGGGCACTTCTTCCTACGCCCGTGGAACACAAGCGATCTACCGCTGCTCAGCAGCAGGGATCACATGCGAACACAAATGAGCGCATCGGGAAGGCCCGGATGGAGCCGAGTCTGGGCATGCGCTCTGACCAGAGAAAAATGAAAGGTAAAGAATTGCCTTCCCGATGAATTCCTTATTTGGTTGACACCTATTTTTGGGAAAGATTTTTCTTTATATGCACAGTGCAAAGCTTAGAAGGGAAGAAGCGTCATATTGGAGTTCACATTTTGTTTGAAATGGTTTGAGGGTGCCATGTCACTTTGGCTGAGCCCCTGAGGTGCCAGAACAGCAGAAACTCCCATAAGTGACCCCATTTTACAAACTACACCTTTGAGTGCAGTGATCATATTGCCACCACAGATGTGTCACACAATTTTATACCATTGGGCAGTGAAGAAAAAATAATTACATTTTTACCACAGAAATCTATTAGCCCCAGATTTCACGTTTTCACTCAGGAAAATGGGTAAAAATGGCAGCAAAATTGGTCGCACAACCTCTGCTGAATGTGGAAATATACCATATGTGGCTGTATAGTACTGCTTAGCCACACGGTGTGACTTGGAAGGGACGGAGTGCTATTTGCCTCCTGGAGTACAGATCTTCCTAGAATAGTTTGCAGACACCATATACAGAGCACATAAGTGCTATAAGACCAAAATATCCACCTCAAGTGACCTTATTTTGGAAATTATACCCTTTTGGGAATTTATATAAAGGTGCAGTGATGATTTTGACTCAATGTCCAGTATGTTTTCCAGAAACAAGCAACAGTGGATGTTGGGGAGTGAAAATTGCAAATCTGCTATTGTAGTTAACAGTATGCTGTAGTGACTAGTACGTTGTAGTGCCCAGTATGTTATGCCCAGCTCGTGCTTCTGGAGACATGCGCCCATAAATTAGGTGGGCTCTCATTGCTACAGAAATGCCAAACGTGTATTCTAAATGTGGTTTAAGCACATTGTGGGGCTCAGAAGGAAGAGTGGCATTCTGATTTGTGAGTGCAGAATTTGCTGGATTTCTTTTGGGGAGCGAAAAGCCATTTAACTTTTCCAGAGCCTTTGTGCTACCAGTAACGTGGAAGCCCTTTATATTTCCGTTGATGGACCTTAAAGGGAACTTTCTTTTCTTGTGGATTGAGTTGAAGCTTTTGTTGGGAACATTTTACTTAACATTTGGGATCATATTTATCCAATGCTCTACGCTGAGCACATACATTGGGGTTTCCATCTAAATTTCCGAATGATGTGATTCAGATGAAACCCCCTAGGGAACCATTTACTATGAGGCAGCAGAGTTACACTGGACTCCGTCTGACCTCTGTTCAGCTGTGTCCTACTTTTCAGAGGTGCACAATACTGTGGCGGACCGCGCTTTTATGCACGCCTAAAAAGACGTACACCACCAAATCATAGGCCAGATGGCGTCCACAGTGCCTCCATATCCTTCATTATAGAGAATCTTCCTTCAAAAGTTCTGTCAGAATCACATATCTCAGAGATCGACATGGAAACCCCTGTGTAAGTGCTTACTTTATAGCACAGGCTAAATGTGCGGCAAGCCATACTGTGATTTTTTTTGGAGGCAGAATGAACAAATCAACAGCAAGTTAAGAATTGGTTTTATTTATTTTTTACTCTGTTCGTCGGGCGGCATAAGTGATTAAACTACTTAAGGCTATGTGTGCTCATAGAGTATTTGCTTGCAGAAATTTCTGCAAGGTTTCTGCATCTCTTGGCAGGAAAAACACTGCGGCAAAAACATTTTTTCTACACTTTTGTATGCTGTTTTTGCATGCATTTTTGCAGGTGGTTTTGTACAGCAATGAAGGCTTTTATGAGCTAAATAAAGATATTTAAATAAAAAGGTTTGTGATATAATTTCTTGGTTCAACACCACCTTTTTCATGCTGATGCAGTGGCATCACGATAATGGGATTAGGGCTTGGTGTCAGCAGCTGTCATTGACACCTAGCCCTAGGCTTAGTAAGGAAAAGGTGTCAGCCTGACACCCTCATTACTAAGCTGATAAGTGAACACAAACACACACATTGTCACCAGCTTATGTAGGAGCGTTAAATGAACGAACGTACATAGGCTGTAACCAAACAGCAACTGTGAATTTTAAAGAAAAAGATGTTTGGGCTCCCACATAATTTTAATACCCAGCAGCGGGAAAGCTGAAAGCTGATGTTAATACTCTGGGAAGGAGCCAATAGCCATAAAGGTTCCCAGGTTATTAATATCAGCTCACAGCTGTTTGCAAAGCCTTTACTGATTAGTTTACAGGGGGACCCCAGAAAAATGTTGACATAGGTTTCCCCTATAAAATCTAAGCAGAAAAGGCTAGGCAGACAGCTGTTGGCTGATATTATTAGCCTAGGATGGGGCCATGGATATTGGCCTCATCCCAGACTAAAACTATCAGCTCTCAGCCGCCCCTGAAAACACTTAGCCTCGCTCTTCCCTCTTGCCCTGTAGTGGTGGCAAGTAGGTTTCATATTTGTGGAGTTGATGTCACCTTTGTATTGTCAGGTGAGATTAAGCCTACGGCTTAGTAATGGAGAGGAGTTTATAAGACACCTATCCATTAGTAACCCCATAGTGATATTGTATAAAAAAAACAGACACCCAGAATAAAGTCCTTTACTTTAAATAAGGACACAGACTCCTTTAATGAATCATAATGAAACCATACTTACCAAACGCCTAATCCACTGACTCCAACGTCTCCTGTAACAAAAATAAAATAACATACCACAATATTCCTCACCTGTCCTCAGAGAAGATAATCCATAATGTCACACGAAGAGCCTGATGACTGCTCTCAAAGATAGCCGGCTTTACACTGACAGGAGATAAGCGCTCCAGCAGTGTATCACTGAGCTGCCTTGAGAGAGTTCACCGGAGTTCAGCTGATCAGCTCCGGTAATCTCCCTTATGGCACCACTGCTGCAGGGAAAATTCTCATGCAGCGGTAGTGCCGTAACTGAGAGCATCGGAGCAAATCAGCTGATAAAATCCAGTGAACTTTCTCACGGCAGCTCAATGATACATTGCGGGAGCGAATACCTCCTGTCAATGTGTCGCCGGCAGCAGAGTAGAGCAGTCACATTTCTATACGTGAGATCGCCATGGGACACTCGGGATTACGTGGACTACAGCGGTCAGGTAAATATATGGTGGTTTATTATTTTACATATTTTCTAACTGTGCACACAGGCGCCGGCAGATGAGACTACATTTCCCATCAGCGGCACCTGCTGTCACTGTTCTCAGTGACAGCAGAAGTAGCCCAATGGGAGCAGTAGTCTCATCAGCCCACGCCTGCTGACCTGTGGTAAGCTATTTACTGCAGGTCGCTGCTGCGAGTCACAGTCACAGCTGCTTGGTCATGCTGATATCTGGCAGCATGATCCTGCAGCTCTCTGACCGACGGTCTTACCGGCGGTAGTGTTACTGCGGGTCACAGTCACAGCTGCTGGGTCATGCTAACATCTGACAGCATGACCCCACAGCACTCTGACTAACGGTCTTACCGGCGGTAGCGTTACCATCATGCCAGTGTTTCCCACGCTGTCACACATTTAACAGCGTGGGAAACACCATAGAAAGTCGGTAAAAACGCAAACAAAAATTCAGCAAATCCGCAGTAAACCCACAAACAATTTTATACCTACGTTTTTGTTGCGGATTTGTCTGACTCAATTGAAGTCAGAAGGTGAAAAACGCTGCAGAAATGCACAAAGAATTGACATGCTGCAGAAAAAAAAGCAGTGCAAATACTCAAAGGAAATTTACTGATCATGTGCACCACACTTCAGTTTTGTCATTAAATTAGCTTGCATACGGATTCCATAGCGTTTTTGACCCATTCGAAAACACATCAAAAATGCAGTGTGTGCACCCAGCCTTATTCTTTGGGTCAGTTCGAATACAACGATACCAGGCTTATATTTATTTTATGTTTGGCTAAAACGCCATATTTTGAGATCTATAATTTTTCCATATTACGGCCTTCAGAGTCCTATGAGGGCTTGTTTTTTGCTGAACAAGTTGATATTTTTATTGGTATCATTTTTGGGCACATGACATATTTTGATAACTTTTTATTCCGATTTTTGGGAGACAATGCACAAAAAAAATCAATTCGGGAATTGTTTTTGGATTTTTTATGCCGTTTTTGCTTGTAGTAAAATTGATAACTTTATTCTTCTGGTCAGTACGATTACAGGGATACCACATTTATATAGTTTTTATGCTATAGCGCTTTAACACAATAAAAACCATTTTATAGATAAAATCATTATTTTTGCATCGCTTTGTTCTGAGAACTATAACCTTTTTTATTTTTCCACTGGTGGGGCTGTATGGCTGTTTTTTTGCGGGACAAGATGACGTTTTTAGAGATACCATTTTAATTTATATTTGGGTTTTTTATTTCATTTTGATTGCGACATAAACTGTAAAGCGCTGCGGAATATGTTGGCGCTATATAAGTAAAGATTATTATTATTACTAACCCGTGGAATTGCTGTCTATATTTAATTAATACTTTGTATTTATTTTTATTTAACATTTCTGTCTGGTGGAATCCCCATTAGGAAATGTGCTCCACTATTATTAATGCCATCCAGTGCACATCTTGCCACATGTATGCAGTCCTTGATCGGCCGGTCGAGGGTGCATACTGCTGTGCGAGATGTGAGCAAGTTGTGCATTTGGAAGCCCAGATTCTGGATCTAAATGTGCAGCTGGCAACACTGAGATCCATAGACAATATGGAGAGGAGTCTTCTGCTCACTGAGCAGACGCTCCATGGGATAGATGAGAGGGGGGATGGTAGGATGGAGCTGCAGGACAGTGAATTAGCTAGCTGGGTGACATTCAGAAAGCGGGGTAGAGGGAAGAGTGCCAGGGAGGCTAGTCCTGATCTGGCACACCCCATTAAGTTTGCTAAGTTGGCGGATGAGGGGTGTGCCAGTACAGGGGTAGCACTGCTGCAGCCAGGCATGCCCTCTGAAAGCCGGAGGAGTGACTGCTACAGTAAGGAGGGAAATAGGAGAGCAATACAGGCCAGACAGGTGCTGGTAGTGGGGGACTCAATTATTAGGGCAACAGATAGGGCAATCTGTCACAAAGACAGGGATCGTTGAACGGTATGCTGCCTACCTGGTGCTCGAGTCCGACACATGGCTGATCGGGTGGACAGATTACTGGGAGGGGCTGGTGAGGACCCAGCGGTCATGGTTCACATTGGCACAAATGACAAAGTTAGAGGTAGGTGGAAGGTCCTTAAAGATGATTTCAGGGAATTAGGCTGCAAGCTGAAAGCAAGGACCTCCAACGTGGTATTTTCCGAAATACTGCCTGTACCACGTGCCACGCCAGAGAGGCAACGGGAGATTAGGGAGGTTAATAAGTGGCTCAAGAATTGGTGTAGGAAGGAGGGGTTTGGGTTCCTGCAGAACTGGGCCGACTTCTCAGTGGGCTACAGGCTCTACGCTAGGGACGGGCTGCACCTCAATCTGGAAGGTGCAGCTGTGCTGGGGGAGAAAATGGCTAGAAGGTTGGAGGAGTGTTTAAACTAGGGATTGGGGGGAGGGTATTCAATTTATAGGAGGGGAAGATAGGGCAGATAGAGACCTGGGCACAAATAAGGAAGTTGGGGGTGGCGGTGGCATGGGGGGTGGGGTTAGAACAGTTAATAATTTAAGAAAGAATAGAGGTACAGAGAGGAACATCAAATGCATGTATACTAATGCCAGAAGCCTCGCCAACAAAATGGACGAATTAGAATTAATGTTGTTGGAGCATAATTATGACATGGTGAGGATATCTGAAACATGGCTGGATGAGAGCCATGACTGGGCTGTTAACTTGCAGGGCTATAGCCTTTTCAGAAATGACTGTACAGATAAGCGAGGGGGTGGGGTGTGTCTGTATGTAAAATCGTCCTTAAAACCGATCCGGCGTGATAATATAGGTGAATTTAATGAAAATGTAGAGTCCCTGACTTTGTAGGGGGCATTCAGAGTAGAATTTCAATATTTGCAGATGACACTAATCTCTGCAGGGTAATTAATACAGGGGAGGACAATTTTATATTACAGGATGATTTATGTAAACTAGAAGCTTGGGCTGATAAATGGCAAATGAGCTTTAATGAGGATAAATGTAAAGTCATGCACTTGGGTAGAAGCAATAAGATGTATAACTATGTGCTTAATTCTAAAACTCTGGGCAAAACCGTCAATGAAAAAGACCTGGGTGTATGGGTGGATGACAAACTCATATTCAGTGGCCAGTGTCAGGCAGCTGCTACAAAGGAAAATAAAATAATGGGATGTATTAAAAGAGGCATAGATGCTCATGAGGAGAACATAATTTTACCTCTATACAAGTCACTAGTTCGACCACACTTAGAATTCTGTGCACAGTTCTGGTCTCCGGTGTATAAGAAAGACATAGCTGAACTAGAGCGGGTGCAGAGAAGAGCGACCAAGGTTATTAGAGGACTGGGGGGTCTGCAATACCAAGATAGGTTATTACACTTGGGGCTGTTTAGTTTGGAAAAACGAAGATTAAGGGGTGATCTTATTTTAATGTATAAATATATGAGGGGACAGTACAAAGACCTTTCTGATGATCTTTTTAATCATAGACCTGAGACAGGGACAAGGGGGCATCCTCTACATCTGGAGGAAAGAAGGTTTAAGCATAATAACAGACGCGGATTCTTCACTGTAAGAGCAGTGAGACTATGGAACTCTCTGCCGTATGATGTTGTAATGAGTGATTCATTACTTAAATTTAAGAGGGGACTGGATGCCTTTCTGGAAAAGTATAATGTTACAGGGTATATACACTAGATTCCTTGATAGGGCGTTGATCCAGGGAACTAGTCTGACTGCCGTATGTGGAGTCGGGAAGGAATTTTTTTCCCCAATGTGGAGCTTACTTTTTGCCACATGGGTTTTTTTGGCCTTCCTCTGGATCAACATGTTAGGGCATGTTAGGTTAGGCTATGGGTTGAACTAGATGGACTTAAAGTCTTCCTTCAACCTTAATATCTATGTAACTATGTAACAGACAATGCAAAGGTGACATCAACCCCACAAATATTACCCTACTTGCCAGGGCTACAGGGCAAGTGGGAAGAACCGGGCAAAGTGCCAGAATTGGCGCATCTAATAGATGTGCCTTTTCTGGGTGGCTGTGGGCTGCTATTTTTAGGCTGGGAGGGTCAATATCCATGGTCCCTTACCAGCCTGAGAATACCAGCCCCCAGCTGTCTGCTTTAGCAAGGTTGTGTGTCAAAAATGGGGGGGGCACACTGTTTTTTTTTTACATTATTTAAATCATTTAAAAAAAAAAACTGTGTGGGACCCATCTAATCTTGATAACCAGCCTCGCTGAAGCTGACAGCTGAGGGTTGCAGCCCGCAGGTGTCAGTTTTGCCTTGCTGGTCTTCAAAAATATAAGGGAACCCATGCCGTTTTTTTTATTTTTTTATTGCGAATACTCCCATCAGCCACTGTCTGCTCCCACTGTTATTAGCGGCAGCAGATGTAGGCTGATAGGAGTCATAGTCCCATCAGCTGCCTCCTGGTCTTGCTGTTATCCGTAGAATATAACTCTCAACATTCTCCCCTGCTGATTGCCGACAGAGCAGGGGAGAATGATGAGAGCTGTCTTCAGCACCTGGCACCAAGGAACAACGCTAACTGTACCACTGCTTCCCAGGCACCAGTACGTGTGGTACTGATGCGGCACACGGTTGGCACATGTATGCCACAATTATTACACACACGGACGGACACATAAATACTGATATACTAATATCTCCGGTACTGGGCTTTCCGGTACCGGAAATATCAGGACGTTTGAAGCAGGCCTTACTATTATTTCCTCCAGAAATTGTAGTATAATATAGTGCAAATGCACACACATTTATTTTTCCAGCACGTAGTAAGGGAAAAACGCACCAAGTTTTCCTACTTATATGTTTAACACATTTCTCCCCAATGTTCCGCCAGTTAAAACTGGCATATAAAATGGAATTCTTAGTCAATTTCCTTGTACTCAATCAGTACATCAGGATAAATGCCACAAGAAATTATGCTAAAAGCTGTGGCGAATCTATACCTGTAGATTTAGTCTGCTGCTTTGGAAACATCTCAAAAAATGCTTGAAAATTTTTTTTTATTTGTTTTTTTGTTTCTTTTTTTTAAAGAAAAACTTAGCCACGTTTTGTTTAAGAATTCTAGATGTTCTGCATTTCCCTTGTTCTAGTATCTTGTACAACTTTGACAATAATGCTTATCTGCATCTGTCTCCTGCTACCATTTACACACAACATGTATATATTCCAGTGTATTAGAATGACTTTTGTATAACATCTGTTGCTGTAATGGTAGCTGACATTTACAGTATCACATCCTAAGCTACACTGATCATTTTGGGGGTGGGTGATTCCCATGCTTGCGAAAAACTTATTTTTTTTTTCTGTATAAGAAGCAGGCAGTGTTTCAGTGCTCTCTGCTGGAGAAGCTGTGAGGTAGTACTACTGGGTCTCCGGCAACTGCCAGAAGCCCAGGTGGAACTCATGCTATGCTCAGCTGTCTAAAGAGGGCCTTTGAGCATGTCTTTCAATGAGAATTTTGAATTCATATATTATAATTCAATGTTAATGTAAGCGTGAAGCTTTTATCGGCAATCTGAATATTTTGAACTAGTCAAAAAATTTAAGTTGTATACCAGATAGCCCTGAATCAAAATAATGTGATTATTAAAATGTCTTCCAGTCAATAAATTATTGAAAATTTGGAGGGATTAAGATCTGTAAAATAACAAATGCCAATATTTTCACTGTTTTTCTAAGAAGAATTAAATTTAATATATGGTAAAAAGTTTACAACAGATTAAGGGGCTCCTTCACAAATCAGTTTGTTTTTGGTATGTGTTATACCCATTATCTTTACTAATAGAGCATGGACACATTACAATCAATGTACCTTTTTAACATTTCCTTTTTTTTAAATTGCAAAAAGAAACTAGAGACATTCAACTTTTATCTGTGTTACATCACATTCGCCAGTATAAGTTGGTATCTCCATGAAAAAAATACAAACCATGAATTACATTTTTTTTAAATTAATGAGTGAAAAATGGACGCAAAAAGCATTGTAGAAACTGATACATAGATCAAAAATGTGTTCAGCACACTGGAAAAAAATTATATTTGTAAGAAAAAAAACTGGATCTGCCCTATTAAGAGTATTTTATCTAATGTTTTCCAGTCATTTCTATTATTTGAGAATATTAGTCTCGCTAAAATGAGTAAAAATGCTTTATTAACCCCTTTCTGACATTGAATGTACTATCCCGTCGAGGTGGGGTGGGCCCGTATGACCACCGACGGGATAGTACGTCCAGCGCGATCGGCGGCGCTCACGGAGGGAGCGCGGCCGATCGCGGCCGGGTGTCAGCTGACTATCGCAGCTGACATCCGGCACTATGTGCCAGGAGCAGTCACGGACCACCCCCGGCACATTAACCCCCGGCACACCGCGATCAAACATGATCGCGGTGTGGCGGCGGTATAGGGAAGCATCGCGCAGGGAGGGGGCTCCCTGCAGGCTTCCCTGAGACCCCTGGAGCAACGCGATGTGATCGCGTTGCTCTGAGGGTCTCCTACCTCCTTCCTCGCTGCAGGTCCCAAATCCAAGATGGCCGCGGCATCCGGGTCCTTCAGGGAGGGAGGTGGCTTACCGAGTGCCTGCTCAGAGCAGGCGCTTGGTAAACCTGCAGTGCTCTAAGTCAGACCGGTGATCTGACAGAGTGCTGTGCAAACTGTCAGATCACCGATCTGTGATGTCCCCCCCTGGGACAAAGTAAAAAAGTTAAAAAAAAAATTTCCACATGTGTAAAAAAAAAAAAAAAAAATTCCTAAATAAAGAAAAAAAAAATATATATTATTCCCATAAATACATTTCTTTATCTAAATAAAAAAATTAAAACAATAAAAGTACACATTTAGTATCGCCGCATCCGTAATGACCCCACCTATAAAACTATATCACTAGTTAACCCCTTCAGTGAACACCGTAGGGGGGAAAAAAAAAAACGAGGCAAAAAACATGGCTTTATTATCATACCGCCGAACAAAAAGTGGAATAACACGCGATCAAAAAGACGGATATAAATAACCATGGTACCACTGAAAACGTCATATTGTCCCGCAAAAATGAGCCATCATACAGCATCATCAGCGAAAAAATAAAAAAGTTATAGTCCTCAGAATAAAGCGATGCCAAAATAATTATTTATTCTATAAAATAGTTTTTATCGTATAAAAGCACCAAAACATAAAAAAATGATATAAATGAGGTATTGCTGTAATCGTACTGAACCGAAGAATAAAACTGCTTTATCAATTTTACCAAACGTGGAACGGTATAAACGCCTCCCCCAAAAGAAATGCATGAATAGCTGTTTTTTTTGTCATTCTGCCTCACAAAAATCGGAATAAAAAGCGATCAAAAACTGTCACGTGTCCGAAAATGTTACCATTAAAAACGTCAACTCGTCCCGCAAAAATCAAGACCTCACATGACTCTGTGGACCAAAATATGGAAAAATTTTAAGTCTCAAAATGTGGAGACGCAAAAACTTTTTTGCTATAAAAAGCGTCTTTTAGTGTGTGATGGCTGCCAATCATAAATATCTGCTATAAAAAAATGCTATAAAAGTATAGTTTTAGTTAGGGAAAAATAATAAAATAAAAAAAAATGTATTTATTTCCATTTTCCGGTTAGGGCTAGGGTTAGGGTTGGGACTAGGGCTAGTGTTAGGGCCAGGGTTAGGGCTAGGGTTAGGGTTGGGGCTAAAGTTAGGGTTAGGGTTTGGATTACATTTACGGTTGGGATTAGGGTTGGGATTAGAGTTAGGGGTGTGTCAGGGTTAGGGGTGTGGTTAGGGTTACCGTTGGGATTAGGGTTAGGGGTGTGTTTGGATTAGTGTTTCATTTAGAATTGGGGTGTTTCCACTGTTTAGGCACATCGGGGCGCTGCAAACGCGACATGCGTCCGATCTCAATTCCAGCCAATTCTGCATTGAAAAAGTAAAACAGTGCTCCTTCCCTTCCGAGCTTTCCCGTGTGCCCAAACAGGGGTTTACCCCAATATATGGGGCATCAGCGTACTCGGGACAAATTGGACAACAACTTTTGGGGTCCAAGTTCTCTTGTTACCCTTGGGAAAATATAAATTTGGGGGGCTAAAAATCATTTTTGTGGGAAAAAAAAGATTTTTTATTTTCACGGCTCTGCGTTGTAAACTTTAGTGAAACACTTGGGGGTTCAAAGTTCTCACAACACATCTAGATAAGTTCCTTGGGAGGTCTAGTTTCCAATATGGGGTCAATTGTGGGGGGTTTCTACTGTTCGGGTACATCAGGGGCTCTGCAAATGCAACGTGACAACTGCAAACCAAGCCATCTAAGTCTGCATTCCAAATGGCGCTCCTTCCCTCCCGAGCTCTGCCATGCGGCCAAACAGTGGTTCCCCCCCACATATGGGGTATCAGCGTACTCAGGACAAATTGGACAACAACTTTTGGGGTCCAATTTATCCTGTTACCCCTGTGAAAATACAAAACTGGGGGCTAAAAAATCATTTTTGCGAAAAAAAAAAAAGAATTTATTTTCACGGCTCTGCGTTATAAACTGTAGTGAAACACTTGGGGGATCAAAGCTCTCAAAACACATCTAGATAAGTTCCTTAGGGGGTCTACTTTCCAAAATGGTGTCACTTGTGGGGGGGTTTAATGTTTAGGCACATCAGGGGCTCTCCAAACGCGACATGGCGTCCCATCTCAATTCCAGTCAATTTTGCATTGAAAAGTGAAATAGCGCTCCTTCCCTTCCGAGCTCTGCCATGCGCCCAAACAGTTGTTTACCCCCACATATGGGGTATCGTCGTACTCAGGACAAATTGCACAACAACTTTTGTGGTCTAATTTCTTCTCTTACCCTTGGGAAAATAAAAAAATGGGGGCAAAAATATAATTTTTGTGAAAAAATATGATTTTTTATTTTTACGGCTCTGCATTATAAACTTCTGTGATGCACTTGGTGGGTCAAAGTGCTCGCCACACATCTAGATGAGTTCTTTAGGGGGTCTACTTTCCAAAATGGTGTCACTTGTGGGGGGTTTCAATGTTAAGGCACATCAGGGGCTCTCCAAACGCAACATGGCGTTCCATCTCAATTCCAGTCAATTTTGCATTGAAAAGTCAAATGGCGCTCCTTCCCTTCCGAGCTCTGCGGTGCGCCCAAACAGTGGTTTACCCCCACATATGGGGTATCAGCGTACTTAGCGCAAATTGTACAACAACTTTTGGGGTCCATTTTCTCCTGTTACCCTTGGTAAAATAAAACAAATTGGAGCTGAAATAAATTTTGTGTAAAAAAAATTTAAATGTTAATTTTTATTTAAACATTCCAAAAATTCCTGTGAAACACCTGAAGGGTTAATAAATTTCTTGAATGTGGTTTTGAGCACCTTGAGGGGTGCAGTTTTTAGAATGGTGTCACACTTGGGTATTTTCACACTTGGGTATTTTCTATCATATAGACCCCTCAAAATGACTTCAAATGAGATGTGGTCCCTAAAAAAAAAATGGTGTTCTAAAAATGAGAAATTGCTGGTCAACTTTTAACCCTTATAACTCCCTAACCAAAAAAAATTTTGGTTCCTAAATTGTGCTGATGTAAAGTAGACATGTGGAAAATGTTACCTATTAAGTATTTTGTGTGACATATCTCTATGATTTAAGGGCATAAAAATTCAAAGTTGGAAAATTGCGAAATTTTCAAAATTTTCGCCAAATTTCCGTTTTTTTCACAAATAAACGCAAGTTATATCGAAGAAATTTTACCACTATCATGAAGTACAATATGTCACGAGAAAACAGTGTCAGAATCGCCAAGATCCGTTGAAGCGTTCCAGAGTTATAACCTCATAAAGGGACAGTGGTCAGAATTGTAAAAATTGACTCGGTCATTAACGTGCAAACCACCCTTGGGGGTGAAGGTGTTAAACTCTATAGTTTGGATCATCCACAATGGTTTAGTGATAAAAAAGAACCGGTATTTAGTTAGGCACCAATTGTGCAAGTTCTACCACTTAAAAAGATGAGAGAGGCCTGTAATTGACATCATAGATAGACCACAACTATGAGAGTCAAAATTGAAAAAACAAATCCAGAAAATCACCTTGTCTGATTTGGGAAGATTTATTTAGCATATTATGGTGGAAAATAAGTATTTGGTCACCTAAAAACATTCAAGATTTCTGGTTCTCACAGACCTGCAATTTCTTCTTTAAGAGGCTCCTCTGTCCTCCACTCATAATCTGTAGTAATGACACCTGTTTCAACTTATCAGTATAAAAGACACTTGTTCACAACCTCAAACAGTCACACTCCAAACTCCACTATGGTGAAGACCAAAGATCTGTCGAAGGACACCAGAAACAAAATTGTAGCCCTGTACCTGGCTGGGAAGACTGAATCTGCAATAGGAAAGCAGCAGCTTGGTGTGATAAAATCAACTGTGGGAGCAATAATAAGAAAATGGAAGACAAACCAGACCACTGATAATCTCCCTTGATCTGAGTCTCCACGCAAGATCTCACCTCGTGGGGTCAAAATGATCACAAAAATGTTGAGCAAAAATCCCAGAACCATGCAGGGGACTTAGTGAATGACCTGCATAGAGCTGGGACCACCATAACAAAGGCTACCATCAGTAACACACTACACCGCCAGGGACTCATCCTGCAGTGCCAGACGTGTCCCCCTGCTTAAGCCAGTACATGTCCGGGCCCGTCTGACGTTTGCTAGATAGCATTTGGATTATCCAGAAGAGTATTGGGAGAATGTCATACGGTCTGATGTAACCAAAATAGAACTGTTTGGTAGAAACAAAACTTGTTGTGCTTGGAGGAGACGCCATGCTTTTGGGCTGTTTTTCTGCAAAGGGACCAGGGCGACTGATCTGTGTACATGAAAGAATAAATGGGGCCATGTATCATAAGATTTTGAGTGCAAACCTCCTTCCATCAGCAAAGTCATTGAAGATGAAACGTGGATGGGCCTTTCAGCATGATAATGATCCCAAGCACACCACCAGGGCAACGAAGGAGTGGGTTCGTAAGAAACATATGAAGGTCCTGGTGTGGCCTAGCCAGTCTCCAGATCTCAACCCCATAGAAAACCTTTGAGGGAGTTGAAAGTCTGTTTCCCAGCGACAGGGCCAAATCATCATTGCTCTAGAGTAGATCTGCATGGAGGAATGGGCTAATGCAGCGCCCCAGAGTCCTGGTCGTTGCAGTACTGTGGCTCCGCCGCTAAGGGGGGCTATGGTACGTCTGATGGCACTGAAGGAGTTCATCTGACCAGGTATCACATACACCAATACATTTCACAGTCGGGCCTCCAGGGGGAGCTAAGGGTGCTATTTATTAGGCCACTCCTCACCGTGTGGGTAAACTGGGGGTCAGGCAGGAAGTTAGTTCAGAAAGCTGACTGGGTTGGAACCAGGCAACACCTTGTGGCAAGGGGTGTTGTGGGGAAGATTCGGTAGGGTCCCTGTCAGGTTTGGGACCCTGACAGAGGCCTGGCAACAAGAAAGAACGTCACGGGACCGTGCCTGCTCAGCATAGCGGCGGTGCCCTAAGAAAGGATCAGAAGCGAGATATATTGTGCTGAGTGAGAAACGAGATCAAAGCAAGAAGGAGAATACCAGTAGGAGTCGTGCTGTAAGACCGAGGCAACATCCTACTGAGGCGCACAACCGGCGGCCGGAATGCCGAGGAAGTATTCATATATTTAGCTCCAAGCAATACTTCAAACCAATGGCAGGACAGTCAGTCACAGGTGGGCTGTCTCACCTAAATCACCTATGCAGACTTGGGGGGCAACCTGTGGAGAGGGGCGACTCTAGGGTCCCGGAAGAGCTCCGAGCCTACCCGTCATACGGGTGCGTCCCAACCATACCACCGGGAGGGACGGAGGATTAGCAGCACCGAACTCCTGCAGGTCGAGATAGAGAGCTTGCTCGACCAGCTCCTTCAGCTGAACGTGAAGGCCCAGGCTCCGCACCAGGCGGCGCCGGACAGCAGTTTTCCAGCATCGGATCTTATACTGCTGCCGAGGTCCTCGCCGACACTGCCAGAGGGACCCGCCGCTGAGGAAGAGCCTGCATTGGTTGGTGAGTCCGCCGACCCCGTCCCGCCGGCTGAGGGCCTGCTAGTAGGCCCCGTTGCGGCACCCCCTCTCCCTGGAACCCATAGACTTCAGCGCCTGTTGCCATGGGAGGATCCCACGGGTATGGAACACCGCCTGGAAGCCCCGCTTAGACCCACTGCTCTGCTGTGTGAAGTCCGCGCAGAGCGCACAGTGTGCCGCTGGGTGAACCCAGGATCTAACCTCATGGGGTTCCCCGGGATGAAGACCCAAGAGGGGGAGATGGTACAGGCCCTAAGCTGGGAGGAATACCAGGTTCAGCTAGAGCAGCAGTGGGGGAAGCAACGGAAAGAATACCAGGCCGGGCTAGAGGCCTACCACCAGAAAGATTTGGCGGTCAAGGATCGGGCCCGCAAGGACCCCACCGCTCACCAGGCCCCGCGCAGGCAGGGCATTATCACCACCTTCAAGCTCCGCGGAGGCTGGGGCTTCATTAAAGAGCCGGGCCTGTATGCAGAAGTGTTTAACCGGAGGGATGTCGAGTCTCACTTGAGGGAGGGTCACCCGGACCGGGACCTCTACCCAGGGGACGAAGTTACCTACACCCGGCACTTTGGAGAGAAGGGGTGGTTTGCTTTAAATGTCTGCAAGCGAAAGTTGATGGAACCCCCGATTAAGGTGCCAGAAAAGCTGGCCCCCGTGGCCAAGGTGCCCCCTTGTGGTCGGCCTACGATCACCACTGAGACCACCGTGGTCACCCCAACATGCACCATTGTAAAGACCACGACTCGCAGCATTATGACCTCCACCGCTGTCGTGGCCAAGGAAGCACCTCCTCAGGCGACCGGTGTTCCTGCTGCCCCAGAATTGAAGACTGTGAGTACACAGACCCCCAGATGGGACAACAGATCCCCTTATGCAGTACCGGGCGGCTCGCAATACCGAAAGGGGTTGCCTCCGCCGGTGCTGCCTCCTGAATGGTTCAAATAAATGTCTTAATATTCTGAACATGTAAATAGTTCTTCAAACTGTTTGTTTTCTGCTATGTTGCTGCTAAAACCCGTCCAGGGTTAACTCTCTTAAAGGGATCCCTTTGTTGACCCGGGATCCCTATTGCTCTTTGGTTGTTTTTCTACTTTTTGCTCCGTTACTAAGAAACTGCTGAATCATGAACAATGCATGATACAAACTCCTTGTACATAGTTGCACCTTCTTAAAGGTGCTCTCTACTGGTTTTATATAAAAGACGGACTCTTTGCGAAGATACGGTTATTGGAACTTGTACCGGAGTCCTTACGGTGTACGGACTGGTAGCTGAAGAAGCTGCGCTACCTCATAAAGACTTGGTCCCCTCTTAAAGGGGATGTTTACCTGTGCACTTATGAGTAGTACTGTCTTAAAACAGTAAAGTGATAATGATGTCTTGAAAGAAAGTAATAATGCTGATATGAAAACGTTAAATGTAACTAACTAGTTAATTGTGAGAAATGGTTGATAATGTTGATGAAAGGATGAGGACAGGGAGTGAACCCGGACGGGGTTAGTTGGTGAGTCCTCCTAGGAGCCATACAGAGAAGGCTCAGTAGTTTTGAACTGAAGGAAAAATGTTATGTTCTATACTGTGTATAGTGGTGGAAGGGCAGTAGGCCCGGACTGAACAGGGCGGTCCTGCATAGAAAGGAGAGGCAGTAGGTCTGGAGCCGTTAGGACAGGCGGTCTTGCAGAAATAAAGTAGGAGAATGTAGCACAGTTGCTTAAGCCTTATAATGTGTTATAAGAAGGTCTTTAGTGGATTTAGAGTGTACATCCTTAAAGGCAATGTTAAATTATTGTTCAAAAATTTGCACTAAGTAGAATACCCGGTTGGGTAAGAAAAGTTATTTATAGTAAAGTTAATTAAAGGTATTTAACCATGTTTGTAACGTTCAAGTGTTCTCACCTCCCATAAAGGGAAGCTCTGTTCAAGTATGCTTATTGTTATTGCACTCACAAAAATTGTATGTCTTTTCGCTGACATGTATTGTTGTTTTCTTCCCAGTCCCGGAGTACTGGATTTAACCGGGGGGGAGTGCTGCGCCCCAGAGTCCTGGTCGTTGCAGTACTGTGGCTCCGCCGCTAAGGGGGGCTATGGTACGTCTGATGGCACTGAAGGAGTTCATCTGACCAGGTATCACATACACCAATACATTTCACAGTCGGGCCTCCAGGGGGAGCTAAGGGTGCTATTTATTAGGCCACTCCTCACCGTGCGGGTAAACTGGGGGTCAGGCAGGAAGTTAGTTCAGAAAGCTGACTGGGTTGGAACCAGGCAACACCTTGTGGCAGGGGGTGTTGTGGGGAAGATTCGGTAGGGTCCCTGTCAGGTTTGGGACCCTGACAGAGGCCTGGCAACAAGAAAGAACGTCACGGGACCGTGCCTGCTCAGCATAGCGGCGGTGCCCTAAGAAAGGATCAGAAGCGAGATATATTGTGCGGAGTGAGAAACGAGATCAAAGCAAGAAGGAGAATACCAGTAGGAGTCGTGCTGTAAGACCGAGGCAACATCCTACTGAGGCGCACAACCGGCGGCCGGAATGCCGAGGAAGTATTCATATATTTAGCTCCAAGCAATACTTCAAACCAACGGCAGGACAGTCAGTCACAGGCGGGCTGTCTCACCTAAATCACCTATGCAGACTTGGGGGGCAACCTGTGGAGAGGGGCGACTCTAGGGTCCCGGAAGAGCTCTGAGCCTACCCGTCATACGGGTGCGTCCCAACCATACCACCGGGAGGGACGGAGGATTAGCAGAACATCATCTAATCGAGTTGTTGTGAGGGAACACGAGAAACAGACACAACAGTTGTGGGGACTATCCCGTAAGCACAGCAGGGGAGGACCACAACACATAGCGCTAGCAGGAAGGCACAGATTTCCACCTGCAAGGAGAACTCTGGAGGTGCCATCGGACCGGCCGGACTTGCGCAGCCTGGTGAACCGTATTCCGGACTGAGGACCCAGAGACCTTCAGTAAAGAGGTAAAGAGACTGCAACCTGGTGTCCTCGTTATTTACTGCACCGCACCACCACCACTATCTACATCTATCACTGTACGCCCCTCAGCAGGGTCACGGACCGGGTCTAGCCACCGTGACAACCCCAGAGCAGAGACTCAGAGGCCCGGTACCGGGTACCCCTCGACCCTGCGGCAGTGGGGGCGCTACACTAACATATCACCAACAGTGTGTGCCAACCTTGTGAAGACTTACAGAAAACGTCTGACCTCTGTCATTGCCAATAAAGGATATATAACAAAAGATTGAGATGCTCGTGTACGTCTAGGGGTGAGAGCAATGACAAAATGCAAAACTGACCAAAGCAACAGCCAAAAAGGAGGAGAACATAGAAATGGTATGTGGTCACCACCTGCAGAACCCCTCCTTTATGGGGGTTGGCTTGCTAATTGCCTATTGTTTCTACCTGTTGACTGTTCCACTTGCACAACAGGAGAAATTAATTGACAATCAGTGTTGCTTCACAACTGGACAGGTTGATTTCACAGAAGTGTGATTGACTTGGAGTTACATTGTGTTGTTTAATTGTTGCCTTGAGTACGGTATAAAATATATATATATATATATTATGTATCATATTTATCTATGTATATATGTTTATAGATATTTTCCAAAAATAGAAGTTAAACATAATAGGTTTTTTTTCTATATGAATACCAGATTCTCTTGTCTTTCTGTTGAATTGAAATTTCATACTCATAAATATTGGGTAGGGCAATGTTGCAACAACGTGAAATTGCTATTATATCACACGCCTTTTTAAATGAGTTATTGCTCGGCTTTGGAAAAGTGTGTTTATTTTACAGTGGTTTACCAAAAGTATGCAAGTGGTTACAAATATGTAGACTGCTAACGATGGGAGGTGCCACTACATTTTGAAATCCATTCACAAATGTTGGACACAAGACATTTATTAAGACTCAATGACTATTCAGTATTTTTTTTTGTGGCACTCACATAATACAAAAACACAATTCAGTTCTAAAAACTGATAGACTTTAGAATTTAAAATAGAATTCTGAGGTATGGCAACAATAACAGAATTGATAACAAAAGATTTTTAAGGATTAATAGGAATCTGTCACCCCCTGGGGACGTATATGACCTATCAATATGGGCTTACGGGTAAAAAATGTTAAACTAGTCCTACCTGTATGCCTCATATTAATGGTCTTGTTGTGAAGGAATGTTATATTCTTTCCTTATACTAATGATTTCTTCCAGGCTCCAAGGCGTCCTGTGTCTGGAAGAAATCTCTGCTTCCTCTCCTCATTACAATACTACCCCCCTCCAATCAGCATCAGTTTTGGCCCTGGAATCCTGCGCCTCCGACCTGCACTCCCTCAGAAATACATATCTCATCCTCCCTTCTGTGGGCGCTGCATTCAAGGATCTTCTGCACAGGCGCTGGCGACTTCCGCTCCAGTGACCTCTGGTGTGCACGCCTATAAGTTTGCTCTCACTACTCCCTGCCTGCATAGTCATCGCAATGTACACATGGTTCCTAGTGATGACTATGCAGGGAGGAAGTGGGGAGAGCACCTTATTGGCATACACACTGAAGGTCACAGTGACTTGCCAATGCCTGTGCACAGAAGATCCCTTAATGCAGTGCCCACAGAAGGGAGGATGAGATATGTATTTCTGAGGGAGTGCAGGACACAGGCGCCGGATTCCCGGGGCTGTAACTGATGCTCATGGGAAAAGTTATGCATTACAATGAAGACAGGAGGCAGGGATTTCTTCCTGGCACCGCCCAACCCAGAGCCTGGAAGAAATCATTAACATGAAGACAGAATATAACATTTCTCAGCAGCAAGACCATTAATATGAGGCATACTGGTAGGACTAGTCTAACATTTCTATTACCTGTATGCCTATATTAATAAGTCATATACAGTTAAGTCCATATATATTTGGACAGAGACAACATTTTTCTTATTTTGGTTATAGACAGTGCAGGACTGGGACTAAAATTCAGCCCTGGCATTTGAAGTTACACAGGCCTACTTGCCACATGTTGACTGTATAATATCTTTGTACACTTGTAGGTTACAAGAAGTGAGGGGAGTGTAACACGACTATATAACATATAATCATAGCTGTATCCAGCATTACAGCTCAGTTCTATTTATTGCTTTTAGGTGCAGTACCAAGAAAAGCCGCTTCTTTACCTACATAACTGGATCTCATAGATAATGCAGGGATTGAGACGACCAAAGGCTGTGGAACCTCATTCTGATGCGCCATAAGCTTTGCCTACAGCCACTTTTGGTTCCGCTGCGCAGCACGAGACCCGGTGACTCTGAAGAGCGGTGACATCAGTAACTTCACCGCTCTTCAGATATTCCGGGTCTTGCTCTGAGCTCGGCGACTGTGAAGAGCGGTATTGTTACTACTGTCACCGCTCTTCAGAGTCGCTGGACCTCACCAGGTCTGGGCTAGTAGTGGAGGTGTCTGATAGACACCTCTCCATTACTTACACCAGGGATTGATAGCAGTTGACATTATGCAGCTGACATCAACCCTAAAAATCATTAAACATACCAGAATTAAATGCTCTAGCGGCTGGGAAAAGCAGTAGAGTTAGCGCTATTCCCAGGCGCCGGGTGCTAACTACAACTGTCATCATCCTTGCCTGGTCTCCCTGCAAAGTATTTCTGCTGTATTTACATGCGCTGATCTCAGGCCACTAAACGAGTGTGATCGACAATACTGAAGTTGTTCGCTTGTTCACCGGCCTACACCAACTGAGAAAGAATGAAGGGAACAGAACAATCATAATTAGATCAATCTGTTCCCATACAGTATCATGTTATCAGCAGCACATCTACAGTTTACACCGGCGATGTGCTGCTGAGAACAAGGATTATTGTTCCCACATAAACAATCCAATCACTCGATGAATATGCAGCATTTTGCTTGTTTAGTATAATACACCCCATAGTCCTCCATATATTATAATGTGCACCTCAGTCCTCCATATAGTATAATACACTCCTCAGTCCTCCATATAGTATGATACACTCCTCAGTCCTCCATATAGTATAATACACTCCAGTCCTCCATATAGTATAATACACTCCTCAGTCCTCCATATAGTATAATACACTCCTCATAGTCCTCCATATATTAAAATACACTGCAATTCCTCCATATACAGTTGTGGCCAAAAGTATTGACACCCCTGCAATTCTGTCAGATAATACTCAGTTTCTTCCTGAAAATGATTGCAAACACAAATTCTTTGGTATTGTTATCTTCATTTAATTTGTCTTAAATGAAAAAGCACAAAAAGAATTGTCCTAAAGCCAAATTGGATATAATTCCACACCAAACATAAAAACGGGGGTGGACAAATGTATCGGCACTGTTCGAAAAATCATGTGATGCTTCTCTAAATTGTGTAATTAACAGCACCTGTAACTTACCTGTTGCACCTAACAGGTGTTGGCAATAACTAAATCACACTTGCAGCCAGTTGACATGGATTAAAGTTGAGTCAACCTCTGTCCTGTGTCCTTGTGTGTACCACATTGAGCATGGAGAAAAGAAAGAAGAGCAAAGAACTGTGTGAGGACTTGAGAAACCAAATTGTGAGGAAGCATGAGCAATCTCAAGGCTACAAGTCCATCTCCAAAGACCTGAATGTTCCTGTGTCTACCGTGCGCAGTGTCATCAAGAAGTTTAAAGCCCGTGGCACTGTGGCTAACCTCCCTAGATGTGGACGGAAAAGAAAAATTGACAAGAGATTTCAACGCAAGATAGTGCGGATGTAGGATAAAGAACCTCGACTAACATCCAAACAAGTTCAAGCTGCCCTGCAGTCCGAGGGTACAACAGTGTCAACCCGTACTATCCGTCAGCATCTGAATGAAAAGGGACTGTATGGTAGGAGACCCAGGAAGACCCCACTTCTTACCCTGAGACATAAAAAAGCCAGGCTGGAGTTTGCCAAAACTTACCTGAAAAAGCCTGAAACATTTTGGAAGAATGTTCTCTGATCAGATGAGACAAAAGTAGAGCTTTTTGGGCAAAGGCATCAACATAGAGTTTACAGGAGAAAAAAAGGCATTCAAAGAAAAGAACATAGTCCCTACAGTCAAACATGGCGGAGGTTCCCTGATGTTTTGGGGTTGCTTTGCTGCCTCTGGCACTGGACTTCTTGACCGTGTGCATGGCGTTATGAAGTCTGAAGACTACCAACAAATTTAGCAGCATAATGTAGGGCCCAGTGTGAGAAAGCTGGGTCTCCCTCAGAGGTCATGGGTCTTCCAGCAGGACAATGACTCAAAACACACTTCAAAAAGCGCTATGAAATGGTTTGAGAGAAAGCACTGGAGATTTCTAAGGTGGCCAGCAATGAGTCCAGACCTGAATCCCATAGAACACATGTGGAGAGATCTAAAAATGGCAGTTTGGAGAAGGCACCCTTCAAATATCAGGGACCTGGAGCAGTTTGCCAAAGAAGAACGGTCTAAAATTCCAGCAGAGCATTGTAAGAAACTCATTGATGGTTACAGGAAGCGGTTGGTTGCAGTTATTTTGGCTAAAGGTTGTGCAACCAAGTATTAGGCTGAGGGTCCAATACTTTTGTCTGGCCCATTTTTGGAGTTTTGTGTCAAATGATCAATGTTTTGCTTTTTGCTTCATTCTCTTTTGTGTTTTTTCATTTAAGACAAATTAAATGAAGATACTAATACCAAAGAATTTGTGTTTGCAATCATTTTCAGGAAGAAACTGAGTATTATCTGACAGAATTGCAGCGGTGTCAATACTTTTCGCCACAACTGTAGTATAATACACTCCTCAGTCTTCCATATAGTATAATGTACTGCCAAAGTCCTCCATTTAGTATAATACATTCCTCAGCCCTCCATATAGTATAATACATTCCTCATAGTGCTCCATATAGTATAATGCCCTGCCATTGTCATCCATGTAGTACAATTCACTTCCCAGGGTATAATGCACCCCATAGTTCTTCATATAGTATAATGTATTCCCCATAGTCCTCGATACAGTATAATGCAGCCCACATATAGTATAATGATGCCACCCCAGAGTATAATGCAGCCACCCCACAGAATATATTGTTGCCCCCTGAGTATAATGTAACTCCCAGAGAATATAATGCAGCCCCCTCATATAGTATAATGCAGCCCCTGCATGTATAATATATGGTAGCTCCCTCACAGAGCATAATGCAGCCCCCATAAAATATAATGTAGCCCCTCTATAGAATATAATACAGCACCCCATAGAATGTAATACAGCCCCCCATAGAATGTAATACAGCCCACCTCCCCATAGAAAATAATACAGCCCCCATAGAATATAATGTAGCCCCCAGAGAATGTAATACAGCCCCCCATAGAATGTAATACAGCCCCCCATAGAATGTAATGCAGCCAGCCCCCATAGAATGTAATGCAGCCAGCCCCCACAGAATGTAATGCAGCCAGCCCCCACAGAATGTAATGCAGCCAGCCCCCATAGAATGTAATGCAGCCAGCCCCCATAGAATGTAATGCAGCCAGCCCCCATAGAATGTAATGCAGCCAGCCCCCATAGAATGTAATGCAGCACAGCCCCCATAGAATGTACCGCAGCACAGCCCCCATAGAATGTAATGCAGTACAGCCCCCATAGAATGTAATGCAGCCAGCCCCCCATAGAATGTAACGCAGCACAGCCCCCATAGAATGTAACGCAGCACAGCCCCCATAGAATGAAACGCAGCACAGCCCCCATAGAATGTAACGCAGCACAGCCCCCATAGAATGTAACATAGAATGTAACGCAGCACAGCCCCCATAGAATGTAATGCCGCCAGCCCCCCATAGAATGTATTAAATCCCTCCCAAAGAATGTAACGCAGCACAGCCCCCATAGAATGTAATACAGCCCCCCCAATCCAGTTATCACTCATTGATATATTTAAAAAAACACTCTCCTCACCTTTCCTCGTGCTCCGCGCTGCTCCCGGCTCCGGTCTGAGTAGCTGCAGTCTGCCCGGCCACACAGCAGGTGCTCGATGATATGACGTCATCGCGCACCCGCAGTGTCAGAGGCAGAGCGGGGAATGATGGGAGAGGGAGCGACAGCAGACGCTCTCTCCTCCATCATTGCATTCAACTTTACCGGCGTCATAGACGATACAGCATAGATGCTGGTATAGTTGAATGCGGCGGTGCTGGCGGGGGGGAGTCGGTGGCGGGGGCAGTCGGTGCTGGCGAGCGGCCCACGACTGCCACCGGCCCTTCTGGCATTTGCCAGAACTGCCCGATGGCCAGTCCGGCCCTGGTTATAGACATTACCACAATGAATTTTAAACAAAACAATTCAGATGCAGTTGAAGTTCAGACTTTTCAGCTTTCTTTTGAGGGTATCCACATTAAAATTGAATGAAGGGTTTAGGAGTTTCAGCTCCTTAACATGTGCCACCCTGTTTTTAAAGGGACCAAAAGTAATTGGACAATTGACTCCAAGGCTATTTCATGGACAGGTGTGGGCAATCCCTTCGTTATGTCATTCTCAATTAAGCAGATAAAACAGATTAAATAATTTTAAATAAAATGTTTATTTCTAGTACTTTGTTGGCAATGACTGCCTGAAGTCTTGAACTCATGGGCATCACCAGACGCTGTGTTTCCTCCTTTTTGATGCTCTGCCAGGCCTTCACTGCGGTGGTTTTCAGTTGCTATTTGTTTGTGGGCCTTTCTGTCTGAAGTTTAGTCTTTAACAAGTGAAATGCATGCTCAATTGGGTTGAGATCAGGTGACTAACTTGGCCATTCAAGAATATTCCACTTCTTTGCTTTAGTAAACTCCTGGGTTGCTTTGGCTTTATGTTTTGGGTCATTGTCAATCTGTAGTATGAAACGACGACCAATCAGTTTGGCTGCATTTGGCTGGATCTGAGCACACAGTATGACTCTGAATACCTCAGAATTCATTCGGCTGCTTCTGTCCTGTGTCACATCATCAATAAACACTAGTGACCCAGTGCCACTGGCAGCCATGCATGCCCAAGCCATCGCACTGCCTCCGCCGTGTTTTACAGATGATGTGGTATGCTTTGGATCATGAGCTGTACCACGCTTCGCCATACTTTTCTCTTTCCATCATTCTGGTAGAGGTTGATCTTGGTTTCATCTGTCCAAAGAATGTTCTTCCAGAACTGTGCTGGCTTTTTTAGATGTTCTTTAGCAAAGTCCAGTCTAGCCTTTTTATTCTTGATGCTTATGAGTGGCTTGCACCGTGCAGTGAACCCTCTGTATTTACTTTCGTGCAGTCTTCTCTTTATGTTAGATTTGGATATTGATACGCCGACCTCCTGGAGAGTGTTGTTCACTTGGTTGGCTGTTGTGAAGTGGTTTCTCTTCACCATGGAGATTATTCTGCGATCATCCATCACTGTTGTCTTCCATGGGCACCCATGTCTTTTTGCATTGATGAGTTCACCAGTGCTTTCTTTCTGTCTCAGGATGTACCAAACTGTAGATTTTGCCACTCCTAATATTGTAGCAATTTCTAGGATGGGTTTTTTCTGTTTTCGCAGCTTAAGGATGGCTTGTTTCACCTGCATGGAGAGCTCCTTTGACCGCATGTTTACTTCACAGCAAAACCTTCCAAATGCAAGCACCACTTCTCAAATCATCTCCAGGCCTTTTATCTGCTTAATTTAGGATGACATAACGAAGGGATTGCCCACACCTGTCCATGAAATAGCCTTGGAGTCAATTGTCCAATTACTTTTGGTCCCTTTAAAAACAGGGTGGCACATGTTAAGGAGCTGAAACTCCTAAACCCTTCATCCAATTTTAATGTGGATACCCTCAAAAGAAAGCTGAAAGTCTGAACTTCAACTGCATCTGAATTGTTTTGTTTAAAATTCATTGTGGTAATGTCTATAACCAAAATTAGAAAAATGTTGTCTCTGTCCAAATATATATGGACTTAACTGTAAAGGTATCTTCACACTAAGCGACGCTGCAGCGATACAGACAACGATGCCGATCGCTGCAGCGTCGCTGTTTAGTCGTTGTGTGGTCGCTGGAGAGCTGTCACACAGATGGCTCTCCAGCGACCAACGATGCCGAAGTCCCCTGGTAACCAGGGTAAACATCGGGTTACTAAGCGCAGGGCCGCGCTTAGTAACCCTATGTTTACTCTGGTTACCATTGTAAAAGTAAAAAAAAAAAAACATACTTACATTCCGGTGCCCGGCGTCCGCTTCCCTGCACTCCTCCTGCATCCTGTGTCAGCGCCAAACATCTCCGGCATCTCCCACAGAGCACAGCGGTGACGTCACCGCTCTGCTTTACGGCCGGCACTTACACAGGATGCAGGAGGAGTGCAGGGAAGCGGACGCCGGGCACCGGAATGTGAGTATGTGTTTTTTTTTTTTTACTTTTACAATGGTAAACAGGGTAAACATCGGGTTACTAAGCGCGGCCCTGCGCTTAGTAACCCGATGTTTACCCTGGTTACCAGTGAAGACATCGCTGGATCGGTGTCACACACACCGATTCAGCGATGTCAGCGGGAGATCCAGCGACGAAATAAAGTTCTGGACTTTCAGCAACGACCAGCGATCTCACAGCGGGATCCTGATCGCTGCTGCGTGTCAAACACAACGATATCGCTATCCAGGAGGCTGCAACGTCACGGATCGCTAGCGATATCGTTGTAAAGTCACTTAGTGTGAAGGTACCTTAAGTCCCGGGGTTGACAGATTCCCTTTAAAGAACTAAATTGGCAGGTTTTACAATACTTGATATCTATGGCATGAATCTGTATTAAATGCCATGTGACCACTTCTGACAAATAATGGTCTGAGCAGTGTTCTTCGGAGGTCATTTATTGGCTGCAGCAATAAGGTTTGGTAGATTACACATTCTTTTACCTGGCACAGTTTTGTATATTCTGTGGTGTCGGAACTTAGTTTTGCAGACACTGCTGGCCAGTGCCATTCAGGTGAATTCTAGCCAGAGTGCTTTATCTCCTTTCATCATCTGATTATGAGGGTGTTCTGCAGTGGGCTACCACTAATATGTTATAGATGGAATATTTTGGGGGGCTATCAATATCAAAGTCACAAAATATAATTTTAATGTGAAGATTTACTTCTGTAACATTCGTGTCTGATCACGCTGCTACTGCCTTTGTCTTTATGGCTAGGCGGTGCCAAACTAATACTGTGGATGCCACTGGGCAATGGTAGTGTTTTTCACTTTTGAATAGCTAGAAATGGTTCATTCCTCCACTTCATCTTTGTTTTGCAGCAGAGTGCTGGTTATTATTGTAATCAGCTCCCTGTTGTGAGCAGTGGGCGGGACATAATCTCTTGCAAATACGGTAGTTACAGGTTAGGTTTCTTTCACACTTCCGTCTTCCAAATCTGCACAGGATCCGTCAAGACGTTGAAATGACGGATCCTGTGCAGATTGTGGAAAACGTGTGCACTGGGCCCATCTTTCTGACTGACCCATAGAGGCTATGTGCACCTGTTGTGTATGTGTCATCGCAGCGGTTTTCCGCTGCGAAAACGCATACACAACACAAATCAGGTTAAAAAAAATAAAAAATTGCAGTATTCTCACCTACAGGCATCCCGCGCAGCGATGCTCCCGGCAGCTAGCGTTCTTAGTAATACATTGCGAGAAGTCGCGGTCTCTCGAGACCGCGACTTCTCGCGAGATTTCGCAATGTATTACTAGGAACGCTAGCTGCCGGGAGCTTCGGTGACGCTACGTGGGACGCCGGTAGGTGAGAATACTGCGATTTTTTTTATTTTTTTAAATTATTTTTCACATTATATCTTGTTACTATTGATGCCTATGCAGCATCAATAGTAAAAAGAGATAGAGAGCGAGCGAGAATTTCCCTGACGGGAAATTCTTCCACACATGCTCAGTTTGAAAAGGCGGGGCCCGTCGCTGGATTCCTGCTTTTCACAGTCAGCGACGCATCCAGCGCCCATAGGCTTTCATTGTTGTCAGTGACAGGCAGCACAGGATGCGTCTCTGATCGATTTTCCGATGTGCAGAAAAAACGTTCCTCTGAACGTTTTCTCTGCCCTACGGACCGTTTTTTTTACACAGGATCCAGTGCACGACGGATGAAACGGATGGCCATCCATCACAATCCGTTGCTAATACAAGTCTATGAGAAAATGCAGGATCCTGCAAATTTTTTTGCAGGATCCTGCATTCTCAAAAATCAATGGATTGTGACGGGAGCTGAAAGACGGAAGTGTGAAAGAGGCCTTACTTACTCTGGGTCACTCCTGCTTCTCTGCTCTGACTCTGCTTGCTTATTCCCATCCTTTACCTCAAATTTAAACTACCCAACTGCCTCTCAGTTTTGTTCCTTGCCTTGACGTCCTAGTTCTGACCTAGCATTCTGACTATTATCTGCCAGCCCTGTCCAACAGCTGGCATCTTCTCCATAGACACAACCCAGGGGGCCCTACGCAAGTTCAGATTCTTGTAAGGGTAATCTTCTAGATGGAGTGGCTTGCACAAACCTTTTCCATGGAATCCTTTTTTTAAGATCTGCCAGCCTTCCAATGACAGTGTTCCATTTTTCTGTTTCGATTTTACGCTGAGTTTTTATATTGGGAGTGCATGATATTTCGTTAAATTTTGTTGACTTTCCTCAAAAGGATTTTCCACCCTTAAAATCTGAAAGAAAATCCATTGCATTTCTGCCACATATGAAATTGAGCTGCCCAAACATTAGTGGTTTCAAATGTCTGTTTTCTGAAAGTGTACTATCAGGGTGAGTTTATGTTTGCCACTAAAGGACTGTGGTCTGGCTACATGTAATTTGATCAGCAGATGTTTCCTTTGCAATTGCCGAAAAATGATGCCCCAGATGTGCTCTATGGTAGATGAGTCCAAAGACGCTGCAGGCCATAGTAGCATGTTTGGGCCTTGCAGACTTCTCTCACTAACAAGAGCAACATGCCTTGGCGTTGTTACATTGAAAGATGGCTCTTGATACACTTTGGAGAAATATCTGTACCACTTGTTCTACCAAAAAATTGTGTAAATCCGAGCTGTAAATCTAACTGAAATGGAGATTAGAGGGGTCTAGCTACTATACAGTATGCCATACCATAATCCCGAAAGTGGCACTACTGAAAGCATGGCATTCTGGAGAAAATTAACTTTATTCTTCTCAGGAAAGTCCTATATCCGTAGGTTAATAGCATTAGGGACATGGCAGGTTCACTATGATTAGGAGACTAAACCTCAAATTCCTAATACTTACATCATGTCTCACTGCCATTTAAGGGAGCCTCTCACCAGCAAAAATAGTATTAACCTGCAGATATGGGCTTAATCTGCAGGTTAATAACATTATTAACTTGCCCAGCGCCTTATATTTCACTGTATTTTTTTCTGTATTCTTTCTTCAAATCTATGTCCTTTTTTTGCCACGTTAAACACAGCTGAGTTGCTCTCACAAGTAATTTGCTCTCTCTGTCTGCTATTTGTTTGTAATTTGATTTCAATCTGATGTAAAATTAAACGTGTGTTATATCTTCAAGGATCTGAGCCAAAATACATTTTCATTCAGACTTTAGAGATTCTTGTCCTCAATGAATTTATGTAGGCTACCCTGTGAAGTCAGCCCGTTCACAGCTGTCTTTCTGCAATCCCATACTTCATGCTGGCTAATGGCATTACTTAAAGAGAACCTGTCAAGTCCCCCTTGCCCTCAGAACCACCACACAGCCATCCGTCAGTAATATAAAAAGTTATTTTATTGAAGATCCATTAAAAAATGACAAAACGCAGACAGGGGGTTATATCATTTCTTGCAGACTATATGGATGCTTGGAGTTTAACATTTTAACTCATTACCTATATGCATCATAAAGGAAGAGAAGAAAATCTTGCCTCCCATTTCGGAACTTAGTCGATGGAGTTGGCAAGCACACAACTACTATTGGCAGTGCTCAGAGAGACACTCATAGTGGTAGCTGTACAAAGGAATTTGGCAGAGATCTGAGCCACATGATTGTGATTCATTTCGTACTTTTGAAACAAGGAAAGCTCAAAAAGGATGATTTAGGAAACTAAAAGGAAAGCTCTTTCTTGCCAATATCAAGCAATCACAGAATACATTTAATTTTATATTTTGATCTTAAAAAATAAAGCTGACCTTTTTATAAATTTGCCTGTTTTTTTTTTTTTGTTTTTTTTATACAAGTTAACTTGCTAAAGTGTCTGCCATAAATTATATGGTTCATAGCACATATCAAATATGGTATACAGTGGGGGAAATAAGTATCTGATCCCTTGCTGATTTTATAAGTTTGCCCACTGACAAAGACATGAACAGTCTACAATTTTATGGGTACGCTAATTTTAACATTGATAGAATATCAAAAATAAAATTCAGAAAATTATATTGTATAAATTATATAAATTTATTTGCAGTGAGAAATAAGTATTTGATCCCCTACCAACTATTAAGAGTTCTGGCTCCTACAGACCAGTTAGGTGCTCCTAATCAACTCGTTACTTGCATTAAAAACAGCTGTCTTACATAGTCACCTTTATAAAAGACTCCTGTCCAAAGACTCAATTAATTTATTTAACGCCACTGAGAAATAAGTGTATAGTGCCCCCCAGAGTCGGAATTTCTCCAGCCTCTCTGCTACCAGGGGTAGCTGAGTCCCCAGAGAACATGATTCAGGACGGTTTTTACCGACCCCAGTTTTGCATTCGCCGAGATTAACGGAATAACGGCGATTGCAAAAAAAAAAAGTCAGATTTCGCATTTCATTTCTCATTCACATCAGAGGAGAGAGAAATGGGGTCCCCTGATCCCCCCCCCCCCCCCCCCCGGTACCTCCATTGTCCCTGTATCCCCCCGTGAAGTTCCCTGGGCTGCCGGCGTCATCTTCTGGGAGAAAATGGTGGGTGCATGCACAGTGCAACTGCCAAAATCTGTCAGCCGGCACCCGGCAACAATAGGAAATTTTTCCTATTGGTTAATTTTGATCACTGTGATGGACCCAATCACATTGATCAAAATAAAAAAATAGTAACTCAAACATCCCTTTATCCACCCCCTTAGTTAGGTAAAAATAATAAAATTAAAAAAAAAAATGTTTTAATTTCCATTAGGGTTAGAGTTGGGCTAAAGTTAGGGTTAGGGTTGGGCTTAAGTTAGGGCTAGGGTTGGGCTAAAGTTAGGGTTAGGGTGGGGCTAAAATTACGGCTAGGTTTTGGGCTAGGGTTGAAGTTAGAATTGGGGGGTTTCACTGTTTAGGTGCATCAGGGGGTCTCCAAACGCATGGCACTTCCATTGATTCCAGCCAATTTTGCGTTCAAAAAGTCAAATGGTGTTCCCTCCCTTCTGAGCCCTGCCTTGCACCCAAACAGTGGCTTTCCCCACATATGGGGTATTGGCATACTCAGGAGAAAATGGATCACAACATATTTTGTGGTCCATTTTCTCCTGATACCCTTCTGAAAATAAAAAAAATTTGTTCCAAATTAAATTTTTGGTGAAAAAAATTAAAATGTTCATTTTTTTCCTTCCACTTTGCTTTAGTTCTTGTGAAGCAATACACTTCTTAAATGTGGTTTTGCGCACGTTGAGAGGTACAGTTTTTATAATGGTGTCACGTTTGGGTATTATCTGTTGACATGTGCGAAATGTTATTTATTTAACTATATTGTGTAATATGACTCGGATTTAACCCCTTAATGACCCCAGCTTTTTTCGTTTTTTCGTTTTTGGGTCCCCTTCTTCCCAGAACCATAACTTTTTTATTTTTCCATCAGTATGGCCATGTGAGGGCTTATTTTTTGTGGAACAAGTTGAACTTTTGAACGACATCATTGGTTTTAGCATGTCGTGTACTAGAAAACGGGAAAAAATTCCAAATGCAATGAAATTGCAAAAAAAAAGTGCCATCCCACACTTGTTTTTTGTTTGGCTTGTTTATTAGGTTTACTAAATGCTAAAACTGACCCCCCCAAAGAATATAATGTAGACCCTCACAGAGTATAATGCAGCCACTCCATAAAATACTCACTGATATATATACACTGCTCAAAAAAATAAAGGGAACACTAAAATACCACATCCTAGATATCGTTGAATGAAATATTTCAGTTGCAAATCTCTATTCATTACATAGTGGAATGTGTTCAGAACAATAAAACATAAAAATGATCAACGTAAAGCACAACTAATATCCCACGGAGGTCTGGAGTTGGAATGATGCTCAAAATCAAAGTGGAAAATGAAGTTACAGGCTGATCCATCTTCAGTGGAAATGCCTCAAGACAAGGAAATGATGTTCAGTTGTGTGTGTGTTGCCTCCATGTGCCTGTATGACCTCCCTACAACGCCTGGGCATGCTCCTGATGAAGCGGCGGATGGTCTCCTGAGGGATCTCCTCCCAGACCTGGACTAAAGCATCCGTCAACTCCTGGACAAGTCTGGTGCAACGTGACGTTGGTTGATGGTGCAAGACATGATGTCCCAGATGTGTTAAATCAGATTCAGGTCTGGAGAATGGGCGGGCCAATCCATAGCTTCAATGCCTTCATCTTGCAGGAACTGCTAGCACACTCCAGCCACATGAGGTCTAGCATTGTCCTGCATTAGGAGGAACCCAGGGCCAACCGCACCAGCATATGGTCTCACAAGGGGTCTGAGGATCTCATCTCGGTACCTAATGGCAGTCAGACTACCTCTGGTAAGCACATGGTGGGCTGTGCGGCCCTACAGACAAATGCTACCGCACACCATTACTGACCCACTGCCAAACTGGTCATGCTGAAGGATGTTGCAGGCAGCAGATCGCTCTCCAAGGTGTCTCCAGACTCTGTCACATCTGTCACATGTGCTCAGTGTGAACCTGCTTTCATCTGTGAACAGCACAGAACGCCAGTGGCGAATTTGCCCGTCCTGGTGTTCTGTGGCAAATGCAATCATCCTACGTGGGCTGTGAGCACAACCCCCATCTGTGGACATCAGGCACTCAGACCATCCTCATGGAGTCGGTTTCTAACCGTTTGTGCAGACACATGTACATTTGTGGCCTGCTGGAGGTCATTTTGCAGGGCTCTGGAGGCTCCGTCTACGTCTCCTGGTAGCGCCTCCAGCCACTGGACACTACGCTGACAGACACAGAAAACCTTCTTGCCACAACTCACATTGATATGCCATCCTGGATAAGGTGCACTACCTGAGCCACTTGTGTGGGTTGTAGCGTCCGTCTCATGCTACCACGAGTGTAAAAGCACAACCAACATTCAAAAGTGACCAAAACATCAGCCAGAAACCATTGGTACTGAATTGTGGTCTGTAGTCCCCATCTGTAGAACCACTCCTTTATTGAGTGTGTCATGATAATTGCCAATAATTTCCATCTGTTGTCTATTCCATTTGCACAACAGCATGTGAAATTCATTGTCAACCAGTGTTGCTTCCTAAGTGGACAGTTTGATTTCACAGAAGTTTGATTTACTTTGATGTATATTCTGTTTAAGTGTTCCCTTTATTTTTTTGAGATATATATATATATATATATATATATATATATATATATATATATATATATATATATATATAATATATAGTGCCTTGCTAAAGTATTCGGCTCCCTGGAACTTTTCAACCTTTTTCCACATAATATGCTTCAATCATAAAGATACCAAATGTAAATTTTTGGTGAAGAATCAACAACAAGTGGAACACAATTGTGAAGTTGAACGAAATGTATTGGTTTTTTAAAATTTTTGTGGAAATTCAAAAACTGAAAGTGGGGCGTGCAATATTATTCGGCCCTTTAACTTAATACTTTGTTGCACCACCTTTTGCTGCGATTACAGCTGCAAGTCGCTTGGGGTATGTCTCTATCAGTTTTGGATATCGAGAGACTGAAATTCTCGCCCATTCTTCCGTGGCAAACAGCTCGAGCTCAGTGAGGTTTGATGGAGATCATTTGTGTACCGTTCCATTGTAGATTTCTGTCGCCCATGACCGCACACCAGAGAGAGGGGATCCGCCCTTCAGGGACAGGAAACCTACAGAATAAAAGGGCGGTACCTCTCCCCTGCATCAGTTTGGTTTCCTGTCCCTGACGGGGAACCTTCTAGGACGGCACCTGAAGGAAGACCGGAACCATGAAGGACCGATTAAGGAATTTAGAGCCGGCCAGTCTGAGTTCTGGCAGTGGGGAGGCCCCTGCCACGGCTGGTGCGGTGTCCGAGGCCGCCACGGCTACGACCGATGGGTCCGGAGCGTGAGCGGGGGGAAGCACAGCCGCCACTCCGGATAGGAGTTTGGGGCTCCCGGCATTCTGCCGCGCACAGGACGCCGGCGTTCCAAGATGGCACCGCACCGGAGGTGGTAAGAGAGCTTCCGGTTCGGGGGCGGCGCAGTGAGTGAGGTGTACCAAGATGGCGCTGCCCCGGAACCGGATTTCTTCATTTCCAGGTCCCTGACGAACGCTTCCTCAATAATGCAGCCACAGGAGGAGGGGCTGATAAGTGCCAAGCTTTAAAAAGGTGGGCATGGAAGCTCCTTGCTGCATGCCGTCCCAAGGTAATACCATGGAAGACAGCGATCAGCAGCTCCAGCCGCCGCCACAGCAGCAGCAGCGCCACCATCAACGACCGAAGCCGGACGCACAGAAAAAACGAAGTTCTGCTGGCACCCAGAGTTCTCGGTCTGGTAGCCATTCCACGCAACATAGCAAGAACTCCAGCGTGGTGAACCAGCTACCGTCTACGGATCTTACACTTCAGGATCCTACCCCTCCTTCAGAACCGGTACCTGTGGCTGCGTCAGATTGGTGAGTGATCTTCGTGAAAGCTCATTTTTTGTAATTGGGGTCCCTTTTCTCCGTTTATCCTAGGCAAGGAAGAGAACGGGAAAAACAAAACACAGAACCTGCCCCTTGTGCGAAAAAGCCTTACCACAAACTTGGGATAAGAAGTTATGTGACTCCTGTATAGAATGAGTCCTCTGTGAGGAGACCCCAAACTACGCCTCTGAGTTACGATCCGTAATTAAATCAGAGGTGGAAACCGTGTTTAAATCCCCTTAAAGGAGAAAAGAAAGTCAGTAGGAAAGAACCTATTCCTTATAGGAATTCTGATTCTTCCACCTCAGAGTGGAAACTCAGATACACAGGACTCCTCCTTCTCTTCAGATAATGAGAGTGGAGGTCATCATTGTTTCCCCCTAGATGAGGTTGACGACCTTGTAAAGGCAGTGAGGTCAACAATGGGGGTATTGGACCCTCGTCCTGACAAAACAGTACAGGATATTATGTTTGGAGGACTATGCCAAAAAAAGCGTAAAGTTTTTCCCCTTAATGAAAACATACAAGCATTAATCAAATAGGAGTGGGAAAAACCAGAAAGGAAAAATGCATCGGTTCCCTCTATTAAAAGGAAATATCCCTTTGAAGAGGAGGCTTCTACTTCATGGGATAAAGCCCCCAAACTCGACGTTGCGGTAGCTAAGGCCTCAAAAAAATTTGCGTTACCATTTGAGGATATGGGAACCCTGAAAGATCCACTTGATAAGAGGGCCGACACTTTTCTTAAAGGGGCTTGGGAGTCGGCAGGAGGATGCGTAAGACCAGCCATAGCAGCTGCTTGCACGTCACGATCCCTAATGATCTGGGTTGACAACTTAGAGAAACAGCTGAGGGATGGAGTGCCCAGAAATAAGGTGTTAGAATCTATCCCTATGATTAGAGGAGCCGCGGCATTTTTAGCAGATTCATCCGCCGACTCAATTAAGCTAACGTCTAAATCTGCAGCTCTTTTGTATGCAGCGCGTAGAACCTTATGGCTAAAAAGCTGGCCAGGTGATTTACAAACGAAACAAAAACTTTGTTCAATTCCATGTGAGGGCAAGTTTCTTTTTGGAGAGACTCTGGACGATATCCTGCAAAAAGTAGGTGACAAAAAGAAAGGGTTCCCCAACCTGGCCCCAACGTTCAATAAGCGGCCCTTTCGGAAAAGAAAGTTTTTTAGGAAAAGACCACCAAGAGAACAAAACCGATGGGACGATGGGAAAAGAAGAGACAGGGGGTTCCTTTTCGGTAATTCCTCACGGGATAGGAAACCCCCCCCCCCAAGTGACGTCTCCCCCAGGGTGGGAGGGAGATTGTCTCAATTCCTCCCGGCCTGGGAAAAAATTTCAACCAGCCCTTGGATACTAAATTTAATAAGTGCAGGGCTTCGAATATAATTTTTATCCCTACCCCCCCCCCCCCCCCGACACTATGTAGTAACACCGCTGAGGTCTTCTCAACAACAAGAAGCTCTAGAACTGGAAATCTTAAAATTGATAGACAAAGCTGTCATCCAGGAAGTCCCCCATCTGGAGAGAGGCAAGGGGTTCTACTCCCCATTATTCCTGGTTCCAAAACCGGACGGGACCTTCCGGACCATAATAAACTTACGGAAGTTAAATACTTTTGTAAAGAACCAGCGATTCAAAATGGAATCAATACAGTCAACAATAAAAAACTTGTTTCCAAACTGTTTTATGATAGTTCTAGATCTCATCGACGCGTATTATCACATCCCCATCCACAAGAATTCTCAAAAATTCCTCAGACTGGCAGTAGTCATAAAAGGACAGATAAGGGAATACCAATACAGAGCTCTTCCCTTCGGTGTATCAATTGCACCTCGCATCTTCACCAAATTGGTAGCAGAGATGATGGCACAACTAAGAGAGGAGGACATCTTGATTGTTCCATATTTGGACGACTTTCTGATTGTGAGCAGCTCGGCCCAACTCCGCAGTCAGCAATGCGACAGAGTGATAGACACTAAAAAAATAAAATTAGGCTGGTGAACCTTCAAAAGTCAAAACTAGAACCAACCAGGGTTCAGGAATTTTTGGGTCTCACTTTGGACTCAAGTTCTCAAGAATGTCGCCTTCCAGTCCAGAAAAGACAAAAGATAATACATCTAGTGTCGGAAGCTTGCTCAAACCCATCCATGTCTCTGAGAAAGGCGATGTCCTTACTGGGGTCCCTCTCTGCTTGCCTTCCAGCAGTTCAGTGGGCACAACTCCACACGAGACCCCTCCCGTGGGACATTTTAAGGAATCAGAATTTGTTAAGAGGACGGTTAGAGAGTCGCATGACTCTAAGTTTGCCTACTATTCATTCCCTAGCTTGGTGGTTAAATTCCACCAATCTATCAAAAGGGATTCCCTGGGTGATAGAGGTGTCTCAGATAGTTACCACAGACGCAAGTTCCACAGGGTGGGGAGCTCACTGAACAACAGAGTCGCTCAGGGGGTATGGACGAGTCAGGAACTTGGGGCTTCCTCAAACCAAAAAGAACTGAGGGCAGTGAGTCATGCACTACTATTCTTCCTAGACAAATTACAAGGGCATCATGTCGGAATTTTTTCGGACAACAGAGTAGTTGTGGCCTACTTAAACCACCAAGGGGGGACCAGGTCTCAAACATTAATGAAAACCACCTCCGAAATCTTCAGCCTGGTACAGAACAACTTTCTATCCCTATCGGCCCTACATATAAAAGGTGTAGAGAACCAGAAAGCGGACTTCCTGAGTCGTACCCAACTAAAGCAAGGGGAATGGTCTTTAAATCAGGGGATCTTCAACAAAATTGCAGATCTATGGGGAATCCCTGTAATAGACCTCTTGGCGAACATGCACAACAGGAAGGTGAAAACCTTTTGCTCCCTAGATCCCAGGGGGAACCCTCAGGCTGTAGATGCATTCACGATTCCCTGGACACAGACTCTTGCATATGCATTTCCTCCCACCATCCTCATTCCAGCAGTTCTGCGAAAAATCAGACAGGACTGATCCAGACTCATCCTAATAGCCCCCTTCTGGCCCAAAAGGGCCTGGTTCTCCTGGCTGAGGATGCTATCGATCACCGATCCCTGGGTCCTTCCGGATCTTCCGGACCTCCTGTCACAGGGACCGGTAATCCACCCTCAGTCAGAGAATCTCCACCTGACAGCGTGGAATTTGAGAGGTCACTATTGAAGGATAGAGGGTTTTCTGACAAACTAGTCTCTACACTAATGAAAAGTAGAAAACCCGTGACCACAAAAATATATGGCAAAACCTGGAAGAAATTTTTGTCCTCCGGGGTTAGGTTGCAAGACGGGGTTCCAGTGGCTGAAATATTAGAATTTCTACAAAAAGGGTTAGACCTAGGCCTTTCAGTAAGTACCTTAAAAGTACAGATAGCAGCCCTAGGAGCATTGTACTGTGAAAACATAGCGGCCAACCCTTGGGTAATACGGTTTGTCAGAGCAGCCGCAAGGTATAGACCTGTAACTATACATAGATTACCAACCTGGGATTTGAACTTAGTCTTGTCAGCTTTAACAGAATCCCCGTTTGAGCCTATAGAATCAGTACCCCTTAGGATTCTATCACTTAAAACTGCCCTCCTGATAGCCCTGACATCGGCCCGCAGAATAACTGATCTCCAAGCCCTGTCTGCAAACCCTCCCTTTACACAAATCCTGGATGATAAGGTTGTACTAAAAACAGACCCTGCCTATTTACCAAAAATTGCGTCCACATTCCATAGGTCTCAGGAAATAATCCTTCCTTCCTTCTGTCCAGACCCTAGAAATAAGAAAGAAGAAAAATTCCACACACTAGATGTGAGAAGGTGTCTAGTCCAATATATTAAAACCACCCAGCAGTATAGGAAGGAAGGGTCTTTTTTAATCTGCTTCCAGGGACCCAGGAAAGGACTCAGGGCCTCCAAAGGCACTATAGCACGTTGGATAACAGATGCGATAGCCCTGGCGTACTCGTCCACCGGGAATGCAGTTCCAGAGGGTCTGAAAGCCCACTCTACAAGGGCTATGGCGAACTCCTGGGCCGAAAGGTTGGAGGTACCATTAGATCAGATTTGTAAGGCGGCCACCTGGTCATCACCTTCAACCTTTTTTAGACACTACCGCTTAGACCTAGCCTCTTCATCTGACTTAACCTTCTGAAGAAGGGTTCTACAGGCTGTGGTCCCTCCCTAAGCAATAATCTCTGCAATTCTCTCTGGTGTGCTGTCATGGGCGACTGAGAAAAGCATAGTTGCTCACTGATAACGGTGTTTCTCAGAGCCCATGACAGCAACCGCTTATTTCCCCCCCCGTCACGTGTAGCACATTTTTTTGTATAAAATGTGTTTTTTCTATATAGACATGGTGTTCACTTGATAAAGTTGTATACTTTTTGTTGTTGTGACTAACCTTGAGGACCTCCGAAGCTCTGTAAACAAAACTGATGCAGGGGAGAGGTACCGCCCTTTTATCCTGTAGGTTTCCTGTCCCTGAAGGGCGGATCCCCTCTCTCTGGTGTGCTGTCATGGGCTCTGAGAAACACCGTCATCGGTGAGTAACTACGCTTTTTGCTTTATGTTTGGGATCGTTGTCTTATTGGAAGACAAATCTCCGTCCCAGTCTCAGGTCTTTTGCAGACTCCAAAAGATTTTCTTCAAGAATGGTCCTGTATTTGGCTCCATCCATCTTCCCATCAATTTTAACCATCTTCCCTGTCCCTGCTGAAGAAAAGCAGGCTCAAACCATGATGCTGCCACCACCATGTTTGACAGTGGGGATGGTGTGTTCGGGGTGATGAGCTGTGTTGCCTTTACGCCAAACATATCGTTTGGCATTATTGCCAAAAAGTTCTATTTTGGTTTCATTTGACCGGAGCACCTTCTTCCACATGTTTGGTGTGTCTCCCAGGTGGCTTGTTGCAAACTTTAAACAACACTTTTTATGGATATCTGTTGTGAATTCCATTTCTCGGACTCCCTCCTGTGGTCATGAATGGTACTTTAGTTAGTTCTGCTCTTGGACTCGCTCTGGTGGCTTTGAGCGGAACTGCTGGTCTCTGAGGTTTGCTTTCTCAGCTGTCCTCGTTTATTGTTATGTTGGCTTCCCTATTTAACTCTACTCAGATCGTTACTTCATGCCAGCTGTCAATGTATCAGTATTGGTTCAGATCTCTCTTGGACTTCTCTGAGGACCTGTCTACTCCAGCAGAAGCTAAGTCCCTGCTAGTTCATTTGTTGTTACTGCTGCCTGAATATATTTCTTGGTACTGCTAAATTCTAGTCCAGCTTGCTATCATGATATTTCCTTGCTAGCTGGAAGCTCTGGGGTGCAGTGTTGCACCTCCACACCGTGAGTCGGTGTGGGGGTCTTTTTGCATACTCTGCGTGGTTTTTGTAGTTTTTTGTGCTGACCGCATAGTTTCCTTTTCTATCCTCTGACTATTTAGTGAAGTCTGGCCTCCTTTGCTAAAACCTGTTTCATTCCTGTGTTTGTGACTTTCCTCTTAACTCACAGTCAATATATGTGGGGGGCTGCCTTACCTTTGGGGAATTTCTCTGAGGCAAGGTTAGGCTTCTATTTCTATCTTTAGGGGTCTATAGCTCTTAGGCTGTGAAGAGGCGTCTAGGGAGAGTTAGGTACACTCCACGGCTATTTCTAGTGTGTGTGATAGGAGTAGGATTTGCGGTCAGCAGAGTTCCCACTTTCCCAGAGCTTGTTCTGATTACTAGTTTTCTCTTCAGGTCATCCCGGGTGCTCCTAACCACCAGGTCCATAACAGATATCTTTGAGAAATGGCTTTCTTCTTGCCACTCTTCCATAAAGGCCAGATTTGTGCAGTGTACGACTGATTGTTGTCCTATGGACAGACTGTTCCACCTCAACTGTAGATCTCTGCAGTTCATTCGGAGTGATCAAGGGCCTCTTGGTTGCATCTCTGATCAGTCTTCTCCTTGTTTGAGATGAAAGTTTAGAGATACAGCCGGGTCTTGGTAGATTTGCAGTGGTATGATACTCCTTCCATTTCAATATGATCGCTTATGCACAGTGCTCCTTGGGATGTTTAAAGTTTTGGAAATCATTTTGTATCCAAATCCGGCTTTAAACTTCTCCACAACAGTATCACGGACCTGCCTGTTGTGTTCCTTGGTCTTCATGATGCTCTCTGTGCTTCAAACAGAACCCTGAGACTATCACAGAGTAGGTGCATTTATATGGAGACTTGATTACACACAGGTGGATTATATTTATCATTAAGCATTTAGGACAACATTAGATCATTCAGAGATCCACAACGAACTTCTGGAGTGAGTTTGCTGCACTTAAAGTAAAGGGGCTGAATAATATTGCACGCCCCACTTTTCAGTTTTTGAATTTTCACAAAAATTAAAAATAACCAATAAATTTCATTCAACTTCACAATTGTGTTTCACTTGTTGATTCTTCACCAAATATTTACATTTGATATCTTTATGTTTGAAGCATGATATGTGGGAAAAGGTTGAAAAGTTCCAGGGAGCCAAATACTTTCGCAAGGCACTGTATATATAATAATCTACTATATAATTGTCTAAGGGTCACTTCCGTCTGTCTGTCCTTCTTTCTGTCTTTGTCACGGATATTCATTGGTCGCGGCCTCTGTCTGTCATGGAATCCAAGTCGCTGATTGGTCGTGGCAAAACGCCCACGACCATTGCCACGACCAATCAGCGACGCGCACAGTCTGGAAGAAAATGGCCGGTCCTTACTCCCCGCACTCAGTGCTCGGCGCTCGCATACACCCCTCCGGTCACCGCTCACACAGGGTTAATGCCGGCGGTAACGGACCGCGTTATGCCGCAGGTAACGCACTCTGTTACCGCCGCTATTAACCCTGTGTGACCAAGTTTTTACTATTGACGCAGCCTATGCAGCGTCAATAGTAAAAACATCTAATGTTAAAAATAATAATTACAAAAAATCATTATATACTCACCTTCCGCCGCCTTTCGCGCTCCTCGCGATGCTCCGGCCGGTCCATGCAAGCGGCACGTTCCGGTGGCAAGGATGGTCTGGGAGAAGGACCTGCCATGACGTCACGGTCATGCGACCGCGACGTCATCACAAGTCCTGCACGAGAACGACCTGCCGTGACGTCACGGTCATGTGACCGCAACATCATCACAGGTCCTGCGCGAGAAGGACCTGCTATGACGTCACGGTCACGTGACTGCGATGTCATCACACCCTGGGACCGGAAGCTGCCGCCTGCACCCCACACAGGCGACAGAACTACAATGCGCCTGCAGAAGGTGAGTATATGTTTATTTTTTATTTTTTTAACCTGTGACATACGTGGCTGGGCAATATACTACGTAGCTGAGCAATATACTAGGTGACTGCCCAATATACTACGTCGCTGTGCAATATACTACTTGGCTCTGTGCTGTATACTACGTCACTGGGCAATATACTACGTCGCTGGGCAATATACTACGTCGCTGGGCAATATACTACGTGGACATACATATTCTAGAATACCCGATGCGTTAGAATCGGGCCACCATCTGTCTACTATATAATTGTCTAAGGGTCACTTCCGTCTTTCTGTCTTTCTTTCTGTCACGGAAATCCCAAGTCGCTGATTGGTTGCGGCAAAACAGCCACGACCAATCAGCGACATGCACAGTCTGGCGGCAAAATGGCCGCTCCTTACTCCCCGCAGTCAGTGCCCGCTCCATACTCCCCTCCAGTCAGCGCTCACACAGGGTTAATGGCAGCATTAACGGACCGCGATACTATTGATGCTGCGTATGCAGCATCAATAGTAAAAAGATCTAATGTTACAAATAATAATAATAATAAAAAAGGTTAGTCTCACCTTCCGACATCGCGCGCTGTCCTCGGCAGTGCAAGCGGCAGGTTCCGGTGCCAAGGATGCTATGCGAGAAGGACCTGCCAGGACGTCACAGTCATGTGACCGCGACGTCATCACTGGTCCTGCGCTCGCTCATACCAACCCTGGGACCGGAAGCTGCCGCGTGCACTGCACACAGGCGCCAGGACTTCAAGGGGCCTTCAGAAGGTGAGTATATGTTTATTTTTTAAGTCTTTTTTAACCACGCATATAATTTTTTAAGAAGCGCATGTGTATATGTATATGTATATATATCTATATATATAATTGTCTAAGGGTTTTTCCGTCTGTCTGTCTGTCTTTGTCTGTCTGTCTGTCTGTCTGTCTGTCTTTCTGTCTGTCTGTCTGTCTGTCCTGGAAATCCCGTGTCTCTGATTGGCCAGGCCTTGACCAATCAGCGACGGGCACAGTATCGACGTAGATGTCATAATGGTTGCCAAGGCGACGATGATGTCATAAAGGTATACTACGGGGACATGCATATTCTAGAATACCCGATGTGTTAGAATCGGGCCACAATCTAGTGTGTATATATATATATATATATATATATATATATATATATATATATATATATATATATATATATATATATATATATATATATATATATATATATATATATATATATATATATATATATATATATACACACACAGTGAGGAAAAAAGTATCTAGTCAGTCACCAATTGTGCTAGTTCTCCCACTTAAAAAGATGAGACAGGCTTGTAATTTACTTCATAGGTAGACCACAACTGTGAGAGTCAAAATGAGAAAACAGAGGGGAATGATGGGAGGGAGCGTCATCTGACACCCGCTCCTCCATTATTGCTTTTAGCTGTATTGGCATCTATGATGCCGATACAGTTGAATGTAGCACGTTCTGGGGGGCAGCAGAGATCGAGCAGCGGGTGACAGGAGGCAAGAACCAGCTACTGCGGCTAAAGCCTGTGCCCTCTGCTAAAGAGAAATTAATATTCACTGCTTCCCACGCCCATGGGTGTGGAGAGGAGTTAATATTCATTTCTATTTAGCAGCGGGGACAGGCTTTAGCCTCAGCAGCCGGCCCCCGCCTCCTGTCACCCGCAGCTGCTCCGCTGGCACCGGGCGGGCTCCCCTGACTCACAGGTCTCTTGGCAGCTGCATAGTGTGCCGCTATTAGCCACACGCCACTGGGCAGCTGGGCCCTAGGCAGCTGCCTTCCCTGAATTACAGCAGATGTCAGTGCCTGGGCTCACTGGAGAATCCTCCGTTTCTCTGGTAGGCCAGTCCGACCCTGCTTACAGTATATAACTTTTGCTGATCCTTTGCCAAGAAACTAATTATAGTGGGAAACAAAGCACTCAAAACATTGTATATACAGTTTGTTGTATTCTGCTATACATTTTAATATAATGTCAATTTGTCTGGCCACAATGTTTTTGATTTAGAAGTGAAAAACAATTGAAAAAAATAAAGGCAATGTCTGATTAATTGCAAAACGTTTTAGTTGGTTGCTCAATAAATTTAGATGTGTAGAGCACATGCATACCTCTCCCTTATTGCCTGTGTCTGTGACAGATTTATATTGATTACTATGCTTCACTATGGTCACAGGCTTCTATTATATTCAAGCTTCAGTAAACCAGCCCCTGCTTCCTGTTTAAGGTGAGAGAAGGTCTTGTATGAATAAAGGGTGAAATTACAGCTGAGCTTCCTAATTGCTTTTAGCACAGGAATAACTTTAACAAATACAGTACAGCAGAAGTTGTCTGTTCACTTTCTCTATGTAGTCAGAATATTTTAGAGTAATCTTCCATGTAATCTGTCTTCTAGAGTGTAAAAAGGCCAATTATAGTTTTCTTTCCCTTTTCTTTTCTTTTTGAACCTATTGCATGCATACCATCTACAAAACAATTCTTGCCTATTTTAGTCCAGTAAATGGTTATTCAGTGGCATATTTGTTGATGCAATTTCTTGGATTAAAATGTCTGTTTATTGACCTGATCATGTTCATGTTTTGCAGCATGTGCACAGATTTCCGCAGGTTCTATTCTGTAATTTCTGCAAAGTGACCACAAAAGTGATTTGAAATTGAAAACTGTTGCAAATACAGTTTTCACAAATATCATTGTCCCTATTGACCATTTACATGGTTAGATCAATGTTGTAAGTTGAAAGCTGTGATTGCAGTATTTTCTTCAGTAACCAGTACCAGTTGGGGCCTGTAATACTCACGCGTAGAAAATAATGAATAGAATGTAATTTTTTTAAAAACCTTATTTATTTAAAGTTTTAGTGCTTAGAGGGAACTCGACAGCTGATACATGCTGATCAAACCATGACCAGCATGTATACGACATTATAGCCTATTTTTTTTTTAGACGGGAATGTTTTACTCGTTTCATTTCAAAGAAAAATGTACTTTTAAAAGCCAACCAGGGACAAGTCTAAATAGCTAGGCCCCAGTAGCTTCTCCCAGTCTCTCCTTGAGTACCAAGGAGATTGTGTCAATCCGTCGCAATACGTCGCTTAATGTAAGTCTATGGGGAAAAAACGCTTCCTGCAAGCACTTTTGCAGGATGTGTTTTTTCGGCAAAACGATGCATTGTGGCGGATTGCAGTTAACGCTAGTGTGAAAGTAGCCTAAATCACTTTTTTACGGGTCCTTCCTCCAGTTCACAACATGCGCCATCTTGGAGGAGGAATTTTTTTTTTTTTCTCCATCCATTTCCTCAGTAGCAGCTATCGGATCACAGCTATATACAGCAATAGTTGCTACTGCGCAGAGTCTGCGGCGCCATTTTCAAATTGATTTTTTTTTCTAGCTGAATAACATCAAGAACATGTATTAATGGTACATGAAACATGTCATTATCTTGCAGAGCAGGTGCCACTGCTGACGCCTGCCTGCAGAAGGTTTTTTTTTTTTTTATAAAGTATGTACAGATATTCATTATGTAAATTAGGAGGCAAGTCAGTAAGGGATCAGTATACAAAAAAGTTGCACTCTATCGTGCTAAAGCATACAGCTTCATAATACTAGAATAAAATTTGACGCTTTGCACATCATTTGGCCAAGGTAAGTAAAGCAACTAGACAGCATTGTAATGCTATTTACTTGCATACTAACCTTGTATCTTCAGGTAAATAGCGGTTTACAGTAGATGTAATTTTTATTGCCTGACTAAAGTAAGTACAAAAATGTTGCAGAAAAAGAGGCTTCAAAGCTGCTTTAAAGCAAGAAACATGCTCCATTCCCCTTAGAAGACATATTACGTGTAACATTTGCTGTGTATTAGTACAAAGTTTGATGCATGAATAGTACCAAATGATGACAGGGGTAGGTTTTAAACTCTTGGTTTAAAATCTTATTAAGACATGTCAGTAGATACCATTAGTGAAAATCTTTAGCTACAGTTGTCCACCCACCACTACAACGAAGGGTTCAAGATCACTTGTTAGCAACTAGCCCTTTCAGCTTTTAATATGGAGATATTCAGCTCTTCAAGTATGTCAGTCAGTGTGTTTTCCTTTTTAAATGTACAGGCTAATTATAACCTCATTCATTTAAATGGAAAAAGCCATGTCAGAAGGTGAAGCTTTATTTTAAGTTGAACTGGTTGCACCATCTTTAGAAGCAATAATTGTAACCAAATGCTTCCTGTAATTTGAGAAGCCTTTCATAACGCCTTTGAGGAATTTTAGCCTAAACTTCTTTGCAGAACTGCTTTAATTAGGACACATTAGCATTGTTTTGTATGAGCTGTACATTTTAGGTCTTGCCATATCATCTTTATTGAGTTCAAGTAAGGTCTTTGCCTGGACCAATCTAAAACCTAAAAATGTCTGTGTTTGTTCAAAACGTACAGTTTTAGATTTTCTTTTCATTGAGTGAAGACTGTTGTGATACTGCTAAATTAAAAAACAATTATTATATCTTAAAATAAAAATTCTTATATTTCTATATAAAATGTATTTTTTTTGCAGCCAGAGACCTATCTCCTTGATCCTACTATTAATTTTTCTGAATCCTTTGTTTTTTAGTTCTCCATTTATAAAGTGTTACATAACGTATTAGCACCATATGAATGACTATTACTAGTTTTGGGCAGTATAGAGTATTTGGAGTGAAAAATGTTTTGTGCGCGACTAATGTATTTCTAATACTCTACCACATTTCTCATTTATCATTTTTTTTTCCTTAGGCAACAGATTTTTCTTCTGTTACTTTATTCTATTGAAGGCGCAGTTTTTTAGCCGCCAACTATTTTATAAAATAATATGTAGGCAGTGTTTTGTTTAAGATGATCCACGTTTGTTTATATCTATTCACTATTGGTCTTGTTTATTTTTTATTTTTTTTTCCTTCTTTCTTTTTGTCTCTGGGAGGATTAAGACATGAAACTAGATTTCACATAATGTAACTCAACAAAATGATAGTTATACTGGCTGTATATTATTCTAAACAGATTGATTCAGTTAAAAAAGCAAGGAATGTTTAAATGAAGCCTTTGAACATTTTTCCAAATACTTATTGCCTCTCAGATCGCTTTTTGTGCCTTTATTTGCTCCAGAATACCACTAGACTTCCAACAAAGAAGGACCTGTGCTCCCAGGAATTCACTGCATTCCATTCTGGAGTAGGCATTTTTCTAAGCTACAAAGGGCCTTTGGCAAATTCTCTCTAATCACTGGATTTATCCTAGACTCTGATAGGTGCCATTCATGAACATAGTCTGCTATGTGATGGGGCACAGGCATTAATGGAATCTTTTCATAGTACAAAAAATGTGTAACATTACTGGAAGAATCACAAAGCTGCAGTTGCAAAATAGGGAACTGGTTCCCCACCCATGTTCTTTTCCCCCTGCAAGCTTATTTTCTAATCTTCCTCCAAATACTTTATCACTTTAAGTTGATGAGCATGTGACCTGCTTTCAACCCAGCAACTCAGCGGACTACTTCAAAGCACAGTTCTCAAGACAGTCTTCAAATTAATACAGAACATGTAAAGTCCTCAAGCAGGCATAAGTTATGTCTATGGCTCTCTGTCTTATAAATCTAGATGAAAGAGCACATTATATATAAGATATGTTAAAGGAATTGTCTGGGTAAAATGAATATTTTTCCGGTGCCTTGGTATATTAAAAGACAACAAAGAGAGTAATACTCACTTACCGACACTTACCTGCAAGCCACTTTGTGGTCTGCATTTGTGCCAGAAGGGAGATCTCACAGTTCCAGCACCATCAGAACACTTTGGCTTGTGATTGACTGCCACAGTCAGGTGACTTGAGGTGTCAGAAAAGCATTCAGTTTGGCTGCAGTGATCAGCAACATATCAGAATGCTACTGTCCTGTTGCTGGTGGAATTGTAATGTTTCCTCTTTCTGTGTAAGAGCAGACCATAGAGCGGTCTGTGCCGGATCCAAGTACCGTAAGTGCTAGTAGGGGAGTATTGCTTTGTTTGTTATTTTTTAATATACCAAGCCCCCAGTAAAATGTTAATTTTGCATGGACTGCCCTTTTAAATACAATGTATTCATATGTGAAATTGGATATTCCCTAATGATAAATGTAAAAAGTGAATTAGTAATGTTCATAATAATAATCTTTTTGTAGTGCTTGCAAATTCATTACTGTAAGAAAAGTATTGCTGTAGCGTGGCTACTGGGAGAAAATGAACTGCTCCTCCTGGGATTCAATGGCGTTCATTCACAGAGGCGTGCATGCAGTGGCTTCAGTCATTGTTCGTGGCATTGTGAGCAATGACTGTAATAATGCCCCGGCACTTTGACAGCTTGGTCTGCACAAAGGAGCTGCAAACTGAGATGTCAATCAAAGTGCCAAGGCGTGCTTATAGCCGTCACTCACTGAGTGCTGAGCCGTGACTGTAGTCACTCTGCAAGTCTCTGACTGAAAGCTGGTGGTTGCCTGGAAAAATAAAGTAAATTTTCTCTGTAGCATCGCTTTCCCTAAGGAGGCCTGGACATTATTGTAACGTTATGACCTGCAGAGCAACCCTATATCTACAGGTTAATCGTGGTTAGGGACATGACAAGTTCCCTTCAAAGGAACTTGTCATCTGATTTATTCTGCCGAAACTGAATCAGATCCTGGCTGCAAATTTGCAACCAAGAAACGGAAAGGAGGACTAGGAGCAGTAGGTGAATTAGAGTAAAATCAAGAATAAAGTTTATTGATCATAAACGTAAAAAAATCACATAACATAGTAACGGTAACACCAAGGCAATGCAGAGAAGCACAAGGTCCCCAAACAAAGGGTAAAACAGTCCCAGTGTAAATATGTCAAGTGATCAGTATGGAAATAAAATAAACCACAAGGCAAGCTAAGGCTACTTTCACACTAGCGTCGGGCTCGGCCCGTCGCTGTGCGTCGGGCCGACGTTCCCGACGCTAGCGTTGTCTCCGCCGCACAACGGGGGCAGCGGATGCATTTTTCCAGCGCATTCGCTGCCCCATTGTGAGGTGCGGGGAAGTTCGGGGAGGTGGGGGCGGAGTTCCGGCCGTGCATGCGCGGTCGGAAAAAGCGGACCGTCGTGAACAAAAAACGTTACATGTAGCGTTTTTTGCTCCCGACGGTCCGCCACTGCACGACGCATCCGTCGCACGACGGGTGCGACGTGTGGCAATCCGTCACAATGCGTCGCTTAATGTTACTCAATGGTGAAAAAACGCATCCTGCAAACACTTTTGCAGGATGCGTTTTTTTCGGCAAAATGACGCATTGTGACGGAATGCAGTTGACGCTAGTGTGAAAGTAGCCTGAGGGCTCATTTCCACTGGCGAGAGACAAATCGGTCCATAATCTGGACCGAAAAAACGGATGTAGCTTATGCGATTGTCATGCGATTGTCATGCGAGTGTAATGCGAGTGCAATGCGATTTTTAATCGCACCATCCGTTTTACATCCGTATGACATCCGTATGCAATCCGTTTTTTTTCTCGCCAACTATTTTTAGACAGTCATTTACAGGACCATGGACAGTGTTCTAGGCCACAGAATGGTGATGTATCCGTAAAAAACGGACGGAATACGGATGGTCCGTATTCCGTCCGTTTTTTTTCTCGCACCCATTGACTTGCATTGGCGAGTCTCGTCCGAGACTCGCAGCAAATCGCAGCATGCTGTGATTTTTTTCTCAGTCCGATTTCGGCAGAGAAAAAAAATCGCAAATGAAAAGACACCTATTGAATAACATTGGTCCGAGTGCAATCCGATTTTTTATCGGATTGCACTCGTCCGTTTTCCTCGCCAGTGGAAATGAGCCCTAAGAGAAAGGATCTCCCGAGAAAAGCCATACAAATGTCAATGTCATGATTGAAGGCAAAATTAGTATACAAAGCTGGGTCATTCCATATCAAGTGATCCAAATAAGAATATTTTTTTTTACCTGACGTCTTTAGATTTTTCTTATTTTTTGTTTTTATGAAGTACAACTTTAGTTAATTACAAATTAAAAGTTTAGAATTTTTTTCTTTATCAGTTAATTTTTTACAGATTTTTAAAGTTTTGAAAAAGTGCGGATTTTGGCCTGGTATGGCTTTACATTTTTTATCATATCTCAGGCTAGAATTAAAATAAAGAGGTGGGAGAGGCATCATTTTTCTTAGAACAGTACCGGCTTTGATTTGATATGTCACAAGACTGTTTCTTTATATTTTGTTTTGGAGAAATCAAATTCAAAATTTTGATGCGCAATTGTGAAAAAAACTTATGTTTTAAAATTGTGAAAACATGCATGTGTGTTAGGCTACTTTCACACTAGCGTTAACTGCATTCCGTCACAATGCGTCATTTTGCCGAAAAAACGCATCCTGCAAAAGTGTTTGCAGGATGCGTTTTTTCGCCATTGATTAACATTAAGGGACGCATTGTGACGGATTGCCACACGTCGCACCCATCGTGCGACGGATGCGTCGTGCAGTGGCGGACCGTCGGGAGCAAAAAACGCTACATGTAACGTTTTTTGCTCACGACGGTCCGCTTTTTCCGACCGCGCATGCGCGGCCGGAACTCCGCCCCCACCTCCCTGCGCTTCCCCACACCTCACAATGGGGCAGCGGATGCGCTGGAAAAATGCATCCGCTGCCCCCGTTGTGCGGCGGAGACGTCGGCCCGACGCTAGTGTGAAAGAAGCCTTACTTGTATTCTTGTTTATATTTGTACAGGGTTTCAACTTGGGACCTGTCAATTTTTTTTTTTTTTTTAATTTTTTTTTAAGCCTTGAATCGGATTTTATGTTTGTGTGTTTTTTCCCTTTTTCTTTTCAAATTACAACTTGTTGAATTCAACATTTATATACAACTGTAAAAAAAAACACAAAAAACAAATACCGAAGTGCCAGAATAAATACATCTTAATCATCATAACACAACTTGCTCAGCATTTTCAACCTGAATTCATTGAACAAGCCAAAAAATAAAAGGTGATCATATCCTTAAGTGTGATTTTCCAAATAGTCTCATCCTAATTATATGTTAAAAACAAGATTAAAAGAACTAATATTTTTACCACCTATTTATACATGTAACAATTTTTTTTCTATTATATCACTAAACATGTCATTTATGAAGTGTTTAAGAAGAATAGTACAGTAGTTAAATCCTCGTTTTATGAAATATGAACTAATCAAACAATTAATAGTACGTTATTAAACGGGCCTTTTATCATCAATTTGTCCCTCCTAGTGGGTGAAATGTCATCTTGTCCATAAGCGCTCACTAGCAATGGCCATTTCCTTTTGTGTCAGTATGTTCGGCCTGTCATGGTGCTCGGCTCCACCTGAGTTAATATCTGATTTTTGTAACTTTTACAATGTCTGGTTTTCTTGGATACACAAAGGACGGCGCTGGACCAGAAGGTGCAGAAAAGTCCTTTCTACGTCTTCATTTTCACAATCTTTGGAGAGAACAGTAGCCGCCAGCGCCGATCATATTCACAGGTCACATCACCAGTTATGTCATCCATGGCCGATCTTGTGCCGCCTTCTACCACTTCATGGACTTCACTGTCTTTGCGGAATGAAAAAACCTTTGGTTTTATTTCTGTTTCACTACATGGAATGACAGTGTGGTATTGCCGAGTCCCTGTGATGGGTTTTGCTTCCTGTAACTGATGTAACAAACTCTCCTCCTCTTCGTAGTCCTGGTTTGTACAATACATGAACTGGATGTTAAGAATATTTTTCTCCCTCCATTTGAGGAGTTGCCTGGGTGTTAAGATTTGGTGTGAATATGGCCTCTGGAGGCCCGAGCTGCCGGCCTGTCATCTGCTCTGCATTCAACGGCAACCCCTGATCATTCTCAGCCCTAAGGCCTGTCCCACACGTCCAGATAATTCCTGTACCGGAAAAATCGGTACCGGAGTTATTCGTGTCCGTATGCTCACGTGGCACATCAGTGTGGCACACGTGCGGCAGCTGTGTGCCGACTGGGTACCACACGGACCGTGCAGGAGACAGCGCTAGAGATAAGCACTGTCCCCTGCATCTGGTGCTGAAACCGGAATTCATTCCTTCTTCCCAGCAGCGTTCGCTGGAGAGAAGGAATGAAAAATCATTTTTTTTAATTTTTTTTGTGTTTAAAATAAAGATCCTTGTCACCACCCCCTGTGCGCCCGCCCGCTGGAAATAAAATACTCACCCAGCTCCCTCGATGCTTCCTCTCAGCGCCGCAGCTTCTTCGTGTATGAGCGGTCACGTGGTACCGCTCATTACAGTGATGAATATGCGGCTCCACCCCTATGGGAAACCTGCCTAACAAAGCTTCTCCTCTGTCCTCTCCAGTAATATCTAAAAATCATGGATTATTTGGTAAATATAGACCCCACACTGTTAGACCACAGGCTGAACAGATCTGAAATCAAGATTTTTGAATTGACCCTGTAATAGTTTTATTTTTTAAAATATGATCCCATCACGATCCCAGCTTGTATTTTGGTACAGATGTGACTAGGAGCATAGCAGGCACATGTGCAGTTTTTGAAATTTTTAAATTAAACGATTTTTTTCGGAAATGCGTCTTAAAGTTTTGCGCTTGCGTTCGCATAGGTAAAATATTATCAGATACTCTTGTGACATATCTGGCGAAAGCCTGTACAGTTCTGGGTAGAATGGTGTTTATTTTGTTTCTCTATCTTTTTTCTAGCCTGAGTTATGGGGAGAAATGTAAAGGCAGGCAACACCGAATTTCACACTTTTTCCGAACTTTGAAAATCAATAAAAAAAATATCTAGAATTTTTTTTTCTTCACATTTTGCATTCTCTGACACACTATTACCAAATAACAAAATCTCAAAAGAATTAAAAATATAGTTGTAAAAATCATTGGTTCACTTGACATGGAATGACCCAGCTTACCAATAAGTTTGTTGGGCGACCAGGGACGGGATAGTGAAGCCCCGGCGCACATTTCGCAGTGACACGACACTGCTTTCTCAACCAAGTATATATTTCTCTGAAACGTCCGGCTGGGGACCGTAGCCAGAGATTTCAGAGAAATGTATACCTAGCTGCAATTGTGCAGCCAGGATCAGATACATGGTGCCTGCGGTTTGAACAGTATGAATCAGATGACGGGTTCTCTTTAAAGCCCATTTAGACAATTGGAAAGAACATTGCAATTGCTGTCAATTATCTGACAAACTAACACAATGCTAGTTCGAGTGATCAGATTTTATTAAACTGGTATAAACATCATCATTGTTTAAACAGGGTCATGTTCATCTGAGAACATTCCAATGTTCCCATCAGTTTTTGTCAGCCCATGTAAAAGGAGCATTGATCAACAATATACGACTTGCATATAGTCAATCTGTGCTCATTAATGGGTTGAAATCGGCTTGTCTAAATGTTCCTTTAGGCTGGGGACACACCTATGTTATTATTTCTGGTTTTCTGTTCTTGACAAGTGCAGGACATTGATGGGAGGTCAGGACTACCAATCTTACGACCAGTGAGGTTCCAATTTGTCAAACCCAATCTATTTTGACTTTCATGGCATATCCAGTAGATATGCCACAAAAGTAATTTGTCTGAAAATCCAAATGGTATGTAGCATTTCTCACATCATGTCATCTTCTTTTGCCAAAGTAATACGTGTTAATACATCTTATTCTTTGAAAGTACATAATTGTGGACTCTAAAGTTAATGTTCTATCCATGCACTAAAGACCGTGATTAATTTTTCTTAGTTGAATTTTCAAAGCTGTCATCGTCTCATATTACTGGACTTTATTCAGTTTTCTAGTCATACTTGGTGAAGCACATCGTACTATTTCTTCTCTCAATTGGAGGGAAGTAATCAGGGATTATTATGTACCTAATGAGTTAAGACATGTCTTATCCAAAAGAAAATCTATTACCTGTGGAATGTAGGAGGTTGCAAGGTGCAGTACACCCTCCAGGCAGGAAGCTGAAATAATAGCTTGCCTTTTATATAACAAATGTTATATCAGGATAAAGTATGCACTGCCACCAAGTTCAGCACTATAATTACACGGTTAGCAGCTTCCTCAGTTATTCCTGCATGTTCGCAATTAAAATCTGTCTTAGATGACATGGAAAATAAAGTATCTTCTACTGGTTTTATGTATGTTTATTAGGCTACATGTTGACACTGGAATTGCTTTGTAAGAATGTGTATTTCACGTGACCTTTTGTTTTTATTGAGCTTGAGAATTTCAAACTTTGTTTTAATACACTTAACTAAAACTAGATCAGTGGATTTTTCATTTTTGGCTGTTAATATCAAAGCCTTTTGTGAAGAATAATTTCATACAGTGGACATGCCAAGCAATGCACACTACATAATTAAAAGTATTGGTTAAGCCTAATGGATTGTATGAAATGCAGTATATCTAATTTACATGCATATATGATTAAAGAGTCATTTTCATTTTTAGTTCATACATCAATAGTACACATGAAAAACAAGGAACATTGTAATATATTATCAGAGAAATCTGCTTCTTTCTCCGCCAGGACTGATCATTAATTCCCCAAATCCTCAATTCAAAATGTGTATTCAGTGAAGACAGATTTTTACATTACTGAGATAAGAGATGACAGTTGCTACTGAAAAGATTCTATGTAGAACAGAGTTGCACAACATTTATTTGTTCAAGGGCCACATTGTCCTACTGAACCAATCTCAAAGGCCGCACATTATTTTTAAAAGGGTAGTTACATGAATACATCACCAGAAACAACATCATTGCATTAATACATCACAACCAAACTTTGAGTATTTAACCCCTTTCTGACCTCGGACGGGATAGTACTTCCGAGGTCAGATACCGCGCTTTGATGCAGGGCTCCGGCGGTGAGCCCGCATCAAAGCCCGGGACATGTCAGCTGTTTTGAACAGCTGACATGTGCCCGCAATAGCGGCGGGTGAAATCGCGATTCACCAACCGCTATTAACTAGTTAAATGCCGCTGTCAAACGCAGACAGCGGCATTTAACCGGCGATTCTGGCCGGCCGGCCGGCCGTCACATGATCGGGGGTCAGCCATGTTTCTGCAGAGTAACCATAGAGGTCCTTGAGACCTCTATGCTTACTGATCGCCGGCAGCTGTGAGCACCACCCTGTGGTCGGCGCTCATAGCACACCTGCAATTTTGCTGTATAGCAGCGATCTTATGATCGCTGCTATGTAGCAGAGCCGATCGCGTTGTGCCAACTTCTAGCCTCCCATGGAGGCTATTGAAGCATGGCAAAAGTAAAAAAAAAAAAAAAAAGGAGAAAAAATAAAAAAATATAAAAGTTTAAATCACCCCCCTTTCGCCCCAATCAAAATAAATCAATAAAAAAAATCAAACCTACACATATTTGGTATCGCCGCGTTCAGAATCACCCAATCTATCAATAAAAAAAAAGCATTAACCTGCTCGCTAAACGGCGTAGGAGTGAGAAAAAATTCGAAACGCCAGAATTACGTTTTTTTTGTCGCCGCGACATTGCATTAAAATGCAATAACGGGCGATTAAAAGAACGTATCTGCACCAAAATTGTATCATTAAAAACGCAAGCCCGGCACGCAAAAAATAAGCCCTCAACCGACCCCAGATCATGAAAAATGGAGACACTACGAGTATCGGAAAATGGCGCAATTGTTTTTTTTTTGTTGTGTTTTTTTTTAGCAAAGTTTGGAATTTTTTTTCACCACTTAGATAAAAAATAACCTAGTCATGTCAGGTGTCTATGAACTCGTACTCACCTGGAGAATCATAATGACAGGTCAGTTTTAGCATTTAGTGAACCTAGCAAAAAAGGCAAACAAAAAACAAGTGTGGGACTGCACTTTTTTTGCAATTTCACCGCACTTGGAATTTTTTTCCCGTTTTATAGTACACGACATGGTAAAACCAATGATGTCGTTCAAAAGTACAACTCGTCCCGCAAAAAATAAGCCCTCACGTGGCCAAATTGACAGAAAAATAAAAGTTATGGCTCTGGGAAGAGGGGAGCGAAAAACGAACACGGAAAAATGGAAAATCCCAAGGTCATGAAGGGGTTAAGAAGGATTTGGAATTTTTTAGTTGCAAAAAAAAATCAGTGTGAACAACTCATTTAGCCCCTTTCCGACATCGGGTGTAATAGTTCTCCGTTGTTGGACACCCTCCCTTTGAGGCCTGTTTCACACGTCAGTGGCTCCTGTACGTGTGGTGACAGTTTTCTCACATACCGGAGACACTGACTCACGTAGACACATTAAAATCAATGTGTCTCTGCACATGTCAGCGTGTTTTCACGGACCGTGTGTCCGTGTGCAAAACACGGAGACATGTCAGTGTTCGTGGGAGCGCACGGATCACACGGACCTATTAAAGTCAATGGGTCCGTGTAAAACACGTACCGCACACGGTTGCTGTCTGTGTGCAGTCCGTGTGCCGTGCAGGAGACAGCGCTACAGTAAGCGCTGTCCCCCCAGCTTGTGGTGCTGAAGCTGCCATTCATTTCTTCTCTCCAGCAGCGTTCGCTGGAGAGAAGGAATGAAAAATCATTGTTTGTTTTTTTTTGTGGTTGAAATAAAGTTCCCGGTAACCAACCCCCTCCCACCCCCTGTGCGCCCGCCCGCTGGCATTAAAATACTCACTCAGCTCCCTCGATGCTTCCTCTCAGCGTCGCAGCTTGTCCTGTATGAGCGGTCATGTGGTACCGCTCATTATAGTGATGAATATGCGGCTCCACCTCCCATAGACCTAACCAGCACCACAGATGAAGGGTGAGACAGGCTTGGACACAGGTGCACAATCAAACAAAGCCTAGGGCAGGGCTGCTGTATGTGTGTACAGCAGCCTAGGTCAATCACGAAAAAAACCCAGAAAGAATGGCGCACATAACCCAGCGCGCACGGCAACAGTGGTGGTCAACCACAAACCAATATCAAAGTAAAAAAGGGGGAGAAGCCAACGCTGCTTGTGGTCAGAACGCAAAACATAAAGTGCACATGCGCATATTGATTTCTAACTGAGTTTCAAAAATGAGACATTTAGCAAACAATTGATCAATTCTTTGAGCCACCCCGCCACTTCACGGCATTCTCATAATGGGGCAGTCCTACTCTACGTTTTTTATATTCACTGTGCCATTACGGCCTCTAAAAAGCAAGACCACATTAAATGCAAGCTGTACCTGAAGCATTTCTGAATCACTCCCATGGCACCAGAGAGGACAGCACAGATAAAGGTTGACCAGGTCTGGACATAGACATTTCAGGTCCAACCTCCACACTGCCTAACCAGCACCATGCTTCAGGTACAGCTTGCATTTAATGTGGTCTTGCTTTTTAGAGGCCGTAATGGCACAGCGAATATAAAAAACGTAGAGTAGGACTGCCCCATTATGAGAATGTCGTGAAGTGGCGTGGTGGCTCAAAGAATTGATCAATTGTTTGCTAAATGTCTCATTTTTGAAACTCGGTTAGAAATCAATATGTGCATGTGCACTTTATGTTTTGCATTCTGACCACAAGCAGCGCTGGCTTCTCCCCCTTTTTTACTTTAACCTTAAGTAGTAGAACATCTCAAAAGGTTGTTGTGTATATTTTATAATGTGTGCTATCAGATGTAAATGATTTTTTTATGTTCAAAAATATGCATCTTAAATGTTTTCTCCTCCTGTGCTGCTTTTTCAAAAGGATAGCTTGATTTTAAACCAGTCATTTTTACTTTGTCCACTAGATGGTGTTAATATGAACATAGGTTTTTATAGTTTTAGGTGTTTTGTAGGGAACAAAAAATAACTGATATACCAGTAGTGATGTATGTTTTCTAAGATAGGTTGTATGCTTTTTCCAGAAATGTTTAAGCCCTTATTGACATTGACCATTTTGGTCTTCGTGACAAAGCATCATTTTCCAATTTTGATGTCAATTTATGGTAATCACTTTGGAATGCCTCCATATATCCCAGTGATTGAGATTTTTTTCATGACACACTGTACTTAGTAGCAATTTGGGTTTAAATGTATTGTGTTTTTTATGAAAATATCTGAAATATTATGAACATGAGCGAAAAAACACTGAATAAAGCCATAGTATATAATGGAAAATAATGTGTAGGTGACAAATTGGTAGGAAGCTTTAAGGCTGGCATCACACTACTGTAGAATACTGGTGAGTGCTATGTGAGAAAACATCGCATAGCACTTGGACCAGTGTTAACCCCTTAGTGACAGAGCCAATTTGCAGCTTAATGACCAGGCCAATTTTTACAATTCTCACCACTGTCACTTTATGAGGTTATAACTGTGGAATGCTTAAATGGATTCTGCTGATTCTGAGATTGTGTTTTTTCATGACATATTGTACTTCATGTTAGTGGTAAAATTTCTTTGATATTACTTGCGGTTATTTATGAAACAAATGGAAATATGGCAAAAAAAAATTCAACTTTGCCATTTTCAAACTTTGAATTTTTATGCCCTTAAATCAGAGAGATATGTCACATAAAACAGTTAATAAATAACATTACCCACATGTCTACTTTACATCAGCACAATTTTGGAAACAAAATTTTTTTTGTTACGAACTTATAAGGGTTAAAATTTGACCAGCGATGTCTCATTTATACAACAAAATGTACAAAACCATTTTTTTAGGGACCATCTTACATTTAAAGTCACTTTGAGGGGTATACATGACAGAAAATACCCAAAAGTGACACCATTCTAAAACCTGCACCCCTCAAGGTGCTCAAAGCCACATTCAAGAAGTTTATTAACCCTTTACGTGCTTCACAGGAACTGAATGTGGAAGGAAAAAATTAACATTAAACTTTTTTTTACAAACATTTTACTTCAGAACCAATTTTTTTATTTTCACAAGTGTAAAAAGAGAAAATGAACCACAAAATTTGTCGTGCAATTTCTCCTGATTATGAAGATGGAGGCAAACCACTGTTTGGGCGCACGGCAGAGCTTGGAAAAGAAGGAATGCCGTTTGACTTTTTCAATTCAGAATTGGCTGGAATTGAGACCGGACGCCATGTCGCGTTTGGAGAGCCCCTGATTAGAGATGAGCGGTGTTCGAGTCGAACTGTTCGCCAATTTCAAATTCGAGCTGTTTTGGGCGGTGTTCGAGTCGTTCGACGAACTCGAACAATTTGCTTAAAATTCGGCTGTTCGAGTTTCTGTTCGATAACTGTTCGTTCACCAAAAGCCTAACTTGATTTTCACAATAAAACTGTTTATCAATGTTAATAGACTGTTTCAGTGTATAGTGTGGGGGGGCGGGTGATGGATCTGTGCTGAAATAATGCCGATCTCCATTTTTTTTTTTCTTTCCCGCATTTACAGTGGGGCGGTGCAGTCTCTCAGCCTATCAGCAGTGCACACACACACAGCAATGTGCATGTGATGCACACAAGCAAGGACATGTGTCATTGGCTGTGTATGTCACAGGTCCTTGCCCTATAAGAACCAGCCATTTGCCCCGTCGCCAACATTTCCTCGCTGCTGCAGCTTAGTGTTACACAGCACCGCTGCTGCTGTGGGTGCTATACAGTATAAGGCTGGAGTCACACTGCCGTATTTCTCCTGCGAGAATCGCATTGTAAAACTTGTACTGTCTGAAGGCTCTCCTGACCTGAGCTTGACAGCTGCATAGTAATCCATCATGCTGTCATGCTTGGGTGAGGAGAGGTGCTGGCCAGTCTGTACAGTGCGATGCTATTATCTCAGGAGAAATACCGCAGTGTGACTCCAGCCTAAGAGTGTGAATTGCGAGCGAATTTGCAGTTAGATAGAGAGAGGTTTAGGGAGTCGGGACTAATTGTAATATCAGCCCTTTTCAGGGTAGGTTACAGCAGTTCGTAGCACTTTTTGCAAGGCAGGTCTGTGCCAGTGCTGTGCAAGTGTTAGTCACAGCATTTGGTGTAATCTAGCTCAGCCAATCCTTTTGGGCTAGTAGCATTGTCTGGTAGTCATCTGAGTAGCTCGCCTGTGAAGCTAGCTAAATCGCCTGTGTTATAATTTTTTACTGCATCTAACCCAATAAATCGTTTTGGGCTTAGTAGCAGTGTCTGCACGTCAGCGGAGTAGCCTGCCTGTGAAGCTAGCTACACCGCCTGTGTATCTAATAATTTTTTACTGCATCTAACCCAGTAAATCGTTTTGGGCATAGTAGCAGTGTCTGCACGTCAGCGGAGTGGCCTGCCTGTGAAGCTAGCTACACCGCCTGTGTATCTAATAATTTTTTACTGCATCTAACCCAGTAAATCGTTTTGGGCTAGTACCACAGTTTGGCCACTCAGCTCTGCTCGGTTTCCATCCATCGATTTTTGTGCCAACAACTACAGAGTTGTCAATTAGTTAAGCACCAAAATGAGTGGCAAAAGGCCTGCTGCTGGTGGAAAGAGGAATAGGCGTGTTGGAAAGGGAAAAAAAAAGTTGTGTCCGTCGGGTAGGTGGTAAAGCAACAGTAACATCTGCAGAAGAAAGACCATCTTCCAGCCAAAGTAAGATGTCTACTTCTTTTCGTGGACAATCTGATATGATCCCTTTCTTACGACCATCGCTACGAGCATCACTACAAATTCCAGATGAGGCACAAAAAGAGCAGGTGCTTGAACGGATATCAAGTGCTCCTTCAATTGGGCTCTCCTCCACCTCAACTTCAGCATCACAAATACTCCAGTCCTCAGAGGTGTCACCCCAATCGCACTTGTTTCCTCACAGCTCCCAAGTCTCCAGTCGCCCGTTTGAGTATGGGGTAACACAGATGGTTGAGTCTGCAGAGCTGTTTACTCATACTATAGCCTTGGAATCAGAGGTCTGCTCCAGAGCTTCTGTGGATCCAGACGAGGAAATGATCTGCACTGATGCCCAGAATCTTTGTGAGTCGGATCCAGGCCCAGATGAAGAAGGTTCTGAGCATAATGTAGACCCTTGTTCCCAAACTGTAACTCCTGTTGGTGGAGACAATGAGGAAGATGATGATGAGACTGAGATACCTGATTGGAACGAAAACTTGACTTATTGGTCAGGGCAGGAAGAGGTTGGCTCTGAGGACAACGGGTGTGAGAACATACAGGGTGATGATGACGAGGTTGGAGACCCCACTTACTGTCAACCTACCGTCCACCAGTCCATGAGGTCAGCAGAGTAGGTGGTGGAGGAGGATGCTAGTGACGACGAGGTTAGGTTGCACCTTCCCGGACAGAGACAGAGTACTGGAAGCACGTCAACAACTGCATCCTCAACCACAACTGTGCCTCTGAGCACAAGTGGTGGTGGCTCTTCAGGTCGCATGGGCTCTAAGCCTTGCATAGCCTGGGCATTTTTTGAGATCGCAAAGGATGACCCAACTCATGTTGTCTGTAAGATTTGTCACCAAAATCTCAGTAGAGCTCAAAAAATTACTAGTTTTAGTACTTCATGCATGAACCGTCACATGGATATGAGGCATAAGTTGCAGTGGGAAGCTCACTGTGCTACAATGCGGCCTAGTGGGCCGGGCCAACCACCGTCTGCCCCATCAAGTGCATCCGCGGCCTCTTCATCCTCTGTGACTGTGGGGACAGCAGTCGCACATGGTTTTGGACGCAGACCTTCCAACTCTACCCTCAACAGCCAGTGTGATTGGCAGGTCGTCAGTACATTTGCAAGTGGAAACACCTGCTGGTGTTGAGTGCTCTCCGACATCGAGACTACCACATTTTGATCAAGGCAACATAACATCTCCGCCTGCACATTCCTCACAGACCAGCAGTTTGCCAGGGACACCCCAATCAACCCTGTCTAAGCACGGCAGCCAGCCCTCAGTCCCTCAGATGTGGACAAGTAAAAGACCATTTCCTCCTAGCCATGACAAAGCTAAGAGGTTGAATTTCTCCATCTGCAAGCTGTTGGCTACAGAAATGCTGCCTTTCCGCCTTGTTCGACACAGAGGATTTTCGAGACCTTATGTCCGTCGCAGTGCCCAGTACCAGATGCCAAGTCGCCACTACTTCTGAAAGAAAGCTGTGCCTGCGCTACACCATCATGTCGCACACAACATCACCGCTTCCTTGAGAAACTCTGTGTGACAGGGTGCATTTCACCACAGACATTGGACGAGTAGACTTGGACAGGGGCGTTACATGTCGGTGACTGGGCACTGGGTAACTATGGTGACAGCAGGAGAAGGGGCTGCTGTCCAAGCCTTGCCATCCCCACGAGTTGCGCGTCGATCGTCTGTATCTATAAGTTCCTCCACTGCTTCTGCCTCCTCAACCTCCTCTTGGTCCTACTCCTGCACCCAAAGCCTGTCTGGTAAAGCCACCCGCATTGTAACTGCGCAGAAGGAATCCTGCACACCTCCTTACTATGCTGTCACCAGGGCTCAACGGCATCAGGCGGTGTTTACCTTGAAATGTCTGGGAAATGTGAGTCACACAGCTGAGGAGTTGTGGTCAGCTCTGGAGACCGAGTTCCATCAATGGTTGTCTCCACTGAACCTGCAGCCAGGGAAGTCCGTGTGCGACAATGCTGCAAATGTGGGTGCGGCCCTTCGCCGGGACAATGTCACACACGTGCCTTGTATGGCTCACGTTTTGAGCCTGGTTGTCCTGCAATTTTTATCCCACTATCCCGGACTAGATGGGCTTCTGCAGAAGGCACGGTCGCCGTGTCCTCACTTCTGCCGTTCGCATCCTGCTGCTCAATGACTTACATCTCTACAGAAGTCGTTGGGCCTGCCAGTTCACCGGCTGAAATGCCCACATGGTGGAATTCAACTCTGCACATGTTGCAGCAACTGTGGCAGCACCGACGAGCCCTGGTGTAATACGTTATGACGTATAGCCTGGGCCAACGAGATCCAAAGGTGGGGCAAATCACGCTGCAGGAGTGGTCTCCGATCAGGGACCTATGCACCCTTCTGCACAGTTTTGAAATAGCGACGAAGATGTTTAGTGCTGACGATGCCATTATCAGCATGACTATTCCGGTCATTTACATGCTGGAGCACACCTTAAACAGTATTCGGAGTCAGGGGGTGGGACAAGAGGGGGAGGAACAGGAGGAGTCGTATGCGGAAGGGATAATATCTCCAAGGTACAGACGGTCGGCAGCACCAAGGTGGCTGGCATTGGAGGGTGGGGGAGAGGGATTACCGAGGGTGCATGGTAGCAGCCAAACTGTGGAGTAAGGTGCAGGAGCCGAGGAAGAAGTGGAGGACGAATTGGCACTGGGCATGGAAGACTCATCAGATGAGGGAGATCTTGATCAAATTTCTGTTGTGCGAGGTTGGGGGGAGAGGGCAGAGGAAGGAAGCATGATTCTCACCGTCACTAAGACAACAAGGACTTGGTCCTCCTGGATGCGCAAGACACGAGTGCCTTCTTGCTGCACTACCTGCAGCATGACCCTCGGATTGTCAGAGTGTGGCAACCCAGTAGTCTGCATTACTTCGGATTCTTAGATTCCCGGTACAAAAGTAAATTTGGCGAAATAATTCCTGCCATAGAAAGGGATTCACGCATGCAGGAGTATCCGCAGAGACTGTTACAGAATCTTACATCTGCTTTTCCACAAAACACCAGTGATGCACGTAGTGAATCTCTGAGTTCTAACTTGCCAACCGTGGGACTGTCGAGTCATCACTCAAACCGTAACAGTAACATCGTATCTGGTGGTAACAGCAATTTTGCTGGTTATTAATTATAGGAGGACCCCACGTCATTTTTTTTTGGGGGGGGTTCCCCATTTTAATAGCCAGTAAAGGCTAATTATGTCACCTGTGAGCTGATATTAAAAGCCTGAGAAGCTCCATGAGTATTACTGCCTTCCCAAGCTATAAACATCTAACCCCATCCATTGCTGCTGTTTACGAAAATTGCACGGAAGCCCACACCATTTTTTTTTTCAGAAAAATTACCTTTTATTAAATACTAGATGGCAGCCCGATTCTAAAGAATCGGGAGTCTAGAATCCATATATACTTTATTTATTCAAATGTAAGAATAATACAATTAATAAATAATAGTAAGAAAGAACAAAAAATGGCTGCACTCACCAGCTCTTGACAATTCTTGACAGTACGGCACATTTCTGATTGGTCGCTCGCGGCAGGCGGCAACCAATCAGAAAAGTGCCGCGCACCACGAAGGCATATATCTTTGTCCACCCTGAGCGGGTGTAGGACGCTGGTGACGTCACTTATCACCGGACAAAGCCACGGAAGTTGGCACAAATTGCCGGAAGTAGTATTCTAGGCAATTATATATTAGATTTTAATGTTATCAGTGTTTACCTTTGAACGTTTATATTGTATTGTCCTGTCACCAGCCATGTGTACGATTATCGGCCGAAAGCCTCTCTGGAACCAATAATCACCCCATGTAAAGGTATCTTTATAAGTTAAAGATTCAGAATACTATGACTTTTATCATATCCTGAACAGTCAAGTTTTTTATGAACCGTTAAGGTTTTCTGGTTGAAGTAAAAAAAACTCTGAGTGTTTACAGTTTGAAACCATAAAATGTTGAAAAATTATGTAATTCTTGAGTATATCACTCAATGGTGCTCATAAACGTGTCAAATTTGATCTATAATATACTTTAATATACGTTACTTTAATCTTTAATATACTTAAGAACAGGGCCCCAGACATCACACAGGGGGTCTGAAACACCGCACAGTGGTCCAAAATATCGCTGTGCTCTGCCTGGGGCCCCATATGCTGCCTGGGGCCCCTGTGCTCTGCCTGGGGCCCCATATCCTGCCTGGGGCCCCTGTGCTCTGCCTGGGGCCTCATGTTCTGCCTGGGGCCCCTGTGCTCTGCCTGGGGCCACTGTGCTCTGCCTGGGGCCCCATATGCTGCCTGGGGCCCCTGTGCTCTGCCTGGGGCCCCATATGCTGCCTGGAGCCCCTGTGCTCTGCCTGGGGCCCCATAGGCTGCCTGGGGCCCCTGTGCTCTACCTGGGACCACTGTGCTCTGCCTGGGGCCCCTGTGCTCTGCCTGGGGCCCAATGTTCTGCCTGGGGCCACTGTGCTCTGCCTGGGGCCCCATAGGCTGCCTGGGGCCCCTGTGCTCTGCCTGGGACCACTGTGCTCTGCCTGGGGCCCCATATGCTGCCTGGGGCCCCTGTGCTCTGCCTGGGGCCCCATATGCTGCCTGGGGCCCCATATGCTGCCTGGGGCCCCTGTGCTCTGCCTGGGGCCACTGTGCTCTGCCTGGGGCCCCATGTTCTGCCTGGGGCCACTGTGCTCTGCCTGGGGCCCCATGAGCTGCCTGGGGCCCCTGTGCTCTCCCTGGGACCACTGTGCTCTGCCTGGGGCCCCTGTGCTCTGCCTGGGGCCCCTGTGCTCTGCCTGGGGCCCCTGTGCTCTGCCTGGGCCCCATATGCTGCCTGGGGCCACTGTGCTCTGCCTGGGGCCCCATATGCTGCCTGGGGCCCCTGTGCTCTGCCTGGGGCCCCTGTGCTCTGCCTGGGGCCCCATGTTCTGCCTGGGGCCCCTGTGCTCTGCCTGGGGCCCCATGTTCTGCCTGGGGCCCCTGTGCTCTGCCTGGGGCCCCTGTGCTCTGCCTGGGGCCCCATATGCTGCCTGGGGCCCCTGTGCTCTGCCTGGGGCCCCATATGCTGCCTGGGGCCCCTGTGCTCTGCCTGGGGCCCCTGTGCTCTGCCTGGGGCCCCATGTTCTGCCTGGGGCCCCTGTGCTCTGCCTGGGGCCACTGTGCTCTGCCTGGGGCCCCATATGCTGCCTGGGGCCCCTGTGCTCTGCCTGGGGCCCCTGTGCTCTGCCTGGGGCCCCATATGCTGCCTGGGGCCCCTGTGCTCTGCCTGGGGCCCCATGTTCTGCCTGGGGCCCCTGTGCTCTGCCTGGGGCCCGTGCTCTGCCTGGGGCCCCATGTTCTACCTGGGGCCCCATGTTCTGCCTGGGGCCCCATGTTCTGCCTGGGGCCCCTGTGCTCTGCCTGGGGCCACTGTGCTCTGCCTGGGGCCCCATATGCTGCCTGGGGCCCCTGTGCTCTGCCTGGGGCCACTGTGCTCTGCTTGGGGCCCCATAGGCTGCCTGGGGCCCCTGTGCTCTGCCTGGGACCACTGTGCTCTGCCTGGGGCCCCATATGCTGCCTGGGGCCACTGTGCTCTGCCTGGGGCCCCATATGCTGCCTGGGGCCCCTGTGCTCTGCCTGGGTGTAGGACACTGGTGACATCACTTATCTCCGGACATTAGCTCCGGACATTGTCTCCGGACATTAGCTCCGGACAAAGCCACGGAAGTTGGCACAAATTGCAGGAAGTAGTATTCTAGGCAATTATATATTAGACAAGTACAGTAAGCTGCACACACTGTACTTATTGTATATGTTACTGACATCTATGTATCTACCTATTCTATTTGTATTTACTGTATGTAATCCATCTCTTCTATCCTGTCGGCTCCTGCAGTGATTTTAAAGAACACCGCAGATGAATTACCGGCTTTTATTCTATCTATGTAATCTATGCAATATAAATACATATATATATATATATGTGTCACTGACATCTAATATATAAAGCTGAATGTGTGTATGTATGTATGTGTGTATGTATGTCCGGGATTGGCATCTGAACCGTCGCAGCTACAGCCACAAAATTTTGCACAGTCACACATCTGGACCCCGAGAGCGTCATAGGCTATGTTGTGAGGTGAAATTTTAACCCCGCGCTTTCCAATTCACCAAACAATTTTGCCATTATCTACATAATGGGGGAAAAAGTGAAAGGAAAAGTGTTGGAGGCGTCGCAGCTACAGGCACAAAATTTTGCACAGTCACACGTCTGGACCCTGAGAGCGTCAAAGCTATGTTGTGAGGTGAAATTTTAACCCCGCGCTTTCCAATTCACCAAACAATTTTGCCCCTATCTACATAATGGGGAAAAATGAAAGGAAAAGTGTTGGAGGCAAATTAACAGCTGCCAGATGTGAACAAGGGGGACTTAAAGAATGAGAGCGATGGCGCCAAAGAGTATATACTGTACAGTTGCTAAGGTGGGGCCCCGACATGGGATAATCACCACACCACCACGGGGATATGAACACACACACAAAATGCGCCACACACTACCACGTGCTCAAACACATATACCACCCTCAGCGCACATTTCACCACACATACACCAACCTCGCCACATAAAAGTTGAAACACAAAAGTCACAGCTCAAAACTCGCCACACGCAAAACTCTCCACATGCAAAACTCACCACACGTGCAAAACTCACCTCATGGAAAACTCGCCACACGCAAAACTTGCACACGCGGAAAAATTGCCACATGCACAAAAGTTGCAACACATGCAAAAGTTGCCTCACACAAAACTTGCACATACTCAAAAGGCACCACACATAAAACTCGCCACGCGCAAAACACGCCATGCGCAAAACTTGCTGCACACAACTTGCTACACTAACCTGTCACATGCAACTCGACACAAAAAGTTGCTACACGCATGTTGCCACACAAAACTCATCTCACAAAAGTCGCTACATGCATGTCGCCACACGCAACTCAACACACACAACTTGACACACGAAACTCGCCCTAAAACACACACAAGTCTGGTATCCTTCAAAAATAAAAATCTGATTAATAAGCTGAAAAACTACAAGAGCAACAAATGTACCATATAGGAATCCGGCAGCTGTCAGTCACATGACCAGTCTATTATGTGTATGTGTGAGCTAATATATACTGCCAGGGGGTGGGCTTACTGTTGGCTGGAGATTTATCAGGCTGCCAATTTAGCTTACAAATACTGAGGTAAAAATACTGAGCAAATAACGTGTGAACGAGGTCTAATACAGGAGGAGATGACACACAGGTATATACTATTTACAGGGGAGATGACACACAGGTATATACTATATGCAGGAGGAGATGACACACAGATATATACTATATACAGGAGAGATGACACACAGGTATATACTATATAGAGGAGGAGATGACATACAGGTACATACTACATACAGCAGGAGATGACATACAGGTATATACTATATACAGGAGGAGATGACACGGGTATATACTATATACAGGAGCAGATTACCTACAGGTATATAGTATATACAGGAGGAGATGACATACAGGTATATGCTATGTATAGGAGGAGATGACATACAGGTATATACTATATACAGGAGGAGATGACACAGATATATACTATATATAGGTGAGATGACACACAGGTATATACTATATACAGGAGGAGATTACATACAGGTATATACTATATATAGGAGGAGATGACATACAGGTATATACTATATACAGGGGAGATGAGACAGCAGGTATATACTATATACAGGGGAGATGACATACAGGTATATACTATATACAGGAGATGACATACAGGTGTATACTATATATAAGGGAGATGACAAACATGTATATACTGAGGGGAAAATGAGAGGTGTGAGGTGAAAATGAAAAGGTGTGAGTGCAAAATGAGAGGAGTGAGGGAAAATAGTGGAGTGATCGGAAAATGACAGATGTAAGGTCGAAATGACAAGTGTTAGGGGGGAATGAGAGGAGTGAGGGGGAAAATGAGAGGTGTGAGGGGGAAAATGAAAGATGTGATGGGGAAAATGAGAGGCGTGATGGGAAAATAAGAGAAGTGAGGTGCTATAACTAACCACAGATATTTACTATGCCCAGGCAACGCCGGGCTCTTCAGCTAGCTTAGATTTACAATCTCCATGCTTTTCTCATGGTCAACTTTATGTGGCCTGTTCAAGAGTTGGAACAGCCAAAAATCTGTTTGTCTTTGCACCTGAAGGAAAAACTAAGAATGTCGTTTATCAAAAGGCTCTCGAATAAGTAGTAGAAGATTACTTCACATTACTTGGCCAATTTAGTTAAATCTGTGTGGAATATATCTGGTGTTGAACTATATGTTGTAAAATGCTTCTATTAGCTTAGTTTTTGCCTTTTAATAATTACATTTCTATCTATTTGTTTTGTGGTTTTTTTGTGCAGAATAAATTTTTGTTAACACATTCTATTTTGCTAACAGCAGTTATTACCCCGGGCGAAGCCGGGTAGTACAGCTAGTCTAATATATAAAGCTGAGTGTGTGTGTGTGTGTGTGTGTATGTATGTGTGTGTGTATGTCCGGGATTGGCATCTGCACCGTCGCAGCTACAGCCACAAAATTTTGCACAGTCACACGTCTGGACCCCGAGAGCGTCATAGGCTATGTTGTGAGGTGAAATTTTAACCCCGCTCGTTCCAATTCACCAAACAATTTTGCCCCCATCTACATAATAGGGAAAAAGTGAAAGGAAAAGTGTTGGAGGCAAATTGACAGCCAGGAGGAGATGGCATACAGGTATATACTATATACAGGGGAGATGATATACAGCTATATATTATATACAGGAGGAGATGACATTCAGGTATATACTATATACAGGGGAGATGACATACACGTATATACTATATACAGGAGGAGATGACATGCAGCTATATATTATATACAGGAGGAGATGACATACAGGTATATACTATATACAGGGGAGATGACATACAGGTATATACTATATACAGGGGAGATGACATACAGGTATATACTATATACAGGGGAGATGACTTACAGGTATATCTAATATCTAAAGCTGAATGTGTATGTGTGTATGTCTGGGATTGGCATCTGCACCGTCGCAGCTACAGCCACAAAATTTTGCACAGTCACATGTCTGGACCCTGAGAGCGTCATAGGCTATGTTGTGAGGTGAAATTTTAACCCCGCGCGTTCCAATTCACCAAACAATTTTGCCCCTATCTACATAATGGGGGAAAAAGTGAAACGAAAAGTGTTGGAGGCAAATTGACAGCTGCCAGATGTGAACAAGGGGGACTTAAAGAGTGAGAGCGATGGCGCCAAAGAGTATATGCCGTACAGTTGCTAAGGTGGGGCCCCGACATGGGATACTCCCCACACACGGGGATATGAACACACACACAAAATGCGCCACACACTACCACGTGCTTGAACACATATCACCCTCAGCACACATTTCACCACACATACACCAACCTCGCCACATAAAAGTCGAAAAACAAAAGTCACTGCGCAAAACTTGCCACATGCAAAACTAGGCTCACGCAAAACTCGCCACATGTGCAAAACTCACGTCATGGAATACTCGCCACGCGGAAAAATTGCCACATGCACAAAAGTTGCAACACATGGAAAAGTTGCCTCACACAAAACTTGCACATACTCAAAACGCACCACACATAAAACTCGCCACGCTCAAAACTCGCCATGCGCAAAACTTGCTGCACACAACTTGCTACACTAACCTGTCACATGCAACTCGACACACAAAAAGTTGCTACACGCATGTCGCCACACAAAACTCATCTCACAAAAGTCGCTACATGCATGTCGCCACACGCAACTCTATACACACAACTTGACACATGAAACTCGCCCTAAAATACACACAAGTCTGGTATTATCCTTCAAAAATAAAAATCTGATTAATAAGCAGACAAACTACAAGAGCAACAACTGTACCATATAGGAAATACGGCAGCTGTCAGTCACATGACCTGTCTATTATGTGTATGTGTGAGCAAATATATACTGCCAGGGGGGAGGGCTTCCTGTTGGCTGGGGATTTATCAGGCTGCCAATTTAGCTTACAAATACTGAGGTAAAAATACTGAGCAAATAACGTGTGAACGAGGTCTAATACAGGAGATGACACACAGATATATACTATATACAGGAGGAGATGACACACAGGTATATACTATATACAGGGGAGATGACACACACATATATACTATATACAGGGGAGATTACACACAGGTATATACTATATACAGGAGGAGATGACATACAGGTATATACTATATACAGGAGGAGATGACACACACATATATACTATATATACAGGGGAGATGACAGGTATATACTATATACAGGAGGAGATGACACACTGGTATAGACTATATACAGGGGAGATGACACACAGGTATATACTATATACAGGAGGAGATGACATACAGATATATACTATATAAAAGAGGAGATGACACATAGGTATATAGAGGAGGAGATGACACACACATATATAAATACGATAAGCGGGTTCCTAAGTAACTAAAGCTAAAATATAACTTTTATTGGTTTATAGTCTAAAAAAGTGCAAACAAATAGTGCTAACAAAAGTGCTAGGTGCGTACATACAGACAAACAGAAGACACGTTAAAATGTATCACCGCCAGAGAATAACGTCCAGTTACCTATTATTAACTGGTTTCTCATGTATACCATAATAAACACTCAGGATATATCACCGCAAAAACAACAGGGCAGCCAGTCCTGATGTTCCGAACACATATATCCACTATGCCTTGATATTTGTGGTCAAACAGGATATAACACATAAGAAATCATACCATCACCAATATGACTTGATACAGACAAGATGGAGAGGGCCCTTTTCTCTCAGGTAACCACTCCTAAATACTGGTCATGCTCCTTCTATTGACCTTCATCGCGGTGGCAATGATTTATAATTACAGCGTGCTCATATAGAGAAAAGCGGCGACCATGCAGCAATATGTACCCTTTTTAGTCTCATAGAGTACCTGCCTTAACATACATAATCGCATGCATCTACAGTCAGTGTTTTATACTCATCTGCCTTCTCACGGTCATCATCTAGACTCTGTGCAGCTTGAGTTATTGTGGACCATTACAGCGGTTCTCAGGCTATATCCGCATCATTCCTTTTGGGTCCACCTTGATGCATAGTGCCTCCCAACGCGTTTCATAAAGTTAAGAATCATCAGGGGATTGTGTCACCTTCATGCATAGTAAATGAGCATATCGCATATAGAGCGATATGTTATGATCCCTAGTGGCTGAGGATCACAAATAGATCAGCAAGTGATTAAACTAAGGACGAGCTCTAGGGAGATGGTAACTGGACTGATCGCAAATCTGAACCTATCCAAAACAACTAGAGGTAGCCGGTGAACGTGCCTAAAAAATTCCTAGACGTCTCGAGCCAGCCTGAAAAACTAGCTACCCCTAAAGAGAAAGAAAGACCTCGCTTGCCTCCAGAGAAATAATCCCCAAAGATATAGAAGCCCCCAACAAATATTAACGGTGAAGTAAGAAGAAGGCACATACATAGGGATGAAATCAGATTCAGCAAAAGAGGCCCACTAGTACTAGAAAGCAGAAAATAGAGCAGGGGTCTATGCGATCAATAAAAAACCCTTACAAAATATCCATCCTGAGATTTCAAGAACCCACACACCAACTAACGGTGTGTGGGGAGAAACTCAGCCCACTAGAGCAACCAGCAAGCGAGGGAATTACATTTTAGCAAGCTGGAACAGAAAACATGATAAACACTGCTGATCAAAAAATGAGCAAACAAAACTTAGCTTATCCTGGATGGACTGGGAGCAAGGTAGTCAGAAGGAATCTGAGTAGCACTGATTACATCGACAGCCGGCAACAAGTGGAAGTAAAACAGAGCTATATAGGAACCTCCCAGAGGATAACAAACCAGCTGATAGCCAGAGACCAGCAGGATAACAGGCAAAGCCACCAGGGGGAGCCCAAAGCAAAAGTCACACCATACCACCAGTGACCACAAGAGGGAGCCTGAACACAGAGTTCACAACAGTACCCCCCCCTTGAGGAGGGGTCACCGAACCCTCATGAAAACCACCAGGGCGATCAGGATGAGCCACATGGAAGGCACGAACCAAATCGGCTGCATGAACATCAGAGGCGACAACCCAAGAATTATCCTCCTGACCATAGCCCTTCCATTTAACCAAATACTGGAGCCTCCATCTAGAAATACGAGAATCCAAGATCTTCTCCACCACGTATTCCAATTCTCCCTCAACCAGCACCGGGGCAGGAGGCTCAACCGGAGGAACCACAGGCACCACATACCTCTGCAACAACGAGCGATGGAACACATTATGAATAGCAAATGATGCTGGGAGGTCCAGACGAAATGACACAGGGCCAAGGACTTCCAGAATCTTATAAGGACCGATAAACCGAGGCTTGAACTTAGGAGAGGAGACCTTCATAGGAACGAAGCGAGAAGACAACCACACCAAGTCCCCAACGCAAAGTCTGGGACCCACGCAGCGACGGCGGTTGGCAAAGAGCTGAGCCTTCTCTTGAGACCGCTTCAAATTGTCCACCACATGATTCCAAATCTGATACAACCTATCAACCACAACATCCACTCCAGGACAGTCAGAAGGCTCCACCTGACCCGAGGAAAAACGAGGATAAAACCCCGAATTACAAAAGAAAGGAGAAACCAAAGTAGCAGAACTAGCCCGATTATTAAGGGCAAACTCTGCCAACAGCAAAAAAGTAACCCAGTCTTCCTGATCAGCAGAAACAAAACATCTCAAATAAGTCTCCAAGGTCTGATTAGTTCGCTCGGTTTGGCCGTTCGTCTGAGGATGGAAGGCCGATGAAAAAGACAAATCAATGCCCAATTTAGCACAAAAGGTCCGCCAAAATCTAGACACAAACTGGGATCCTCTGTCAGAAACAATGTTCTCAGGAATCCCGTGCAAACGAACCACATTTTGAAAAAACAGTGGAACCAACTCGGAGGAGGAAGGCAACTTAGGCAAGGGCACCAAATGGACCATCTTAGAAAAACGATCACACACCACCCAGATGACAGACATTCTCTGGAGACAGGGAGATCTGAAATAAAATCCATGGAAATGTGCGTCCAAGGCCTCTTCGGGACAGGCAAAGGTAACAGCAAACCACTGGCTCGATAACAGCAAGGCTTAGCCCGAGCACAAATTCCACAAGACTGCACAAAGGAACGCACATCCCGCGACAAGGAAGGCCACCAAAAAGACCTGGCCACCAAGTCTCTGGTACCAAATATTCCAGGATGGCCCGCCAACACCGAAGAATGAACCTCGGAGATGACTCTGTTGGTCCATCTATCCGGGACAAACAGTCTCTCCAGTGGACAGCGATCAGGTCTATCCGCCTGAAACTCTTGCAGCACACGTCGCAAATCTGGGGAGATGGCAGACAAAATCACCCCTTCTCTAAGGATACCAGCCGGCTCTGAATCTCCAGGAGAGTCAGGCACAAAACTCCTAGAAAGAGCATCAGCCTTCACATTCTTCGAACCAGGCAGGTACGAAACCACGAAATCAAAACGAGAGAAAAACAACGACCAACGAGCCTGTCTGGGATTCAGCCGCTTGGCCGACTCGAGATAAATCAAATTCTTGTGATCAGTCAAGACCACCACACGATGCTTAGCTCCCTCGAGCCAATGTCGCCACTCCTCAAATGCCCACTTCATAGCCAACAACTCCCGATTACCGACGTCATAATTCCGCTCGGCAGGCGAAAACTTTCTTGAAAAGAAAGCACATGGCTTCATCACAGAGTCATCGGAGCTTCTCTGCGACAAAACAGCCCCCACTCCAATCTCGGAAGCATCAACCTCCACCTGGAAGGGAAGTGAGACATCTGGCTGACATAAGACCGGAGCCGAAGAAAGGCGCTTCAGCTCCCGAAAGGCCTCCACAGCCGCAGAGGACCAATTAGTCACATCAGAACCTTTCTTGGTCAAATCCGTCAAAGGCTTAACAACACCAGAAAAATTAGCTATGAAGCGACGGTAAAAATGAGCAAAACCCAAGAACTTCTGAAGACTCTTAACCGATGTATGCTGCGTCCAGTCATGAATAGCCTGAACCTTGACTGGGTCCATCTCAATAGTAGAAGGAGAAAAAAATGAAACCCAAAAAAGAAATCTTCTGGACTCCAAAAAGACATTTTGAGCCCTTCACAAATAAAGCATTTTCACGCAGGACCTGAAAGACCATCCTGACCTGCTTAACATGAGACTCCCAATCATCTGAAAAAAAACAGAATATCATCCAGATACACAATCATAAACTTATCCAGATATTCACGGAAGATGTCGTGCATAAAGGACTGAAAGACTGAAGGAGCATTAGAAAGTCCAAAAGGCATCACCAGGTACTCAAAATGGCCTTCAGGCGTATTAAATGCAGTTTTCCATTCATCACCCTGTTTTATACGCACAAGGTTATACGCACCACGAAGATCTATCTTGGTGAACCAACTAGACCCCCTAATGCGAGCAAACAAATCAGTTAACAATGGCAAAGGATACTGAAATTTGACCGTGATTTTATTCAAAAGGCGATAATCAATACAAGGTCTCAGGGAACCATCCTTCTTAGCCACAAAAAAGAATCCCGCACCAAGAGGGGAAGAGGACGGGCGAATATGTCCCTTCTCCAAAGACTCCTTTATATAACTCCGCATGGCAGCATGCTCCGGCACAGATAAATTGAAAAGTCGTCCCTTAGGAAACTTACTACCAGGAATCAAATCTATAGCACAATCACAGTCCCTATGAGGAGGTAGAGAATTGAGTTTGGGCTCCTCAAATACATCCTGGTAGTCTGACAAAAACGTAGGGACTTCAGAAGGAGTGGACGAAGCAATTGACACCACAGGAGCGTCACCATGAATTCCCTGACAACCCCAACTTGACACAGACATAGCTTTCCAATCCAGGACTGGATTATGAGTCTGCAACCATGGTAGACCCAACACGACAACATCATGCAAATTATGCAATACCAGAAAGCGAATCACCTCCTGATGAACAGGAGTCATGCACATGGTCACTTGTGTCCAGTACTGAGGTCTATTCGTAGCCAATGGCGTAGAGTCAATTCCCCTTAGTGGAATATGGAATTTTAAAGGCTCCAAATCAAAACCACAGCGCCTGGCAAATGACCAATCCATCAGACTCAGGGCAGCACCTGAATCTACAAAGGCATTAACCGGGTAAGATGACAGGGAACAAATCAGGGTAACAGACAAAATGAACTTAGGCTGTAAAGTACCAATGGTGACAGATTTATCAACCTTTTTTTTGCGCTTAGAGCATGCTGAGATAACATGAGCTGAGTCACCACAGTAAAAGCACAACCCATTTTGCCGTCTATAATTTTGCCGTTCACTTCTGGTCAGAATTCTGTCACATTGCATAGATTCAGGTGTCTGTTCAGAAGACACCGCCAAATGGTGCACAGGTTTGCGCTCCCGCAACCGCCGATCAATCTGAATGGCCAGAGTCATTGACTCATTCAGACCTGCAGGCGTAGGGAACCCCACCATGACATTCTTAATGGCTTCAGAAAGACCTTCTCTGAAATTTGCAGCCAGGGCACACTCATTCCACTGAGTAAGCACCGACCATTTCCGAAATTTCTGGCAGTACACCTCTGCTTCATCTTGCCCCTGCGAGAGGGCCAATAACGCTTTTTCAGCCTGGTTCTCAAGATTAGGTTCCTCATAGAGCAATCCAAGGGCCAGAAAAAACGCATCCACACTGAGCAATGCAGGATCCCCTGGCGCCAATGCGAAGGCCCAATCTTGAGGGTCACCACGCAAAAAGGAAATAATAATCCTAACTTGCTGAACGGCATCACCAGAGGAACGAGGTTTCAAACAAAGAAACAACTTACAATTGTTCTTAAAATTTAGGAACCTAGATCTCCAGAAAACAACTCCGGAATAGGTATCCTAGGCTCAGACATAGGACTGTGAACAACAAAATCCTGAATACTCTGAACTCTAGCAGCAAGATGATCCAGACTGGAAGCCAAGCTCTGGACATCCATGTCAGCAGCTGAACTCAGAGCCACACCAAGATTAAGAGGAGGAGAGAAGCTAGCACAGCAGCTAGACACACGGCAACAACAAGAAAAAAAAAAAAAACATTTCTCAAGGCTTCTTTTCTCCTGCTTCTGCCATGCAATTAACACTTTGCGGGCCGGCTGTACTGTTATGATCCCTAGTGGCTGAGGATCACAAATAGATCAGCAAGTGATTAAACTAAGGACGAGCTCTAGGGAGATGGTAACTGGACTGATCGCAAATCTGAACCTATCCAAAACAACTAGAGGTAGCCGGTGAACGTGCCTAAAAAATTCCTAGACGTCTCGAGCCAGCCTGAGGAACTAGCTACCCCTAAAGAGAAAGAAAGACCTCGCTTGCCTCCAGAGAAATAATCCCCAAAGATATAGAAGCCCCCAACAAATATTAACGGTGAAGTAAGAAGAAGGCACATACATAGGGATGAAATCAGATTCAGCAAAAGAGGCCCACTAGTACTAGAAAGCAGAAAATAGAGCAGGGGTCTATGCGATCAATAAAAAACCCTTACAAAATATCCATCCTGAGATTTCAAGAACCCACACACCAACTAACGGTGTGTGGGGAGAAACTCAGCCCACTAGAGCAACCAGCAAGCGAGGGAATTACATTTTAGCAAGCTGGAACAGAAAACATGATAAACACTGCTGATCAAAAAATGAGCAAACAAAACTTAGCTTATCCTGGATGGACTGGGAGCAAGGTAGTCAGAAGAAATCTGAGTAGCACTGATTACATCGACAGCCGGCAACAAGTGGAAGTAAAACAGAGCTATATAGGAACCTCCCAGAGGATAACGAACCAGCTGATAGCCAGAGACCAGCAGGATAACAGGCAAAGCCACCAGGGGGAGCCCAAAGCAAAAGTCACACCATACCACCAGTGACCACAAGAGGGAGCCTGAACACAGAGTTCACAACAGCGATAGGAGTGGAGACACTGGTATAGACTATATACAGGTGTGATGACATACAGGTACATACTATATACGGGGGAGATGACATACAGGTGTATATATATATACAGGAGGAGATGACACACACATATATACTATATACAGGAGAGATGACACACAGGTATATACTATATACAGGCGGAGATGACACACTGGTATAGACTATATACAAGGGGGATGACACACAGGTATATACTATATACAGGGGAGATGACACACAGGTATATACTATATACAGGAGATGACACACTGGTATAGACTATATACAGGGGGGATGACACCCAGGTATATGCTATATACAGGAGGAGATGACACACAGGTATATACTATATACAGGAGGAGATGACACACAGGTATACACTATATGCAGGGGAGATGACACACAGGTATGTACTATATACAGGAGGAGATGACATACAGGTACATACTATATACAGGAGCAGATGACACACAGGTATATACTATATACAGGAGGAGATGACGTACAGGTATATCCTATATACAGGAGGAGATGACACACATATATACTATATACAGGAGGAGATAACATACAGATATATACTATATAAAAGAGGAGATGACATATAGGTATATAGAGGAGGAGATGACATACAGCAGGTATATACAGGGGAGATGACATACAGGTATATACTATATACAGGAGATGACATACAGGTGTATACTTTATATAGGAGGAGATGACATACAGGTATATAGTATATACAGAAAAGATGACATACAGGTATATACTATATACAGGAGGAGATGACACATAGGTATATACAATATACAGGAGTAGATCACATACAGCAGGTATATACTATTTACAGGGGAGATGACATACAAGTATTTACTATATACAGGAGATGACATACAGGTGTATACTATATATAAGGGAGATGACAAACATGTATATACTGAGGGGTGTGAGGTGAAAATGAAAAGGTGTGAGTGCAAAATGAGAGGAGTGAGGGAAAATAGTGGAGTGATCGGAAAATGACAGATGTGATGTCGAAATGACAAGTGTTAGGGAGGGATGAGAGGAGTGAGGGGGAAAATAAGAGTGAGGGGGAAAATTAGAGGTGTAAGGGAGAAAATGAGAGATGTGAGGGGGAAAATGAGAGGCGTGATGGGGGAAAATAAGAGAAGTGAGGTGCTATAACTAACCACAGTTATTTACTATGCCCAGGCAACGCCTGGCCCTTCAGCTAGTACAGGGGCGGACATACCGCCGGTTCAACCGGTGCAACTGCATCGGGGCCCAGAGTAGGAGGGGGCCCGGACGGAGATACAAAGCAATGAGGTGAATGACAGCCGGCGGCAGTATTATTTCTAGCAGGAGAAGCAGGGGGCCCGCTCTGCTGCGCACATGTGATATGACGGTCAAAAGGGGCCCCCTTCCTGACCTCACCTGTTAGCATACATTTCGCTGCTGTCCGGCTGTCACTGGTGCTTCGCGGTGACAGCAGATGCAGGAAGAGAGGAGTGAGGGTCCCTGAAGCTGCGGCTCTGCTTGTGACTGACTGCTGCTGTGCACGTGCGCACTCTTCCCAGAGCCTCAGTGATCCGCGGGACTGGGATACACATGAAAATATGGGGAGGGGGAATCACAACTCTAGGTAGGTGAAGGGCCGGCCCGCCGGGAGTCTGTAAGGCTGAGAGCAGTGGACAGGCTCCATGTCTCCCCTGCTCATTTCCTGTGTTCTTCTGGGAGGGACCAGCTCCCTGCAACTGCACTCTCTGTAGGTACACATTCCATGTGATGTATGTTGGTCTGTCTAGTGTGTGTGTGTATGTACTGCTGTGTGTGTATATAGGGCTAGTGTGTGTGTGTGTGTATACTGCTGTGTGCGTGTATATAGGGCTAGTGCGTGTATATAGGGCTAGTGCGTGTATATAGGGCTAGTGTGTGTATATAGGGCTAGTGTGTGTGTACTGCTGTGTGTGTATATAGGGCTAGTGTGTGTGTGTATACTGCTGTGTGTATACTGCTGTGTGCGTGTATACAGGGCTAGTGTGTGTGTGTGTATACTGCTGTGTGTGTGTGTTTACTGCTGTGTGTATACTACTGTGTGCGTGTATATAGGGCTAGTGTGTGTGTGTATACTGCTGTGTGTATACTGCTGTGTGCGTGTATATAGGGCTAGTGTGTGTATATAGGGCTAGTGTGTGTGTGTATATACTGCTGTGTGTGTGTATATAGGGCTAGTGTGTGTACTGCTGTGTATACTGCTGTGTGCATGTATATAGGGCTAGTGTGTGTATATAGGGCTAGTGTGTGTGTGCTGCTATGTATATAGGGCTCGTGTGTGTGTGTGTGCTGCTATGTATATAGGGCTGGTGTGTGTGCTGCTATGTATATAGGGCTAGTGTGTGTGTGTGCTGCTATGTATATAGGGCTAGTGTGTGTGTGTTGCTATGTATATAGGGCTAGTGTGTGTGCTGCTATGTATATAGGGCTAGTGTGTGTGTGCTGCTATGTATATAGGGCTAGTGTGTGTGTGCTGCTATGTATATAGGGCTAGTGTGTGTGTGTGTGTGTGTGTGTGTCTGTGTGTGTGTGTGTGTGCTGCTATGTATATAGGGCTCGTGTGTGTGTGTGTGCTGCTATGTATATAGGGCTAGTGTGTGTGTGCTGCTATGTATATAGGGCTAGTGTGTGTGTGTGCTGCTATGTATATAGGGCTAGTGTGTGTGTGCTGCTATGTATATAGGGCTAGCGTGTGTGTGTGTTGCTATGTATATAGGGCTAGTGTGTGTGCTGCTATGTATATAGGGCTAGTGTGTGTGTGTGTGTGTGTGTGTGTGTGTGTGTGCTGCTATGTATATAGGGCTAGTGTGTGTGTGCTGCTATGTATATAGGGCTAGTGTGTGTGTGCTGCTATGTATATAGGGCTAGTGTGTGTGTGCTGCTATGTATATAGGGCTAGTGTGTGTGTGTGCTGCTATGTATATAGGGCTAGTGTGTGTGTGTGTGTGCTGCTATGTTTATAGGGCTAGTGTGTGTGTGCTGCTATGTATATAGGGCGTGTGTGTGTGTGTGTGTGTGTGTGTGTGTGTATCTTCTGCTGTGTATACGCATATGTTATTATAGGCATTTTATACACAGTGTACATGCATGAGGGGGGCCTCGACGTATTTCCTGCACAGGGGCCCATTGCTGCTTGTGTCCGCCCCTGAGCTAGTATATATATATATATATCTATCTATTCTATATATATATATATATATATATATATATATATATATATATTATTGGAACAGCATCCAGCTTTACCTCAGATGACATGCAAAGCTTTCCTAACCACCAATCCAGTGACCTCCAAATATAGAATCAAAAAAAGGAAAACGGCACAAAAAAACTGAAAAAAAGGTGGACTTTAATGCCTGAACGGCATGGCGACGTTTCGGATGTAATATCCTTTCTCAAGCTGTCTTTCAAGGCTTGAGAAAGGATATTACATCCGAAACGCTGTTCAGGCATTAAAGTCCACTTTTTCTTCAGTTTTTTCTTCAGTTTTTTTTGTGCTGTTTTCCTTTTTTTGATTATATATATATATATATATATATATATATATATATATATATATATATATATATATATATATATATATATAATCTACTATATAATTGTCTAAGGGGTACTTCCGTCTTTCTGTCTGTCCTTCTTTCTGTCTCGGTTATTCATTCGCTGATTGGTCTCGGCTGCCGCGACCAATCAGCGACGCGCACAGTCCGGAAGAAAATGGCCGCTCCCTACTCCCCGCACTCACTGCCCGGCGCCCGCATACACCCCTCCGCTCACCGCTCACACAGGGTTAATGCCGGAGGTAACGGACCGTGTTATGCCGCGGGTAACGCACTACGTTACCGCTGCTATTAACCCTGTGTGACCAAGTTTTTTACTATTGACGCAACCTATGCAGCGCCAATAGTAAAAACATCTGTTAAAAATAATTTTAAAAATAAAAAAATTATTATATACTCACCTACGCCGCCTTTCCCACTCCTCGCGATGCATCCGGCACGTTCCGTTGGCACGGATGGTCTGGCAGAAGGACCTGCCATGACGTCATCACAGGCCCTGCGCGAGCAGGCTGGGACCGGAAGACGACAGGCGACAGAACTACAAGTATGGTGAGTATGTTACAACTACAAGGGGCCCTCAGATCGGAAGGTGAGTATGTGTTTATTTTTTATTTTTTACTGGGCAATATACTACATGTCTGGGCTATATACTACGTGGCTGGGCTATATACTACGTGGCTCTGTGCTGAATACTACGTCACTGGGCAATATACTACGTCACTGGGCAATATACTACCAATATACTACGTGGCTCTGTGCTGAATACTACGTCACTGGGCAATATACTACATTGCTGGGCAATATACTACGTGGCTGGGCAATATACTACGTGGCTGGGCAATATACTACGTGGCTGACCAATATACTACGCCACTCGGCAATATACTACTTGGCTGACCAATATACTACGTGGACATGCATATTCTAGAATACCCGATGCGTTAGAATCGGGCCACCATCTAGTATATATATATATATATATATATATATATATATATATATATATATATATATATATATATATATATATATATATATATATATATATATATATATATATATATATATATATATACACACACAGTTGTGGCCAAAAGTATTGACACCCCTGCAATTCTGTCAGATAATTCTCAGTTTCTTCCTGAAAATGATTGCAAACACAAATTCTTTGGTATTATTATCTTCATTTAATTTGTCTTAAATGAGAAAACACAAAAGAGAATGAAGCAAAAAGCAAAACATTGATCATTTCACATAAAACTCCAAAAATGGGCCAGACAAAAGTATTGGCACCCTCAGCCTAATACTTGGTTGCACAACCTTTAGCCAAAATAACTGCGACCAACCACTTCCTGTAACCATCAATGAGTTTCTTACAATGCTCTGCTGGAATTTTAGACCATTCTTCTTTGGCAAACTGCTCCAGGTCCCTGATATTTGAAGGGTGCCTTCTCCAAACTGCCATTTTTTGATCTCTCCACAGGTGTTCTATGGAATTCAGGTCTGGACTCATTGCTGGCCACCTTAGAAGTCTCCAGTGCTTTTTGAAGTGTGTTTTGGGTCATTGTCCTGCTGGAAGATCCATGACCTCTGAGGGACACCCAGCTTTCTCACACTGGGCCCTACATTATGCTGCAAAATTTGTTGGTAGTCTTTAGACTTCATAATGCCATGCACACGGTCAAGCAGTCCAGTGCCAGAGGCAGCAAAGCAACCCCAAAACATCAGGGAACCTCCGCCATGTTTGACTGTAGGGACCGTGTTCTTTTCTTTGAATGCCTCTTTTTTTCTCCTGTAAATTCTATGTTGATGCCTTTGCCCAAAAAGCTCTACTTTTGTCCCATCTGACCAGAGAACATTCTTCCAAAACGTTTTAGGCTTTTTCATGTAAGTTTTGGCAAACTCCAGCCTGTCTTTTTTATGTCTCGGGGTTAGAAGTGGGGTCTTCCTGGGTCTCCTACCATACAGTCCCTTTTCTGTTATGACCCCAATGGCAGAGGGTCTCTGCAATAAATACCAAGTCTGCAAACACAAAAAAACCAGCTCATAGGGCAGTGGTAACTGGGCTGACCGTATATCTAATCCTAGCACCACAAATAGCAGCAGCCGGGGAACGTGCCTACGTTGGTTCTAGACGTCTCGCGCCAGCCGGAGAACTAACTAACCCTAGAAGGGAAAAGATAGACCTTTCTTGCCTCCAGAGAAAAGACCCCAAAAGTTGGATACAAGCCCCCAACAAATAATAACGGTGAGGTAAGAAGAAAAGACAAACGTAAGAATGAACTAGGTATTTAGCAAAGAGAGGCCCACTGACTAATAGCAGAATATAGTAAGATGACTTATACGGTCAGCAAAAACCCTATCAAAAATATCCACGCTGGATATTCAAGAACCCCCGAACCGTCTAACGTCCCGGGGGGAGAATACCAGCCCCCTAGAGCTTCCAGCAAAATCAGGAATCACATTTAGTACAAGCTGGACAAAAAATAAGAGCAATACAAATAACCAAAAAACAAGGAAGCAAGACTTAGCTTAATTTTGCATGAACCAGGACCAGCAGACAGGAGCAAACAGAAAGGACTGATTACAACGATGCCAGGCACCAGACTAAGAATTCAGGAAGTTCATATAGCAACACCCCTGGACTAACGACCCAGGTGGGTGCCAAACTAGGGAAAGACAATCTCAGAGTCATACCACTAGTGACCACAAGAGGGAGCCAAAAAAGTCTAATTCACAACACTTTTCATTCAGATGCCGACGGATAGTATGGGTTGACACTGTTGTACCCTCGGACTGCAGGGCAGCTTGAACTTGTTTGGATGTTAGTCGAGGTTCTTTATCCAACATCCGCACAATCTTGCGTTGAAATCTCTTGTCTATTTTTCTTTTCCGTCCACATCTAGGGAGGTTAGCCACAGTGCCATGAGCTTTAAACTTCTTGATGACACTGCGCACGGTAGACACAGGAACATTCAGGTCTTTGGAGATGGACTTGTAGCCTTGAGATTGCTCATGCTTCCTCACAATTTGGTTTCTCAAGTTCTCAGACAGTTCTTTGGTCTTCTTTCTTTTCTCAATGCTTAATGTGGTACACACAAGGACACAGGACAGAGGTTGAGTCAACTTTAATCCATGTCATCTGGCTGCAAGTGTGATTTAGTTATTGCTAACACCTGTTAGGTGCCACACGCAAGTTACAGGTGCTGTTAATTACACAAATTAGAGAAGCATCACATGATTTTTCGAACAGTGCCAATACTTTTGTCCACCCCCTTTTTTATGTTTGGTGTGGAATTATATCCAATTTGGCTTTAGGACAATTCTTTTTGTGTTTTTTCATTTAAGACAAATCAAATGAAGATAATAATACCAAAGAATTTGTGTTTGCAATCATTTTCAGGAAGAAACTGAGTATTATGTGACAGAATTGCAGGGGTGTCAATACTTTTGGCCACAACTGTATAGTGTATATATATATGTGTGTGTGTGTGTGTGTGTGTGTGTGTGTTTGTTTGTGTGTGTGTTTTGAAGAATATTTCCTTTGCAAACGATGTGTAAATGACATGGAGAAATGCTGTACGTTAAAGCTCATGTTAAAATCACATTGCAATCGGATAGCAATCGCACTGCATTCTGATGTAAATCGGATGCTAGGTGTGATAAATCGTATTGTACTCACATGACACTCGCATTACACTCGTTCGACTCTCGTCAGGGAGACACGGACCGATTTTCCATACGTTAAGTGTGACGCCGGCCTTATCCATATATACTTGCTAGTGAACTGTGATTGGCAGACCATTGGATAGGGAGGAAATGACCAAATTGAGGTAAAAAACCCACAAATTTTAATGAGACAAAATGGTTAAAGGTAGCACAAAGGCTATGTGCACACCATGCGTGTTTGATGCGTTTTTGTGGCTTTTTTTACATGCGGAAATGGGCAAAAGACGCAGAGGAATACTTATGCAAGGTAATGCAATGACAATCCTGAAGTGTTGCACACATGATCAATAAATTTCCGTCCATATTTGCAGCATTTTATTTTCTGCAGCATGTCAATTCATTTTGCGTTTCTGCAGTGTTTTTGACTCATTGACTTCAATTGAGTCAGTCATATCTGCAGCAAAAGGGCAGGTGTAGAAAGGTTTGCGTATTTGCTGCAAATTTGCTGCCAAAAACACTGTGAATTGTCAAAGAAAATGATGTCAGAAGGACGAAGAGTGTGTGGGCGAAGAATGTGTGTGGGCGAAGAATGTGTGTGGGCGAAGAATGTGTGTGGGCGAAGAATGTGTGTGGGCGGAGAATGTGTGTGGGCGGAGAATGTGTGTGGGCGGAGAATGTGTGTGGGCGGAGAATGTGTGTGGGCGAAGAATGTGTGTGGGCGGAGAATGTGTGTGGGCGGAGAATGTGTGTGGGCGGAGAATGTGTGTGGGCGGAGAATGTGTGTGGGCGGAGAATGTGTGTGGGCGGAGAATGTGTGTGGGCGGAGAATGTGTGTGGGCGGAGAATGTGTGTGGGTGGAGTATGTGTGAGTGGCGAATATGTGCATGTGTCTGTGTGTGTCTTTGTGTATAACCACGCAACGAACAACTCATATTGATTGTACTTGAGCGTCGTCTGATGGGACTACTACTCCCATCCGGCTACATCTTTTACAGAGACAGCATGAGCCGATGATGGGAGAATAATCTCATCATCTGGCGCCCGTGTTCAATTGTAAAAAAAAAATCAAAACATTTACATAATTACATACATATTCACATACAAAATACATACTCACCCAACGCTTAATCCCCGATGCCCGTGTCTCCTGCAAACAATCAAAAATAATAAACCAACATATACTCACCTTTCCGCCGTAGTCAATTTCCAGTGATGTACTGGCAAGAGGAGGTGATCGCCGCCGTGAGAGTTCACCGGTGTAAATAAGCTGATCAGCTCCGGTGCTCTCACTTACGGCACTGCTGTATGGGAAAGTTCTCTCACAGCGGTAGAAGTGAGAGCATCGGAGCTGATGAACTCCGGTGAACTCTCACGGCAGCGCAGTGATACACTGCAGGAGCGACGACATCCTGTCAGTGTATTGTCGGAGGCCGGGTAGAGCAGTAACATCTCCCGATGTGACTGTTCTGCACTTGAGATCGTCATGGGACACTCTGTGTTGGGTGGACTACGTCAAACAGGATAGTATTATATGTTATACTAGATGGTGGCCAGATTCTAACGCATCGGGTATTCTAGAATATGCATGCGTAGTACATTGCGCAGCCCACGCAGTACATTGCGCAGCCCACGCAGTACATTGCGCAGCCCACGCAGTACATTGCGCAGCCCACGCAGTACATTGCGCAGCCCACGCAGTACATTGCGCTGCCCACGTTGTATATTGCGCAGCCCACGCAGTATATCGTGCAGCCCACGTAGTATATTGCGCAGGCCACATAGTATATTGCACAGCCCATGTAGTATATTGCCCAGCCACGTATATAGCACAGCCCATGTAGTATATTGCCCAGCCATGTATACAGCACAGCCCATGTAGTATATTGCCCAGTCACGTAGTATATTGCCCAGCCATGTATACAGCACAGCCCATGTAGTATATTGCCCAGCCACGTATATAGCACAGCCAATGTAGTATATTGCCCAGCCACGTATATAGCACAGCCCATGTAGTATATTGCCCAGCCACGTATATAGCACAGCCCATGTAGTATATTGCCCAGCCACGTATACAGCACAGCCCATGTAGTATATTGCCCAGCCCACGCAGTATATAGCAATGTGGGCATCATATCCCTGTTAAAAAAATAAATAAAATAAAAAATAGTTATATACTCACATTCCGGAGCACCCGGATCCAAGCGATGCTCCTCCCCCGCTCCGGTCCCAAGAGTGCATTGCGGTCGCGCGAGATGATGACGTTGCGGTCGCGCGAGACCGCTACGTCATCATCTCGCGAGATCGCAGCATGGAGCGTCGGGAGGAGCGGTTAAGCCTGTTGTCGATCCGGGGGGCCGACGGACGGTGAGTATCTAACGATTTTTTGTTTTTATTATTTTTAACATTAGATCGTTTTACTATTCATGCCGCATAGGCAGCATGAATAGTAAAAAGGTGGTCACACAGGGTTAATAGCAGCGGTAACGGAGTGCGTTACCCACGGCATAACGCGGTCCGTTACCGCCGGCATTAACACTGTGTGAGCGGTGACCGGAGGGGTGTATGCGGGCGCCGGGCAGTGAGTGCGGGCACTGCGGGGAGTAAGGAGCGGCCATTTTCTTCCGGACTGTGCGCGTCGCTGATTGGTCGCGGCAGCCATGACAGGCAGCTGCCGAGACCAATCAGCGAACGAATAACCGCGACAGAAAGAAGGACAGACAGACAGAAAGACGGAAGTCCCCTTAGACAATTATATAGTAAATGGTTTGTTGTTTTTGGGTTGTTTGCAGGAGACGAGGGAGTCGTGGATTAGGCGTTCAGTAAGTATGGTAAATTTAGATTCAATAAAGGAGTCTGTGTGATTATATCAAATAAAGGACTTTATTTTGGGTGCCTGTGTTTTATACAATATCACTATGGGTTTAGTAATGGATAGGTGTCTTATGGACTCCTCTCCATCACTAACCTGTGGACTTGATGTCACCTGACAATACAAAGGAGACATCAACCCCACAAATATGAACCCCACTTGCCACCGCTACAGGGCAAGAGGGAAGAGCGATGCTAAGTGCCAGAATTGGCGCATCTAGAAGATACGCCATTTCTGGGGCGGCTGAGAGCTGATGTTTTTAGCCTGGGGGAGTGCCAATATCCATTGCTCCTTCCCAGGCTATTAATATCAGCCAGCAGCTGTCTGCCTGACCTTTGCTGGTTTGATTTTATAGGGGTCCCCATGTCAGTTGTTTTGTAAATTAGCCAGTAAAGGCTAAGCAAACAGCGGGGAGCTGATATTCATAGCCTGGGAACCTTTATGGCTATTGGCTTCTTCCCAATATATTAAAATCAGCCCTCAGCCATCGGCTTTCTCTCTGCTGGTTATGAAAATTATGCGGGAGCCCACACAATTTTAAAAAAAATGTTTTTGAAAAGTAAACAGATATTGCGTTTCACGCAGATTTCTGACAGTTGCTGTTTTGTTACAGCATATGTAGGTTAATTATATTAATCCCGATGACTGTGTGTGTCTTTATTTAACTCTTCATGTACAGTTTAATTAATAAGGGTATCTGGCTGACAACCTGTTCATTACTAAACCTTGGGCTTGGTAATATATATATATATATATATATATATATATATATATATATATATATATATATATATATATATATATATATATATATATATATATATATATATATATACACAGTAGGTACGGAAAGTATTCAGACCCCTTTAAATTTTCCACTCTTTGTTTCATTGCAGCCTTTTGGTAAATTCAAAAAAGTTCATTTTTTTCTCATTAATGTACACTCTGCACCTCATCTTGACTGAAAAAAAACAGATGTAGAAATTTTTGCATATTTATTAAAAAAGAAAAACTGAAATGATGATTCACGATGCTGTGCACACATCACCCTACTATTACATCATCTCCAAACACCAGACAGTTCTATTTGTAAGAAAAATAAATTAATACAGGCAAAGAAAAACCAAAGAATTAAAAGCTAAATAAAATATATATATTCACTTATTTGTCTTGTGTGTGTAAACATTAGAAATTTTAACATGGTATGTAATGGCATTATGGTCTTCAATGGAGAATGACAAAGAAGAGGCTGAACAAGGAAATGGACATCACAATTCTTTTTTTCTTTTTTTGTAATATATCTTTATTTAGCTCTATGGATTTACAAAAAAACGCATGAAAAACACATGCGAAAACACATAAAAAAGCAAGTATTTTCCACTGTGTTTTTCTGCCAAGAGATGCAGAAACCTTGCAGAAATTTCTGCAAGCAAATACACAACGTGTGCACATAGCCTAAAAGCAAAAGAGTGCTTGCACTCATGTATAACATAATGAGAAACAAAGGTTATAAAGAGACATAACGACCAGATGAAAACTGACAAAATATGAAAAATATAGAGCTGAGCATTCTGAGCTCTGCTAGATCTTCAGCATAAAAAACTGATTCTATCACAACCGGCTGCAACCAGTAAACTAAGTGATGTATCGCTGGGATTGAAGTCTCAGTCACTACATCATGCTGCTGTCAGATTACATAGCAAAAACTCCCTATAATGACCTCTGTGAAAAGGTATATTGGCATTAAGGGGTTAATATTTTTAGTGCTTGACAAGATTGTATTTATCTTTTCATATACATGAAAGTTATATAAAAATGTTATAATAGTAAGGACACAGTTTTGAATTATTATACATGAGAAAAACATGTAGAGGAAGATTTATAATTTTAGAAGTTCTAATCTACTGTACATTGCTATGTTGGTGTACATTCACATAAGACTGTGCAGTCAAAGCATCAAAATCACAAGTTGTCACATTTTTGCAATGTGGTTTTTAGCTGTATGTTTCAAATGTGAAAACATGGTGGTCAAAACCTAGACTTTAAATTGGCGGCAATTCACTACCAAACCATATGTAGTTCTTATTAGCTTTATTAAAGAAGCAATCCCATTAAAATGTTTATCTTAAAGGGAACCTGTCAGCAGTTTTTGCGGCCATCACCTTTCAGGGCTTATATACAGCATTCTATAATGCTGTTAAGCCCCCAATCTGACCTCGAAGAACTGAGAAATAAGTTTAACCCCTTCATGACATTGGGATTTTCCGTTTTTCCGTGTTCGTTTTTTGCTCCCCTCCTTCCCAGAGCCATAACATTTTTATTTTTCCGTCAATATGGCCATGTGAGGGCTTATTTTTTGCGAAACAAGTTGTGCTTTTGAACGACATCATTGGTTTTAGCATGTCGTGTACTAGAAAACGGAAAAAAAATTCCAAGTGCGGTGAAATTGCAAAAAAAAGTGCAATCCCACACTGGTTTTTTGTTTGACTTATTTGCTAGATAAAAAATATCCTAGACATGTTAGGTGTCTATGAACTCGTAATGACCTGGAGAATCATAATGACAGGTCAGTTTTAGCATTTAGTGAATCTAAGTGGGGAAAAAAAATTCCACTTTGCTAAAAAGAAAACAGAAATGCGCCATTTTCCGATACTCGCGTCTCCATTTTTCATGATCTGGGGTCAGGTAAGGGCTTATTTTTTGCGTGCCGAGCTTGCGTTTTTAATTATACCATTTTGGTGCAGATACGTTCTTTTGATCGCCCGTTATTGCATTTTAATGCAATGTCGCGGCGACCAAAAAAACGTAATTCTGGCGTTTCGAATTTTTTTCTCACTACGCCGTTTAGCGATCAGATTAATCCTTTTTTTATTGTAGATCGGGCGATTCTGAATGCGGCGATACCAAATATGTGTAGGCTTGATTTTTTTTTTTTTATTGATTTATTTTGATTGGGGCGAAAAGGGGGTGATATAAACTTTTATATTTTTTTCACATTTTTTTTCTTTTTTTTTTTTTACTTTTGCCATGCTTTAGTAGCCTCTATAGGAGGCTAGAAGCTGGCACAACTCGATCGCCTCTCAAGGACCTCTATGGTTACTATGCAGAAGCATCGCTGACCCCCGATCATGTGATGGGGGTCAGCAATGCGCTCATTTCCGGACGGAAGTGCCGGTTAAATGCCGCTGTCAGCGTTTGACAGCGGCATTTAACTAGTTAATAGCGGCGGGTGAATCGCGATTTCACCCGCCGCTATTGCGGGCACGTCAGCTGTTCAAAACAGATGACATTTCCCGGCTTTGATTCGGGCTCACCGCTGGAGCCCGCATCAAAGTGGGGGTTCTGACCTCGGACGTACTATCCTGTCCGAGGTCAGAAAGAGGTTAATTATACTCACCGTCGGTCCGATGAATATCGCTGATTTTGTTTCTGCGCCTCCCATCTTCCATGATCGTCGCCCTCCTACTTGCTTCTTGTGGATGACGTGACCCTGCATCAACCATACAGGCTCCCCGTTATTGCGCTTCGGCGCAGGTGTACTTCTCTGCCCTGTTGAGGGCAGAGCAAAGTACTGCAGTGCGCAGGTGGTGCGGGGCTCTTTGACCTTTTCCTTCACCTTCGTGCTACCAGTAATTTAGACACTCCCTATATTTCTTTTAACAAATGATGGACCTGAGTGCAGACTCTTTTTTTTTTTTTCTTTTTTTTTTGTGGATTGAGCAAAGCTTGTATTGGTGGCATTTTGGGATACAGAACATTATAGATCAGTTCACATTTTTCTTGTGCTCTACACTGAGCACTTACATTGGGGTTTCTATCTACATCTACAAAATACATGATCCGGATGAAACCCCCAAGGGATCCACTCACTCACAAGGCATTACAGATACTCTGGCCTCTGTGTGGCTTCTCTTTGGCAGTATTCGGCGTTTAAGATGTGCACAAAATTGTGGTTGACCGTGCTTTTATGCATACCTTAAAAGACAGACACCACCAGATCTTAGGCCAGACATAGTCCAAAGTGTCCCATCTGCCTTATTATAGGAATTGTTCCACCTGGGGTTCCATCTGAATCACATATTTCAGAGAGATGACACACTGGGGGATTCACCTGCTCCTCTGTTGGCCAGTCCAAGCATACATGCTGTATTAGAATGACCCAACACAACCCTTTCAATTATTTTGCATATTGGAACTATGGCTTCAGCAATCTGCAACACTATTTGATAATTGGGCCAATGGATCGGTCTCCTTGTAAAAAGAAGAAAAAGAAGAATGAAGGAAGCACATCATTATGGCCGGTTTCACCTGGTTTATGTACAGAGACTATACTCAGATCAGAAGGCCAGGCTTGACATGTGCCTACTGTTTCATACACGTATATGAAGCAGCGAGGCCAGATCTGGAGACGTTTTTCGGTGTACATGACCCATGTGAAACTGGCCTTACAGTGTAAAGCAATACATCCACCATAGTTCTGAAAAGTCAACCCAGCTTCCCCCCCAATGTCGGGTCAACAAAGGCAGCAGTCAGTAGAGATAAACAGCAGAGCAAAAGAGGCAATTGCTTACAGTCCCATTTGGTTATCAGTTGCATTATCCTCCCAACCCCTCTACAGCTCTCCTTCCATGGGTGGTGGGAGAGGGAGGGAAGCAGGACTTGCCAAGTAAGCAGTGAAAGATTCAACATAGGTTACTTGCAGGTGTGAGTCTATGTATATGTCTATGAGGGTATGTTTATGCATAAAATCTGTGTCTGTATGTGTTTACTGTATGTATGCTATTGCAATGAGTAGAAAAATATTTATTATAGATTATTTACATTTTACTGGCTCTTTATCTTCCTCTTGACATCACGCTAATGACCTCTATTGGATTTGCTTGCATATATAGGATAAACAGATACCATATAGTGGTATCCGTCCCACTATACAAAAACCTATATGTTTAATGTATACATTTTTTGCTAAATAACAATGTAGCGAATAACGCAGTCTATTACGCTATTCTAAACTTTTGTTAATCTATATTTGAATATTAATTACTCTTAGACCCGCCTTACAAATATGACCCTTTCAATACATTTAGCTTGTATGTTGTAATCTTTCCTGCCGAACATACTAAATGTGAAGTGGACCCACCCGAGCACAGTATTTTAGCTAATATATATATACAGTATATATATGTGTGTGTGTGTGTGTATATATATATGTATGTATATGTGTATATATATATATATATATATATATATATATATATATATATATATATATATATAATTAGTGAAGGAAATGGTTATTTGATCCCTTGCTGATTTTGTGGGTTTGTCCACTGACAGAGATATGAGCGGTCTATGGTTTTGGGGGTGGGTTGGTTTTGACATTGAGAGATAGCATATTCAAGATAGAATCTGGGAAATCACATTGTATAGATTGTATGGATTTGTTTGCACTTTGCAGTGAGAGATAAGTATTTGATCCCTCTGGCAAACAAGTCTTAATACTTATTGACAAAATCATTGTTGGCAAGCACAGCAGTCAGACACTTTTTGTAGATGATGATGAGGTTTGTGTACTTGTCAAGAGGAATTTTGGTCCACTCCTCTTTGCAGATCATCTCTAAGACCGGGGTCACATTTGCGTCTGTTTGCGCAGCATACGGTCCGCATGCATCATGCGTACATATATTTAACATTATGTACGCAGTGACATGTTTTTTCATGCATTCGTTTGCGGATGCGTACGCTTTCGTCGTTTAGCGGTGTGCAGCGGGGCGTCAAATTCTTCGCAGTCGTCCGCTTGCAGATGATTGCGTCCAAAAAACGCATTACTGTCTATGGGAACGCATTGGTACGCAAGGACATGCGGACGCATGCGTTCGATACGCATGCCTACTTTAGACTGCGCATGTCCGGAAAATGATGTCATCGCCCCCCACCATGCGCATAAAAAATGCAAACGCATTTAAACGCATGCACACGCAGTGTTTTGGTTTGCGTCATGCGCAAGATGATGCGCAGGCATAAGCATGCTTTTGCATGCATTTTGTTAAATAGGCGTGTGCACAGCGACAAAAGGGTGCTCGGGTAGGTTCCCAAACCGTAATCACATATAAAGCAGAACCCAGCACTCAACTTTGCAATAAGATGAAAGTGATTTTTTTCAATCCCAATGTGTATCAAACGATTAGGTCCCAACAGGAGACCTTCATCAATTATGTACAAAGGGTGGTATAATGGAAGGTTATACCAAAAATGTAGGGTTAAGTGGCAGAAAATGCCAATAGTTTGAATGGCAGTCAGATAGGTATCATTTAAGTGGGGTGGATGCAGCCTGAGTAGTAGCTGCTGTCGCTGCAAACTTGGGAAAATTGCAAAAATATGATCTTGTCCCTGAAATCCTTATAAAGCTCTTTGGTCTTGCCCATGTTATAGAAGTTGGAGTCTGACTGATTAATTGAGTCTCTGGACAGGAGTCTTTTATAAACCATGGAAACCTTCAAAAAGAACCTGAAGACCTACCTTTTCTGACAAGTCTACAACCTGCAGTAACCACCGATCGACCAAACCGCTGCACAACCCGCTCTACCCTTGCCTACTGTATCCTCACCCATCCCTTGTAGATTGTGATCCCTCGCGGGCAGGGTCCTCTCCTCCTGTACCAGTCGTGACTTGTATCGTTTAAGATTACTGTACTTGTTTTTATTATGTATACCCCTTCTCATATGTAAAGCGCCATGGAATAAATGGTGCTATAATAATAATAAAGGTGACAGCTGTCTTTAAAGCAGGTAACAAGTTCATTAGGAGCGTCTAACTGGTCTGTAGGAGCCAGAACTCTTAATGGTTGGTAGGGGATCAAATACTTATTTCTTACTGCAAAATGCAAATACATTTATATAATTTTTACAATGTGACTTTATTTTTGATGTTCTATCTCTCAATGTTAAAATTAACCTACCCTTAAAATTAGAGACTGTTCATGTCTTTGTCAGTGGGCAAACTTACAAAATCAGCAAGGGATAAAATAATTATTTCCTTCAAAAATTAAGAGACCACCACATCAAAACTGTCATGGGCAGCCCAAGCTCCAGACCTGAACCCCATTGAAAACCTCTGGAATGTAATCAAGAGGATGATGGATAGTCAGGAACCATCAAACAAAGAAGAACTGCTTAAATTTTGCGCCAGAAGCAGTGTGAAAGACTGGTGGAAAGCATGCCAAGACGCATGAAAGCTGTGATTAACCCCTTCCCGACCTGTGACACAGCGTATGTGTCATGAAAGTCGGTGCCAATCCGACCTGTGACGCATATGCTGTGTCACAGAATGATCGCGTTCCTGCAGGCCGGGTGAAAGGGTTAACTCCAATTTCACCCAACCTACAGGAACAGGGGGAGTGGTTCTTTAGCCCAGGGGGGTGGCTTTGCCCCCCGTAGCTACGATCACTCTGATTGGCTGTTTCACTTTCAACAGCCAATCAGAGCAATCTGTAATATTTCACCTATTAAAATTGGTGAAATATTACAATCCAGCCATGGCCGATGCTGCAATAGCATCGGCCATGGCTGGAGACCTCGATCTGGCCCACCGACTGACGGCGGCGATCTGCAGCCTCCGTCAGTGTTCCCTACCCATCCGTCCTGTCCTAAGTGCCTTGCTCTCCCCTCCGACCCTCCCCCGTCCTCCCCTCTGCCCCCCCGCTGTCCGATCGCACCCCCCCATACTTACCTAGTCCCGGTGTCCTCCGTCTCCTCGCATGGGCGTCGCCATCTTGGAAAATGGCGGGCGCAGTGCGCCCGCCGAGTCTGCCGACCGGCAGATTCGTTCCCTGTACATTTTGATCGCTGTGATAGAACCTATCACAGCGATCAAAATAAAAAAAATAGTAAAGAAACTCCCCCCTTTATCACCCCCATAGGTAGGAACAATAATAAAATACAGAAAATATATTTATTTTTGTTTTTCCGTTAGGATTAGGGTTAGAACTAGGGTTAGGGTTGCACTTAGGGTTAGGGTTGCACTTAGGGTTAGGGTTGCACTTAGGGCTAGGGTTTCACTTAGGGTTAGGGTTGCACTTAGGGTTAGGGTTGCACTTAGGGTTAGGGTTGCACTTAGGGTTAGGGTTGGACTTAGGGATAGGGTTGCACTTAGGGTTAGGGCTAGAATTAGGGTTAGGGTTAAAATTAGGGTTAGAATTAGGGCTAGGGTTGGAATTAGGGTTAGAATTAAATTATGTGCATACGGTGCGGATTTGGCTGCGGATCCGCAGCGGATTGGTCGCTGCGGATTCGTAGCAGTTTTCCATCACTTTTACAGTACCACGTAAACCTATGGAAAACCAAATCCGCTGTGCCCATGGTGCGGAAAATACAGCGCGGAAACGCTGCGTTGTATTTTCCGCAGCATGTCAATTCTTTGTGCGGATTCCGCAGCGTTTTACACCTGCTTTATAATAGGAATCCGCAGGTGAAATCCACACAAAAAACACTGGAAATCCGCGGTAAATCCGCAGGTAAAGCGCAGTGGATTTTACCTGCAGATTTTTCAAAAACGGTGCGGAAAAATCCGCACACAAATCCGCAACGTGGGCACATAGCCTTAGGGATAGGGTTGGAATTAGGGTTAAGACTAGGGTTAGGGGTGTGTTGGGGTTAGGGTTGTGGTTAGGGTTGGGATTAGGGATAGGGGTGTGTTGGGGTTAGTGTTGGAGTTAGAAGTGAGGGGTTTCCACTGTTTAGGCACATCAGGGGGTCTCCAAACGCGACATGGCGCCACCATTGATTCCAGCCAATCTTGCGTTGAAAAAGTCAAATGGTGCTCTCTCCCTTCCGAGCCCCGACGTGTGCCCAAACAGTGGTTTACCCCCACATATGGGGTACCAGTGTACTCAGGAGAAACTGGACAACAACTTTTGGGGTCCAATTCCTCCTGTAACCCTTGGGAAAATAAAAAATTGCGGGCTAAAAAATTATTTTTGAGGAAGGAAAAATGATTTTTTATTTTCACGTCTCTGCGTTATAAACTTCTGTGAAGCACTTGGGGGTTCAAAGTGCTCACCACACATCTAGATAAGTTCCATTTGGGGTCTAGTTTACAAAATGGGGTCACTTGTGGGGGGTTTCTACTGTTTAGGCACATCAGGGGCTCTGCAAACGCAACGTGACGCCTGCAGAGCATTCCATCAAAGTCTGCATTTCAAAACGTCACTACTTCCCTTCCGATCCCCGACGTGTGCCCAAACAGTGGTTTACCCCCATATATGGGGTATCAGTGTACTCAGGAGAAACTGGACAACAACTCTTGGGGTCAAATTTCTCCTGTTACTCTTGGGAAAATAAAAAAAATTCTGGGCTAAATTATTTTTGAGGAAAGAAAACTTATTTATTATTTTCACGGCTCTGCTTTATAAACTTCTGTGAAGCACTTGGGGGTTCAAAGTGCTCACCACACATCTAGATTAGTTCCTTTGGAGGTCTAGCTTCCAAAATGGGGTCACTTGTG